>NC_135451.1:6969375-7322500 GCF_051991255.1 Vanacampus margaritifer
TGATCCCAGCATTCTGCACATTGTAACATTATCACGACTGTATGAATGATGTCACACCGTTTGTTTTTATGGTCTTCAGGTGGACGACAAATTGTTTTCTTTGACAAGCTCGTTAGTCTGAAACATTGCGTGTGAGGTATGTCGGCTCCGGTTTAAGGGCCTCACTACTTGTGGGTGTGTGGCCTTTTCAGGCAAATAACACTTACATAACCACAAGGATCCCGGCAGAACTAAGTGTGGGTGTGTGCTCAGCACGGACAAACACGTAATTGAGATGTTCCAACTGCAAATAATTTACACCCTAATTTCTCTTCCCAATGCATCCTAATGACCTTGCAGTGATTTGCAACATTAAAGCGAGGAGAGGGCAGAACCAGACTTGTTTTGTAGAAACCCACAACTTCGCTCTGACACACTTTAGGCAAACGGCAAATCTTTCAGACTGTAAATGGCTTTAAATGCAAAGAAATGCAAGTTGTGCAGCCAGTGGCTTTGTGTATCCATGGTGATCGTTCTGTTGCAGAACTGAATGTGCATCAAGTGTTAGCCATGTGTCAAAAAATTCATTTTAAAATTCAGTCACACATATCATACACTCTTTATACCGCACGTCGTTTAGTAAGCTTTTATATACAAACATAAAAACAATACAGATTTGAGGAAAGAGAGGTATAATGTATTTGAAGAAAAAAAATAAAAATCCACATTCATGCACATGCTTAAAAGTGGGTTAAAATGGGCTTAAAAACGGAATCTGTTTATGTTTGCTCTCATCTTTAGGGGATAACTTTATTAAAATATTTCGTGTCACGGACAAATAAAATGTCTATCGCTGTTACTAGGCGGTCAAGAACAAGCTCCGAACTACAATAACAACCAAATAAAAAGCACCAAATAGTTCAATCTCAAAGCCGAACGACTCGAAACACCTTCACGGACAATGAGAAAGGCTTTTGGACAAGCCACAGAACATGCAGGAGAATCATAGATAAGTCGAACATTAAATCACGCAGTTTGCAAACGAAGTTCAGCGTCAGTAACAGCTCAACGTTCCAGCCCATCCGCAAGAATACGAGGGAAGGGAAAATCAACAAAATCCACACCAAACGTGACAAGTGAAACATAAACCCCTCAAAACAAACATAAATACAAAATTAAATCGATTTAGTCTCACCTTGCAGTCGAAATCCGTGCTTCGTGTGCTTCCCCGTGCGGAGGCGTCGCCGTCTCTCGTCGAACTGTCAGCTCGGAGTGCACTGCGTCACTTGTTGACATTCTATTTGAACCGGTTCCGAGATTCGCGTTGACGGGACACGCGCATCTTAAACGCGACGTGAGGAATTTACACTCGCAGCGTGAACCACACAAGGAGTCGAGCACCAGTCGATGGCAAGCACGCGGAAAGGTCGAAGGTCGACCTGCTGGTCAAGTGAAACTATATAGAACTTTCACCTTCAGTAATAAAAGACACCACAGGTGGAAAAAAAAGTAGTTAAATTCTACTTTAAATAAATAAATAAATAAATATTTGCATAAACACGAATCGAGTAGAAATCTAAGAAGTCTTCAACTCCTAAAAAAATAAATAAATTATACAGTAACACAGTAAAGACAAATATTTGGTACAACAAAAAATGGTACTAGTACATGAAATACTTCCCCTCTTTTATTACTTTTACTGTTTTTAGAAAGAAAAAAAACACTTGACGCCTCAAATTTTATTTAATTTTAAAACCAAAAGCAAGCCAGCATTATTTTATTTATTTATTATTATTATTATTATTATTATTATTATTATTATTATTATTATTATTTATTTTTATTTTATTGCAACAACACATTCTTGACAGCATGGCGTGCCAATGACAATAAATAATATGAGTTAGGATTGGGGAATATCTTGCCTATCCAAATCTGATGTGCATTATTAAGTCCTACTGTTGTTGTTTTTCTACCTCATAAATCGCCCAAATCGCAACCAATCAATCAAGAGCTTAAAGTTAATGTTACCTGTTTCTATTTACTGTACAGTATGTCAGTTCCCTCGCTTCATCATCCAGATAGGTTGAAAGAAAAGGAACCAAAAAAGCTGATTTTGACGAAGAAAGGAAGCAAAAGTAAAGTACAGATATCTATTTTCAAATCACATGTAGGAAGTGAGTCATTAGAAAAACACTCAAGTAAAATACTGTACAGATCACCTGGAAAATAAACTGAAATAAATTGCGGTAATAGTGACACAATAACAAAGAGCAAATAATGCAGAAAGTCATCAAGCAATATAAAGTGTCCATAAAGACACTCTATTGCTATTGATTTGCTGTTTTACAGCAGCAAAGTGGGCCAAAGTAGCAGCAGACAAAATTAATTAAATAAATACATAAATAACATAAAATAGGCCTATATACTGTGTATATCTGGAGACAAAACAAACATGTCTTCTAGGGTTTAGAAAGCCAATTCAATAATTTAGCACAAATACATGATGAATACAAATGAAGATGCATTATGGCATAGGTGTCGGTCCTCGGGGGCCGGAGACCTGCAGGTTTTGGAGGTTTCCCTCTTCCAACACAAGCTGATTCCAATCAGCAGGATCATTATCAGACGTATGCAGAGCTTGCTGATGAGCTGATCATATATTAGCTGTGTTGGAGAATGGAAACATCCAAAACCTGCAGGACTGCGGCCTTCCATGACCGGAGTTTGACACCTATGCATTATGGTCTCACATTTGTATTCAAGCTTGCACTAGTTAGACAGTGATCCCTGTTGGAGAGTTAAGAAATTACATTTAAACTATAGGCTTAGTACCGACGTACACTAAATAGGAAGGTTACTGCTTGTAATTGTGTTTGTTGGGGCAGTACATCTGTTCATCATCTGGAACATTTCAGAATCAATATTTATTTAATAACACGACCAAAAAATAAATAAATACATTGCTAGTTGAATTTGGCAGTAATGAACTTTACCCCGCCCAATCGGAGGATGTAAAAATGTGATGTTATTGTGGCCGTCAGTCCCTATGCGACATATTTGAAATATGAGTAGTTAGAAACTGTCTCACTGCAAATATAAATGACTTCGGCCAGCTATTGGATAAATGACCACATGAGGGCAGTGTTGTCATGTTAGTTTTTGGGAAGACGCCGCAGCGGTTCCATGTTTCATTCGGGCAGTCCTTTGCGTGACAAAAACTAGTCATTAAATATAATTAAATTAAATTGATAAAAATGCACTCTTGGACGATGAATATTAAATAACATAACACGCATTGAATTAAATAGCAGTTACCAAGACGTATACAAAAGGGTCGTATGGCAGAGTAGTTCAGTTGCACTGCTCCTCCTCTTCCTCCTCCCCCTCCTCTTCCTCACCGGGATGCTGGACTGGTGCTGAGCTCTGACTCCTCACCACAGACAAGTCACCATCACCAGGACAAAGCACGCGCAGTAATCTTTGCTTTTTGGTGTGCGTGGGGCTTTCTTGGACTCCCATTCGAACCCTTTTCCGGTCGTCTCGAGTCTACTGGCAGCATGACAGAACTTGGCGTCATCTTTTAGGGATAATAATGGTCCGCTTTAAATTTTTACCGAGTTGAAGCTAAGCTTTCATTCAGAGTCCAAGTGGATCCACACAGCGGGATGGATACAAATGAGTTTGCAGTGCTGAAACTTTTTGTTGTTGGGATTTTGGGTGAGTACTGTCGTTATATTTCACATTCCTACTTACAAACATTCACATACCACACGTGCACCTGCAAAAGACTTAATTGCATGATGGGCAACCCAAGCTGCTTTACGATGCAACGTATTCCACGCGTGACAATTAATTAACATCCACAGTGTGTATTGATGTTAGCTCAGGTTCAATATGGGTATAATGAGTTATGAGCCAGGGGGACTATACCATAGCACAGCACGCGCCAGTGGACAGAGCTGACCTATATCGAGACCAATAGGACCTTTTGGATCTGAGATGGTCCTTCAAGGATGAAATCATGTATGAAAGTGGGTTTCATGTGATGGAAACGTTGCGACTCATGAGTTTGTGTACAAGGTTCGAATTAGTTGGCGTGATGAGGGAACGGATTCTTGGCTGGGCTTCATCCATCACCGTAATGGCATGTGTTGATTTTTGTTGACTTTTGTTATATTATATAGTATTTATTTCTATGGAATTGAGACCATTTAGATGCGGTTTTCATTTTGATATTTAATCTGTAATGAATACAGAGCAGCAACAACATTGTCTGCAACTATGTTGATCTACATTGAATATTCGGAGAATCTGAAGTATCTGTTCGTAGATTAATTTTTTTTATGTTGAATGAGGTGAGGAGCTTCACTTGGTGAAAAGTAGTGCATTGCCGCCATCTTGGAGGCACTTAACTGTATTTGAGAGAGTGGTGTTCAAACTACAGCTCTGGGGCCATTTGCGGTACTTCATCCATTTTGTAGCGGCCCACCACATTAAATAAAAGTAATGCTATTCTAAATTTTAAATGTAGCTGTTGTAAAATATGGGGCGCAGTGAGGACTCCCACTATTACTACTAATAAACTTAAAATAATCACCTAAGTCACCCCCCTCCCCCAGATTTTTCAGGAAACAAAAATTTGAACCGTTTGCATCATGAGGAGATGATTATGGCAACAAAAAAAAGACAGGCAATTATTTTAAGAGGGTGACGATATGCAAATAGGATCATTAAAAAAAAATAGTGACAGAATACCAGTATCAACCGCCCTCTTGTGTCTGGTTTACAATCAGAAACTAGAAATGAGAAGAATATAAAATTAATTTCATGCAATTTTAAGGAAAAATGCTATATTAGGATTGATAGGTGTTTCTTTAACTCATTCACTGCCATTGACGGCTGTAGACGTCAAAAATCAATTTTAACTATTTCTATTAGTTTAACATTTTCCCCACTTTTGTTAACAAGAATATGAAAACCTATAATTTTTTCTTATAGGTAGAACAGATACAAAATTTGTGATTAAGCGTGTGTTAACTAGTGAAGTCTTGTGATTAATTACGATTAAAAATGGTAATCGCCTGACGCCCCTAATTTTTATTAATCTTGTCTTAAAAAAAAGATTATTAAAAATTGGGGGTGTCAGGTGATTACCATTTTTGATCGTAATTAATCGCATGACTTCACTAGTTAACTCACGATTAATCACAAATTTTATATCTGTTCTAAATGTACCAAAAAATTGTGTTCTAGGTTTTCATACTCTTGTTAACAAAAGTGGAAAAAAATGTTAAACTAATAGAAATAGTTAAAATGTATTTATGACGTCTATAGCCGTCAATGGCAGTGAATGAGTTAAAATTACCTATCAATGTTTTTTGTTTTTCCATGTATCAAAAGTACCAGTGGTATCGGTACATGGTATCTGTATTGAGTACTCATACTGGTATTGCACATCTCTAGTGCCAAAGAATTATGTTGAATGAGGTTAGGAGCGTCATTTAGAGAAAACTAGTGATTGCTTCCATTTTGTGCCATCAAAATTTATTTAAAGTTTGGAATCTCAACTTAGACAAAAATAGTGCTTTTCCACCATCTTTTGTCTATTGACTAGTGAGTTACCACTGTGCTGTGATGCAATTGTAAATGGAACCACACAGTAGGCAGTACTGTAGCAAAAGGATGCAGTTTCAGTGGCGCTATCAGGACAACAAAAGTGGCTGATGGTGATAAAGAGAAGGGGGAGGGGTGGGGGGAAGAGTCACTCACCAACACGGTGCGACTATCAGGAGCTGATTGTGTCGCTGTCATGCAAAAAAAAAAAAAAAACAGCCTTGGCGCCACATTATCCGGCACTGACTGACATTACACGGTGTGCACACTTGACTTTTACACTCGAGGCAGAATTCCAATTTCGAGCTATGTCATTTGTGTCAGATTGTGCCACAGTGTGGGAAGATCAAGTCAAACTTTTGAGTTGAGGAAGACGATTTGAAAAAAGTCATTGAAAGACTTGAGGATGTGGTCTGTGTTTGGCTTTCACTTGGGACCTCCCCTCCGTGGACCACAGCCATGTGACAGCTGCGGCCCTTACGGCAGTGCTCAGGCACAATGCTTGCCTTTTTTATTTCTATTTTACTTCCCTGCTTCTGGTAAAATACAAAAAAACGCACGGAGGACAGATGAATATGGTCGCATCAGGTCGCTGTATTAAATACTGTCCATGCAGCTGGCAGGGATTTGGTCCAGACAGGATTTTCCCATCAAGCGTCCCTGTTGTGAGGAAGAAAGTTTGAGAGCAGTTTGCATGAGTGTAAGGTCTCCATCTGCACTACGGAGGAAGACGGAGTCCCACTGAGTGCAGAGCATCTGCTTGGGCCAATAAACAGGTCTTCGTTCATTCTCAGGGAACATGCCTTGGGCCTCTAATGCGCCACTGACATGAGAAAGAAACATCATGTGCGTTTTCTTTTTGGTTTGATGAGATGGATTTTGGCCAATTGGGCCCTACAATACGCAGGTGGATATTGTTTGTGGTTTGGGAACACATGGATTTGTTTTGGCGTTACTCTCTCCATCCATCTGTGTACATGTAAGAATCAGCACACTTCAAATTTACAATATAAAGACAAATAATTGACATTATTTACTGACAAAATCAGGAAAAGTTGGTAAATATTCAGCATTGACAAGCTAGGTCAGATTGACAGATCAAGCGGCTAATGGGCATGCGGTGTTAATCGGTGTTAGCGGCTAGTGGCTAACAGCTAGCTGCCTTGGTGTACTTTGCATTTTGCCCAAACTCAGCTGGAACAGTTTCCAACTTACACGCAACCCTAAACCTAGGACCTTTACTGTCAAAAGAGCCATTTTAGGACAAATAAATAACAAAAAATCTGTCTGGAGACGCAAAATCGTTGAACACTGTGATAAACGAAACCGTTTTTCCATACTTTACTGCTTTTCTGCAAAATTTCTGACATTTTTGGCAATTTTATGGACATATTGTAATTTTCTGCCTCTAATTTTTTCGACTTATTATTATTATTGTTTTGGACTTTTTTTGCTTTAAATTTTCTGATTTTTGGGGTAATTTTGTAGACATATTCCAATATTTTGGGGGATTTCTTCTTTTGTTTTTGGACATTTTATAGTTTTCTTTTCTGTATATTTTATGATTTATTATTATTATTATTTTTTTTTTTACTTTTTTGCTATTTAGCAATACATTATTTTCTGCCTTTCTTCTTTTGTTTGTGGTAACTTTTTGAAGGTTTTATTTTTTGATTTTCAAAATCAATTTTCTGACTTTTTCTTTTGCAATTTTGCAAATTAATAATTATTAATTAATAATTATCTAGTTTTTTTTCTTTTTTTTGGAGGGGGGGGCATTTTATGGTAAGTTTTTTGATATTTTTAGGTATTTAAAAAAACAACTTTCGTCTCTTTTCCTGACAACTTACAAATTTGGACTCTGACATTTTTTTTAATATTTAATTATTCATTTTAATCTAAATTGTTAATTCATACAAATAATATTTTAGCAATTTAAAACAAATTATATAACAGGAGAGGGACTAAAGAGCCACATGTGGCACCAGAGCCACAGGTTGCAGACCCCTGCCCTAGGACATGTGTTATAGTAAAAGAAATTGATCAAATTATGACAGCTCTATAATATTATTCTGACTTGAAATAAGTCAAAATATAGTACTTTTTCGCGAATAATTATCCAATGGCAATGCAGCATTTCGATCATAATTTTGGAGTTTGTTGTGGCAGGCCATTGTTTTTGGAAGGCATCACTATGGGGACTTGTGCATCAAAATCCCTGAGTAATTGATGCCCACTCAAAAAAGTGTCACTCAAAATGGTGGCAAAGCACTTTTATCTCAATTAGGGAAAAGAAGACGAAATTCCCTCTCTTCATTGGCACTAAAATAACACAAAATGGCACAAAAAAATAGACATTGTTTTAATCTGAGTGCAAGCACAGTGAATAGGTCATCTTTTGAGCAAATAATGTATAGGTTACCGCAAAAATCAGTGAATAGGCTAATTTGCGAAATGCTGAATTAGGTGATGATTCACTTTACTGTAAGAATAAACTTGTTCATATTCACTTAATCTTATTCAAAACCTGCACATCCTCCACTAACACATTTCCTGTGTCAAGGGCACAGTTTTCTGTCCCTTTATCTTCATCCCATACAGTACCTGTCACGGATAAATGAAGCTTCATGAAGCACTTAAATTTTTTGACTCCTCTAGATGCCACTCTTGGTTTGAAGATGAAGTGAAAGTGTAATCAATTTCCTTTGCAACAGCCTTTATCTTTAAAGGGATAATTGACTCATTGAGCCATTTTCAACAGTAAGTATTTATTTTTGAGGAACAATTAATACCTTTGCATTCACTCCCAGCCATTTTCACTGAAGCCATCCCCTTCACTCCCGGCTGTTTACTAGATTTTGACAGATTTTGCAAGGCCCACATTATATTCTGTTCTATTGCTATAAAAACATAGAACATACCAAAAGAAAGATTAGAGACTCTTTTTTTCATCAGGGAAAAAAGTATATTTCTATCTGTTTCTGTTTTGCAGCAATTAGCATTAGAATATAGCTAAGTTTCATCATTATTCACAAATGAGTTAGAATTGTGAGCTTTTTTTTTAACATGGCCCTGGTTGATCTCTTTTGCTCTGCCACCTGCTGGCCGTTTGTATGATAACTACCATTTCTTCAACCGTTTTTTGCAATTGCGAGGCCGCGTCAAAGCCTTCTGTATGCTCTACCATAAAAAACAACAACATACAAAAACGTATAAATACGTCTTTGGGACACTTAAAACATTTACAATAGGACATATTTATACGTTTTTAGGAGCAAATGAGTTAAAAATTAAAGATGACATCACTTGTGCTGAGGAAACATGTAACGACCAATCATGGCTCGGTTTGCTGATCAAACCCAGAACACAAGTGAGCTGTGATTGGTCGTTACCTATTTCCTCAGCACAGATGATGTCATCTTTAGTCGACAGCAAGTGGGAAAAAGGTATTAATTGTACGTGGAAAAATAATGATCCAATTAATTCTGGCTCAGTGAGTCAAATATCCCTTGAACAAAGAGCACCATCTAGAGGTGTAAATGCGTATTTAAAGTGTATCATGACGTTTCATTTTTGCATCACTGTCTCTCACCCCTTTGGTCACAAAAATAACAGAAAGAGTCTGTTATTGTAGACTGCTTACTTCTTTTATGTGACTAATATATTCAAATGAATGAATGGATTTCCGAACAGTTACATTGGTATCACTCAGGCTAATGAGGATGACACCGCTCCAGCTATCTTCGATAGCAGTGAGAGCCTTTTAAGAGCGTGATTAATCTTTCAGGAGGCTGTAAAAGTTTCATGCTACACGAGAGGCATGAACTTTGTCGTCTTTGCTCTTCCTGCTCGTTTCAAAGTCTGACAGCGCTGTCTCTCGCTCAGCGCGGCCAAAAAGTAGCCTGCTCTTACCCTCCCCTGTGAAATCCTGTTCGCATTGACCAAAATATTGGCCTTCGTGTTGAAGAAATGGCGCCACCTTGTAATAGCCAAGTGCCAGGTGGAAAGATGCCAGCCAGATGTTTATTTAGATCAGGATAAAGAGGATCTGAGGATTTGTTGGAATTTAGATGTTTCTGGGGTTGGTGAAGGACTCTGGTTGGTCGCCCGGTGGGTGGTGTCTGGTCGGTGCTGGATTTCACTTTCCTTTCTTTTCTTTGGTCCTTCCTCGGGTCTCCTGACGGCCTCACGACTCTGGCTGGAAGTGTACGGTTTAGGTGAACGGTATGGGATTTTTTAATAGGTTTTAGGTGAACTAATGAATACACACACACACACACACACTCACACGCACGCACATACACGTACTCACCCACATTAAAAAAAATTAAAATAAAATAATTTAAAAAAAGAGAGAGCAATGATGATGACATGTCAAATCGGTAAAATTACCGAATGAACAATACTGAGCTCTCCAGAGAGAGAGAGAGAGAAAAAAAAAGGATGAAGAGGATCTGGCAAAATATGTCTACAACCCTAACCCAAGCAGGAAATCACCAAAGATGGCAGACGAGAACTTTTGAATCCAGTATATTCTCAGAATATGTTCCCAGGAAACAGCCTAATACGTTAAAGCATCATACTAGACAAAAATGCCCTACTTACATTATTTGGACCCTTCATTCATTATTTCCACTTTAACTCAACTCCCCCGTCCTCTCATCACTGAGTCTCTGAGCGCATCTCCCCATAAAAACAGCCCATTTAATCATAACGCGAGCCATTTTTCTCTCATCATTATCCTGCAAAGTATTGCTCTAACGTGATGTTGTTGAAAAGGAGTGTTGCGGAATGTGCATTTTACGGCTTCTCCTGTGCGCTTAGAGTTTTTCGAGTGGCAAAAAAAAAGAAGAAAAAAAAAAGAGCTCGTTGGCGCGTGTGTTGTAATAAGTTTAAAATGAGTCTTCACTGTATTGCAATTGAGAAGTCAAGAGGATGGGAATGAAAACAGGATGTGTCAGCAATATAAAAACGCAAAACATGATTTTATGTCACGACACCTGATTTATTTTTTAAGGGATTAACAGGCTGAAATTGTGAACGTCATAAAAGTTTTGTCAACTGTAAGAGAAGTTGAATACTGTATAATAACCCTAAAAAAAAGGAAGGAAAGAACATATTGTATTCAGCTTTATTTCTCTTCAACAGCACAATATTTGTATTGATTTTAGATGATAGACAACAGAAGCATAGTGCATTCACTTTGGGGATCTCTGTTTTATCCCGTTTTTCTGTTTCATTTTTTTCTGCTTTAAAAAAAATATCTATATATTTTTCCTGTTTTTCCGAATACTTTTCTTTCCTGTTTTTCAGACTATTTTTTTCCCTGTTTTTAAAAAATATATATTTTTCTGTTTTTCCTGTTTTCTTAATATTTTCCCCCATTTTTCAGATTTTTATTTTATTTTTTAGAACTGTTTTCCCTCAGATTAGAGAGCAAACAACAATGCAGCATACATATTCCTTTATTGAGAGCCATTTGTCAGTAAATTCTTTAAGTAGGATTTGGGAAGTGTTACCATAGTTACCCTAAACAAGTAACTTAGTTACTTTACTAATTACTAGTTTTAAAATTAACTTTACTGATTACTTTGTTTGAAAAGTAAATAAATTAGATACCGACAACCCTGCTTAACATAAAAATGACACCCCGGTTTTGCTACTTAAATGGACGTTCATTTTTAGCAGTGACATTTAACAATAAAGTTTGTTTTTATAAAAAATAAAATAAAGACAACCATTTTAACATAATTTAAAAAAAAAATACATTTTAAGATTTAAAAAAATACATTTTAAAATTTTATTTCACTTAAGATAATTGTGCGACTTGTTTTTTAAATAAAAAAAAACTGTCTTTTTTACTTGACATAATTAACTACTAATGTAATGAAAAAAAATCATTTGAAGCATGAATGCATATTGCGCTGCAGTCTTTAAATTTTTTTTTTTTTACCTTAATGCTATTGGAGCTCTTTCGGTAGTGTGCAATAAACCTGAACATTTTTGTTTTCAGCTGACACAAACTCAAACTAGTGACTTCTTCCTCCATTGCTGTTTAGTAGTCAATGCGCTGAAAACGATGTCACTCCCTTAGAGGATATTGTGAATTTGAATACTCCCACAATGCCTTTCACCAAGTCCAAGCTGTCAAATACCAGTTTCTCTTTCTTACGTGTTCTATAATGTATACACATAGAAGTAAAGTAACTTTGAATGGTATTAAAAGAGTAACTATAGTTTGATTACTTGACTGGAAATAGTAACGAAAATGCACACATTTTGCATTACAAAAGCACCACGTGACTTGTTGATGCATGATTCTCACACGTATGTCCATTTGTCATGTTCTTGAAGAGATTTTGTCTAAAGCGAGAGTGCATTCATTCCACTGCTGTGTTTTTGTCTATGTCAGCTTGACTTTCTGTACTCGCAAACGTAGGGGGACGATGTCCCTCACGATGATTAAGTGATGTTGTGTCTTTGAATAAGTACCGAGGGAAAATCAATCGGTCTCCAGAAAAAAAGCCACTTGATGCTTCATGTCATATTTATTGTTGAGCATCTGCTCTTTTGACACGCAGTGCCATGAAAATGTTATGACTGTCAGGTGCGTTTAGTGGAATATGGCTGATTAATGTCTGTGGTGATGTATTGTTTAAACAACAAACTTTTGATAGCTCAGAGTGTTCTGTTCCAGCTTGTTTTTTTTTCCTGCTTCATCAATGAGGCGATGGAAGTAAGCCGCTGTGGTCTATTTTGGTCCAGAAATGTTTTAGAAATGGTATATTTGAGGAGCTGTGTCGAGGTGTAGGAATTCAGGAAATTCCCTACTGTTGTTTCTTATCGATTGTCAACAGCTTTGCCAAAAAAACAGAAGTTTTCAGAGATTTTCCAAAACGGAATGTTGATGAGGCGCTTAGCGCTGCAGCTTGACGGCAGGGGCATAAGAAGTGATGGGATGCTTCTCTTCCTAAGTGCCTGTTACACAACGGCGTTAAGATGCTGCATTTGCATGCTAAGTTAAGACGTTTTGTGGCGTCATGAATATGATACGCAATTACACCATTTTTGGATTAACATTCAAATCACAGTTGCCGGTCCAAAACGACATGCTCGTCTGATTTAAATGAGAAAGTTACTAAGCACATTTCAAATGTTAATTTATAGTCTGATGAACTTTCAAAGGTTATACTTTTGAAATCTACCGACTTCTTTTCTGACATCTGCGGTGCAGGGAATTCTTTGAAACGTCACTCACTGCCTCGCTGACCTCAAGCAGATGACCTCCAGGGTTTGTTTGAGCAGCTGTGAGAGAAGGAGGAAGGAAGATCATTCTTACTGGCAGCGTTGTGACCTAGTGGTTAGCATGTGTTGCCTCACAGCTATTCGATTTGGGTTTGAAGTACTGTAGAAAATGGATGGCTCGGCATCCTTCTTTGTAAAATTATTTCATGCAGAAAAATGATCTTTTTCCAGACATGACCACTTTTTTACAAGGTATAAGAAATTCCATCCATCTATTTTGTACCTCTATTGGCACGTCAACTTTTGAGAAACAGACTCGAGGTGATTTCTATTCCAATTATAACAAACCTGTGTGCAGCCGCCATAACTGCTTCTAAATTTTGCAAACTTCCTTGTTACGCTTATCATAATTAGGTTGTGTTTACACTCCTAGTGCTTGTAATTATTCTCTCTGCTTGTAAAATAAATGTAATCAGAGGCACTCTTACTGTTCCAATGAGTGGCTACAAAATTAATGTTTGCTGAAGGATGCATGATTTTTATTGTTCAGGAAGTCTAGCGAGCGTTTGTTATCTTTTTCTATCCCAATTAACCGATTAGACTGGAAACACAGGAGACAATGTAGCCTTGGGCGTAAATACTGCTTAATATCCTGTCCGGAATGCATTTGGCAGGTTCGCTTTCCAAGTGTTTAAACCAATTAAATATTTGGAAGTTTACAGGACACCCAGGCAAATACTTGGAAACGAAAAATGTCAACTGTTACTTTTTATAGCATTCTTTGTTTTTGTTATTATCTATTATAGCATCTGGTATGGTTCCACTTTAGTTCTCGAATACGGTCCACTGCAATAAAATGCTTTGCAGCAAAAGTGCAAAAAAAACAAAAACACTAGTAAATATATACCTGTACAGTATCTCCCTCGGTCAGGGGTCTGCATTCCCTCTTCTGTGGCACCCTGTAGATCTCTAAAGCAAATAGTAAAAATTAAAAATTAATATTTTTTTAATTTATATATTTTTTAGATAAAATACTGTATTCTTTAAATGAATTAATGATCAAATAAAAATGAATAATTTAACATTTTAAAAAAATGTCAGAGTCCAAATTTTTTAATTGTCAGAAAAAGAGAGGCGAAAGGTAGATTTAAAAAAAAAACGGTCTTAAAAAAAATACCTAAAAATGTCCAAAAAGTGACCATAAAATGGCCCAAAAAGGAAGAAAAGCAGAAAATTAGCAGAAAATGTTCACGTAATTGCCAAAAATGTTAGAGAATCGCACAAAAAGAAAGCAGAAAAGAAAACCTTCAAAAAGTAACCAGAAAGTGTTCAAAAACTAAAGAAATCCTGAAAATTACCATCAAATGTCCACAAAATTGCCCAAAATGCCAGATAGCAAAAAAGGTATCAAATAAAAATAAAAATTCCATAAAGTGTCTCAAAAGGAAACAAAATGTCCGAAATTTGACAGAAATGCAGAAAAGTCTAAAAATGTATGAAAAATTACAGAAATAAAATAAAATTAAAAAAATCCAAAAAGGAAGACATGAGGTTGAAGAAAATGAACCTCAAAGTATTGGATGCTGCATATTTTTCTGTTTTGGAACAACTCTAGTTCTTGGCCCGTTAGTACATTATACAAACACTAACGCACTGTTTCGTTCATCACAATGTTCAAATGTTTTGCAGCTCAAGACCGAATTTTGGTTATTTATTTAACCTAAAATGGCTCCTTTGACTGTAAAGTTGACCCCTGCAAGTCAGTTGTTACCAGACTAATTAAGAAGCAGCACCTCTTTGAGTGGGCTTCAATGACATTTGGAGACAATTAGCACATTCATTCATCTTCCTTGGCAAGCAAATGTTAAGTGACACTTATAGCGATGCCAACAAACTGTCATTCATCCTTGAGTGAAGCGAGCACTGTTATTGATGTCATTTTTGATAGCCCCTGCTTGACTTTTATTTTAGAGTAGTGTTTTAATAATGGCTGTATTGAAGGGGTTATGCACCGCCCGGATGTTAAATGGGCTTTAAGGATGCTGGAAATCGAAGCCTATTAGCATTGTGGAGTTTTCACATGAAACGATGAAGAGGCTGCATGTTGTGTTGCCCTCTCCCTTTCAGGAGTCATCTTTTTCATGGGGGAATTCATGAATGCAGTTTTCTATTTGAGTCACTCAATATACTATTTAAAAGTGGTCATCTTTTTGGCCTTCGTTCTGACATGTCAGTCTCTTTTTCTCTTTTCAGCTGGAGCTGAACTAATGGAGCATGTCCAGCAAACTAAACTCAACTGAAAAGAAATGGAAAAATTGGGATAGTGATCGCAAAGGGAAAAACATTTAACCACCAAATTCTTCACACAGATAGTAGCAGAAATGTGTAGTCTCCATCTTGGAACGAATTAAGATGCCATTGTGTTGCTATCGGGTCTCCACCTGCTTCCTCTCACACACCTTAAGTGACCACAAATGTGATTCCGACTTTTGTATTTCACACACCAACTACGACTTCATTATGTCTGTTCATTGTCCCGTTGTAAAATAATTTACTGCTGCTTAGTGAAATTCTCTCCTGTGGCACTCTGCTCCAATCCAAATTTCAATTTGCCTGTTTGAAATAAGTCCCAACCTGGCATGATCCACTGGGTGAAACTAATTCCTCACACACACTTTCCTGCTGATCTGAGCGGTTCTGTCATGATGCAGGTAGAGTGGATTTAGAATCACAACCGCTGGCCTATATAAATCAAAATGAAGGGGATTCCTTCACTTTGTACGTTAGTAAGGTAGCCCTTTAACTATTTATTTATTTTTTTTATAAATAAGAAAACTATTAGGTAATAAGCAGTAATATTATCCATACATTACATACTCAGTTTTAGTGTAAAAAAAATAAAATAAAAATAATTACTGGCCACCAACAAAACTATATGTCACTTCAACATTTTAGCAGCAGTTGGACCAGTATGCAATAAATACATAATGCTTTGACATATTTTGTATATAATTTGTCTTTAGAAGCTTTACGCTCTTCTAAGTGGTTTTCTTATCAACAACTGCATGTGGGATATTTGTTTAGAGACTGATTGCTGCCGTGGGAGCCAGATGTATTTATTTTAAGATGTTATATATGAGATGCTATTTCAGGACTCGCTTTCAAGAGGATTTTTGTTAATAGAAAGGCAAGAGAAAACTGCCTGGGCCTGGATAGCCGCCATCCAAGTTAATCTGTTTGGAACAAGTTGAGGATTTACGGAGAGTATTCAAAAGTTGCCATGGTTAATTAATTTGCTGTATTAATTTAGGTAAATGGACTAGACAAAGATTTGACTCCTGTCTCCTCTGATAATGTACCATTGACTTTGTGCAAAAGTCTTTAGGGCCTCTAGTGTGAAAATAAACAACCACATGAATCTTAGTATCTATTTCCAAAAATCAGTCTGTAAGTGAGCTGTTCACAATTTTTGCTGGAATATGACTAAATAGTGGCTGAACTCACACCAAGTTTCTCTTTGGCAGTTAGGTTGGGCCAAGAGCCACCATTTTCAAGATTAAATGGAAGTGTTAGCATGTTATTAGCATTAGCTAAGAGCGTTGTTAGCATTAGCTTCCGATGACTAGCACATACACAGTTATGGACCCAGGGTTGTTTCTGTACTCATTTTCAGACTCTGGCTTTTTGAGAGTATGAAGCCAACCGCGAGCCGAGTCTTAACTGTACTAGCTCCGCCTCTACCAATTTTCATGGTCATGAAAGTCCATGGAGCAGGACAGGGGACATGTGAACAACAGGAGACAGAACTTCACCCCAAAACAGAGTGACTTAAAGTGGAGCTAGCGGATATAAAAGTGTGCTGTAGTATAATTGTTCATCCTTTATTTTTACAGAAGAATGCCAGAGACGATTTACAAAGAGTAAAATAAAAACATGCACAATATTAATGTCTTTAATCTTATGGGGTTTTGTGCGGTTGAGTTCGTAGGACCTGAATGTAGGAAAGAAGGGAAGCAAGAGTGTAGTACTCTCAAAAACAGATTCTTCTAAAAAGAAAACAAAAAGGCAAACAAGACACCCAAAAACAAACAAACAACTAAATTAACAAAAGTCCACCCTCCTAAAAAAAAAATTATATATATATATATATATATGTTTGTGTTTACAGCGCTGTACATACTGTATCGTAAGTAGCATAAGCTAAGCATAACTTGTCATCAATGTCAACCGCCATGTGCCCTTTAAATCTTAATTTAGCAAATTAGTTGCATACAGTGTTTACCCCTTGGGGTGTCTTTTATCCAGATCCCCTGCTTTGCTAGTGCTTCACCTTTCCTGTGTGCTTTTGACTTTTGTCATACGTAACCGACATGTTCTGCTACCTTTTCCTGAGGAAAGGACTCCTTTTGCTCCAATCTGTTTTCACAATTGGACTTGGGTGTAATCCAATGAAAGTGAACCTCGGCGGTGTGAGCGTGACTCAACCGCTGTCTGAATTCAGCAAGCAGGAATGCTTGGCATCTTTCAGAGAAACGCCTCCACGTGTAACGCACGAGACCGCTCTGGTGGGAATTTGGTCGCACGTCACACATGCACAAGAAGTAAAGCACATGTTTTTCGAGTTAGTTGATGTGGCTTTGTTTCTTCGCAGTCAGACTAAAACACTGAAGACTTTCTCAGCAAAATAAAACATTTTTATTGCTACATTAACGGGCAGCATGTCTGCTTCATCAGTCTGAGGTTCAGGGTTCAAATGATGTGGACAATGATTTAACAGCGATAGTTGTGATGCATGCAGTATGATCATAATGATGCAAGGGATGAAAACATGTCGGGCCAAAGGTCAGGCAGACAGATGTGCATGTCAGAAACAGAAATAAGCTGTTTGTGGCTCATTTCCAATCACATTCATGTTTTGGAAGCCTTTCTTTTCAGCTGAATGAATTTCTGTTTGTCTATTTGCAGTTAACGCCTGGATGGTGGCGGGCTTTTCAGGTAAGCAAAAATCCATTCAAACTAAGGTAAAGCAGCCTCGGCTGGAATGTATTAATTATTTTCCCCGCCATCTGCTTTCCAGCTACTGAGAGTTTCAACATCGAACCCACGTCTGCCCGGCCGAGGAGAGCCTGCAACGAGTCGCGCTTGGAGTGGGAAGTGGAGGTCTGTGGTGAAGACTTCAAGCGCGACATGGCTCACATAGAGCCTCAGTATTGGTGTAACCTCACACACTTTATCAGGTATTACATACAATCTACATACAGTATGTTTTTATTCATGTTTGTAGCATCCCTAATATATATTTATAAAATTAACAATTTTTTTAATCGTTACTAACTCATTCACTGCCATTGACGGCTATAGACGTAAAAAAAATAATTTTAACTATTTCTATTAGTTTAACATTTTTTCCACTTTTGTTAACAAGAGTATGAAAGTATTTAGAACAGATATAAAATTGTGAGTTAACTAGTGAAGTCATGCGATTACAATGACACATTTTTATCACCTGACACCCCTAATTTTTAATAATCTTTTCTTTTTTAAATCTTTTTTTTTTTAAGAAAAAAATTATTAAAATTAGGTGCGTCAGGTGATAACATTATTAAAATTAGGTGCGTCAGGTGATAACATTTTTTAATCATAATTAATTGCATGACTTTACTAGTTAACTCACGATTTAAAAAAAAGAAAAGATTAAAAATCAGGGGATCAGGTGATTTTTTTTATTTATTGTAATTAATCGCATGACTTCACTAGTTAACTCACGATTAATAACAAATTAAAATCTGTTCTAAATGTGCAATAAAAAAAATTCTAGGTTTTCAAACTCTTGTTAACAAAAGTGGGAAAAAAAGTTAAACTAATAGAAATAGTTAAAATGAATTGGCGTCAACGGCAGTGAATGAGTTAATCACGTGACTTTAATAATTAACTCACGATTAATCGCACATTTTATATCTGTTCTATCTATATCTCATGCTACAAACAGTAGCAGTCAGAGCATTTTTAACACACTTGATTTTGATAATATTTGTTTGAATAACAGCAAAGCAATAAATAAAGGGCATCAACATGTTACAATTACTAAGCTTGGAGGCAGATTTTTTTAAATGACCTTTGCACAGACACAAACTTAATATTTTACCCCAAGCGGCAGCCTAAGATTTTTTTTACACAGGAAAAACCCTGGTTTTGTTCGTGGAAATTGAATGTAGCAAGTGTTCTGACTAACCACTCGCAAGACGAAAAACGTTGATGTCATCGAGTGCCTGCGCTTTGACCTTTTGAGGATGAATTTGAATCTCAATTGGTTAAGGAAGCAGTCCCATTTATTATAGTTTAAATGACATTGGCCACCACTACTGATTCTGAAGGGCTGATTAGATTGACGTGGGAGCACATGAAGGTTAAATTATGATTGGATATGAAAAAAAAAAATCTCAAAACCACATCAACTGGAAGCAGTGCAAGAGAAACAATGAAATAAAGGGTAAAAGGGTAATTTAATGGGACAAATATTAGAATTTAGGTTGCAAATGTAGGTCCACGCTTCTTCTACAAAGTAGGATTTTACACCAGCAAGAACGAGATTTGAAAACACCTACTAGATTCTTACCCTACTAACACCAAACCAAACGTTTGTTTTTGTTTGTTTGCAATTAGAGAGGGGAAGAGCGTTACTGAGTCACAAGAACGGCGAGCCATGCAGAGACGTGTTCTAATTTGAAATTTAGTAGAGACACACGTGAGCTCGCGCAACAGGGCGAGGATCTGATCAGGACACTTGAGAGAAAAGCAAATATACAGAGATTGTCTCGAACGAGGTTGGTGAGACGGGATCAAGCTCTGAGAGCAAAGAACCTCATGTTTAAACAAGCAGTGGCCCCTGCAGTGCTTCTTGTGTTTGCCAAATGCTTTGCGCTTCCCCACGGCGCAGCTGCTGCACAAACAACTCAGATGATGTTTGGAGGTTGTTAGCTTGGTGTATAACGTGATCTGGATGGAATACCGAGCGACCCCATGTTGCTGTCTGCATTTCCGAATCAATCGGGATTTTTGAATTGATTTGCGGCACTGAGAGGAATCACATTTCAGTAGCAGGAAGTCTTAAGCGGTTGTGGCGCCGCCTTATCCGGATTTGAGATCATGTAAAGATGTCTGGCACCCATGAGGGTCACTTGCGATTCGTCAGCCATTTTCCGCCCGTCGCAAAGACAACTAAATGATCATTTGCAATAAAAAGGTCAACCTAATCTTGCTGGTGAACCAAAAGCACTAAAAAGCTAACTTATCATTTGCAGTGTTTATTTGTTTTTACGTTAGCTAATGCTAAATGCTGTCCTGGTTGACAGTTCAACAGCGCTAAGCAATCAATGCACTCACCGTTATCCAACCTCGCCGTCCCACATTGCTGGTATCGCAAACGTAAATGTGAAAGTAAAGAGGAAGGAATTGAACAGTTAACGTTTCTTTGTAATTGGTTGATTGTATCAATCGCTATGACAACGGTGTGATTGACATACTGTACACATGGCCCAAACAATTAGCTTGCTGACTAGACTTAAAAAAATTAATAAAATACAAATCAAGACGCTGGGATGGGACATGTGTAAAATCAATTAATTAATCAATTAATTAATAATTATATGTATAAAATAGTGATAGTAATTCATTAATTCTTATTATTAATAATAATAATAATAATACATTTCTAATGGAGAATATTTTTTCCTATTAATTAATAATTATATATATAAAATAGTGATAGTAATTAATGAATTCTTCTTCTTCTTAATAATAATAATAATACACATTTCTAATGGAGAATATTTTTTTCCTACTAATTCTGAGGTCAACCAGCAACCCAGAATGAACTTTGTTCAACCTCAGCGGTTCCGCTTTAAATGCAATCCACATTTTATGTTTGATGTGAGTGGGAGCACACGCCAAAGGGCAACATGAATATTTGATGTCGTAATGTGGGCTACGTCGACTTACCAGTGTCTCCCAACACACTACATGTGTGGTGTTGCAACCAAACAAGAACCAGGTCAAGTGCTCTGGAGTTCTCTGAGTACATTTACTACATGTGTCTAAGCATTTACATTAAAGCGGAAGTCAACCTTAAATAAATCTTGACAATACTTTTATATGTGACCTCACTAGTCTAAACATGACATTTTTAATCCATCTCAGGGGGCGGCCATTTTGCCATTTGCTGTCGACTGAAGATGACATCACAGTCGTTCAGGGCTCAGGCGACCAATCACAGCTCACCTGTTTTATGAAGCTGAACTGTGATTGGTTGTTGCCTGACACCTGGGCAACTGTGATGTCATTTTCAGTCGGCAGCAACTGGCAAAATGGCCGCCTTCTGATATTGATAACCTTTTTATTTAGAAAGGCCTATGACATATCATTATGAATATGATTTTAACTTTTTTTCTGTAGCATTTTGAGATCATGTTGATGAAAAGTGCACTACAAATTGATTTTTATTATTATTATTATTATTATTATTATGAAAACTGCTTTATTTTGCTGCTTAACTCATATTCCAACTAACACAATATTAACCAGAATACCGAATTTAGACTAGTGGGGCTAGATATAACATATTGTCAATAATTTTATTTTAGGGTTGACCTCCCCTCTTAGTATTAAGTATTGGATTATGCATTTTAATTATTTAACATACAAACCGAACAGTTATTGAGTTTTTAAACTCAATCAAGAACGCAAAAATGACACCGTTTAAAAATTACACAGCTTTTAATTTTTGGCTTGATTGTATAAAACCATATTAATTATCCCCACTTCTCACCGCCACAAGCATAACGCACATCCAAGACACAACCTCCACCCAATGTACTCATGGAAATAGTCATCCCTAATCCATTAAATTTGTCCTTTTACAGTTCTATTCAGCAGTTAACAGTCAATCGAAGCACTGATAAAACGAAAAGTCATAAGATTAAAACAAAAATCACTCTCGTGTTATGAAAACAAGAAACACGTGTACCAGTACTTTTCCAGTATGTTTCCAATCTACATTCAACCTTCTCCATGTAGTTTTTTTTTTTAAACATCTACCATTTTTTTCTTTAAAGCCTGCAGATTAAAACCTTCTCCTATTCCCACACCAACATTCACCCAAATAGCATAAATCCCGTCTTGTTTATTAAAAGAAAAAAAAAGCCTTGCAGAATAAATGTATACATCTATACACATCACATACACACCAAATACATCTCTTACAGGCAGCACAGTTGATTTGATTAGCAGCGCTTAAGCAAAGCACCTTCAAAACAATAGTGACGTCTTGACGTCAGACGGCACCCATTCATGTAGTACATGGCGGGGAATGGGGTGTGACGGCTCATATATTAAGTTCTTTTCACACTGCACTCACTCAGTGTGAGTCAAATGACCGCCTGTGAGCGTGCCCATATTTGGAAGTGCTGATGTAAGAGCCTACAAGGAAATACAGTTATGGCATAATAAAGACAGATATTAGCATTTATGTCTGTTTGGTATTCCACCCCAAAAATATGTTCAGCAGCCTTCGAGTGAATAACTTCTCACATGTGGAGCTACTTGGTGTAAAATGAGACACTTCTAAATTCAGGGGTTGACAAGATAACTACCTGAAGATTTGGCCATTTTGGACAAAGACAGAGGGATTAGGGTGGTTTTTAATGGATTTATCAGAGCTTTACTCTAAGCTTTCATGAAGTCTCTGAATCCGTCTGCTTGCTTGTTGCCACAAATGGGATTGCTGGGCCAAAAAGGGAGTAGAAGGCAATACATTCCATGTCACTATGATGGATTATTTGCTGAAAGTCTGCTGCTCTCAATGCCAGTAACTAAAACACTTCTGTGACTTTATTAGTTTTGTAGAAAGAAGCTTCATGTTGAAGTAATTTGAGGCTAAATAGATGGGAAAGCGTTCACCTCTTTGTAAGACTGACTATTAAACCTTTAGGCTGCAATTAAAAAATAATATAAATTATATATATATATATATATATATATATATATATATATATATATATATATATGAGCTGTCAAATGATTAAATTTTTTAATCAGATTAATCACATTTTAGAATTTTGATCAATCACTTAATAAAAAAGGCTTTTTATTTTTAAAAACATTCCCGTCAAATTTGAAAGAAGCTTCATGTTGAAGTAATTTGAGGCTAAATAGATGGGAAAGCGTTCACCTCTTTGTAAGACTGACTATTAAACCTTTAGGCTGCAATTAAAAAATAATATAAATTATATATATATATATATATATATATATATATATATATATATATATATATATATGAGCTGTCAAATGATTAAATTTTTTAATCAGATTAATCACATTTTAGAATTTTGATCAATCACTTAATAAAAAAGGCTTTTTATTTTTAAAAACATTCCCGCCAAATTTGAAGAGCACGGGTTATGTGTTCATTCTTTTGACGTTTAATGTTATGAGGATGTCTTCAACATTTTTGGATCCAATGCACACGCTCATCCTCTTCTTTTTCTCAGTTAATTACTTGCATAATTAAAAATGGAAAAAAATTACCCCAATATTTTGAGATGAACAAATATTCTAAATGTGATACGCAAACATTTATTAAATGCTTTACTTTAATGTATGTAATTATCATTCGCTGTCACGCTAAAGGATCATCTATCGTAAAAATGAATAGTGCGATTAATTTGCGTTAATTCATGATTAATGCGATAATTTTTTGTGATTAATTAATCAGTTAAGTCAAGTTGTATTTTACAACTTTAAAAGTGGGCAGAATTTCACAAGTTACTTCATGTTAAAAATGTGATAGTTCTTAATTAATATAAAAAGAAAAATGCACTGATATCTTACAAATGCAATTATGCCATCTAGTGGCAGAAAAATGAACTCAACACAAATCAATATCACACTTGTTTTTTAAAGTTATGCGATTAAAAAATTTAATCGCCTGACACCCCTAATATATATAGTGTATTTAATTAAATTACAAGAGTATGAAATATTAGGGAAAAATATTGTACATATATATTGTACATTTAGAACAGATATAAAATTTGTGAATAATCATGAGTTAACTATTGAAGTCATTAAATTCATTATGATAAAAAAAAATGTAATCGCCTGACACCCCTAATATACTTACACCGATGATTTTCCTATAATCCTTTCATTTTCTGCCTCATTTTTTCCGCAGCGAGTACCACGTCTTTACGCTCTGCACAGAGACCAAATCCCTTTTTGTCCACTGCTACTGGCCCAATCCACTGGTGGAGAGCTACATCATCCGCATACACAAGCACTTTTTCTCCAACTGCACTTTGGAGCAGGTGATATGGGCGGACCCTCCAGACAAGACGCTGACCGTCCTCATCCTAATTCCTGTTTTCCTCACCTTGTCCATGATCGCTTTGGTGGTTTGGTGCAGCAAGAGGAATGACAACCTGGCTTAGAAGGAGGGGGAGATCGGAAACATTATATTATAATGGAAGAGGGAAGCTGGATTCGGAATAATCAAAATCTCACTGTAAACAATGAGCAGCGTTCGAAAGTTTTGCTAAAGATCTTGAGACGATAATTAGCATCCTGTAATCAGTTTACTCTCGTTCATTTCCCCCCCCCCCCCCCCCCCAGTGCAATTTATTTGGTCGGGTGTGAACAAAGTAATTGACCAAATTAATCGGTTCGAGCTCTAAACAGACAGGAGCCGTTCAGTTATTTTGAGAATGGCATTTGACGTTAATCCGATCCAAATGGCAGATAAAAGAATCAGCACATCTGCACATGTTTCCTGTTTAGCTTGTTAGCATGTCCTGTTAGATGCACATTTTTGGATCATTAAGACTTCTCCTTCAAGTACACCCAGTTGCTGGTTTACGTAACATAACAATTGAAGTTGTTGATGAGACAGTTTTGTGTTAAATTGTGCTGTTTCACGTTCTAATCTGTACACCAAAACATTCATTTTTAAAGTTCTTTCCAAAAAGAAAAAAAGAGTTATCTTACAAGATTTGTTTAGATTTAATTTAATTTTTTTTGCCATGTGAAAATAAATCAAACCGTGAGGAAACGTGTCCAGTTTATCAACTGATTTAGACCCAAGAACTCTAACTCTTGGTGTGAAAGCACCTTTAAATATTATATTTTTTATCCGTCTCTTCTAACTTAATTTATTTGGCTCTGGTTGCGTGAAATATGACAGACAAAACCATTTTGAATAGCAGGAAACTTGACGCCAACTTGGAAATCTTAGCCCATTTTTCCTTTGACATCATAAAATAATATAAATATAAATGAAAATAAAATAAATAATAATAATAATAAAATAAATAATAATAATAATAATTTATAGATATAAATATATGAATAAAATAAATACAAAATAATGACATCATAAAATAATTTTAAGTAAGGCCAACCCAATGAATGAATATTGTCATTGCGCAATGCCAAAGTACAGACCAATGTACTTGACTTAACAGGCACAACCCGTCCAAGAAATATAAAACAATAAAAAACAATGACCAACAGCGGGGAAAAGGACAGGAAGACCAGCTGGTAGTCGCTTTTCAGCGCCCTGAAACCTTAGATAAGAAAGGAACATGCTAAGGAAGGGGGATCTGGGGAAAAAAAGACAAGGCTCTCAAGCCATGCTCTCAAAAGGGGAGCATAGTGTGAGCCAGGAAAAAAAAAGTTCACATATAGATATAACAACTATACCAAACAAATCCGTCTAAAAAAGAGGTCTTGTCTCAAGCCCCCTGTGTCGCTTACAGAGGCCAAAGGTAAGACATTTCGTATTAACATTTATTTCCTAACTATTCTATTCCACTTCTATTTGTACAAATGACAACATGCTTTATCAATAGTGGATTTTTTTGCTTTATATGAAGCTGTTCATTCAGGCACTGGTTGCTCATCCAACTCTGGAAAGAGTTCATGTATATTTGCCAAATGTTTCAAGCTATTTATTGTATTTGCCTTAAGAGTTCTATGTGCATATCCAGTGCGGAACAATATTACCCATTTAGGTTTTAAACATCGATGGATGAATCGACTGGCCAGGCTGAGACCCGTGACCTTGGACATTCTTGTCAGTCAAAGCACTGTACCATAGCTGAAGGCCAAAGTATCCGTTGAACTCTTGAACTCATGGGAAATAAGATTCCCAGTGGACAACATTTTCGACATGACGAAAGGATGAAAAGGAGCCCAAAGTTGGACTTAAAGGGATTTTTTGCAAGTTTCCACACACTGCTGAGTTACTCAAGGGACAGTCATCACTGGAAAGGACAAACAAACACGAGACAACGCTCGGATTCAACCATTTTGAGTCTCTTGTGGCAGTTGTATAACAGTGTAACTTATCAGATACTGATGAATAAAATACTGTTAATACACAGGCATCATACTTGTCATCCTGTCTGAGCTTATCTGCCTTGTCATTGGTCCTTTGTCTAATGACAACACAGTTGCTCAGGGCTCAGGTAACGACCAATCACATCTCACCTATTTTCTGTGATTGGTTGTTATTTGAGACCTGAGCAACTGTGATGTCCTTTTCACTCGACAGCAAGTGGCAAAATAGCCGCCTGATATTGATTAAAAAAAATGCTGGATTTAGCTGCTTTGATATTGATTAAAAAAAATGCTGGATTTAGCTGCTTAAAGGGATACTTGACTCATTGAGCCATTTTCAACAGTAAAAAGTTCATATTTTGTCCAGAATTAATTTAACAACTTGCCACTTGTTGTCGACTGAAGATGGCATCACCTGTGCTGAGGAAGTAGGTAACGACCAATCATGGCTCAGTTTGCTGATCAAACCCAGAAAACAGGTGAGTCATGATTGGTCGTTACCTACTTCCTCAGCACAGGTGATGTCATCTTCAGTTGATAGCAAGTGGAAAAAAAATAGTTTTTAAAGGTATTAATTGAACATGAAAAATAATGAAGTTATCTAATTAATTCTGGACAAAATATTGACTCATTTTTATTGCTGAAAATGGTTCAATGAGTCAAGTTTCCCTTTAACTCATATTCCACAAGCGCAATATTAACCACAAATATAAGTATTTAGACTAGTCGTGATGCATAGAACATATTATTGTCAATAATTTTTTTTGGGGGGTTGACTTCCCCTTGAAGAAGGGTGTGTGTGCAGTTTCTTTTTTCAGCCACAGGTGGCAGTAGCAATTTAAAAAAAAATTCTGCGTTCAGCAGCTTTAAGAGACAATTAAACCCAATTTTTTTTAAAGAATTGAAAGATTTAATTTTATTCCCCTTATCAACTTGTCACCACTGAGCACTGTAGTCATCTTATTATTTATAAAGAAAAAAAAATACTTGAATCTGACGATGTCATTCTCTAATTTTTGGAGGATCCACTTACAGTTCATGCCATCAGTCCAATTTCTTAACTGTTCTTTAAACTATAAACATTATACGACACAGTTACAGTAAAAAGTGATTGTAATATAAGCATCTGGGTGTTGCATTAGCAGCACATATTTTTTGCTAGCTAGATATGGATCTCTTCCAAAAGTTTTATAATAGCAATGGAAGCCAACAAACAATGACGCCCCTGAATTTGACGTACAAATCTATAACAATCTCACTTTATTGCTCTTAATTGTTCTTTCACGTCAACAATACCTCTTAGATTTGGGAGTGGTTGAATTTTTTTATCCTCCAGAGAAATTCTTCTTGGAAACGCATTGTCTCGAATTGGCTCATTGGTTCTCTGGGAGTGTTTATTCAAGCATTTGTGCACGTATTCAAGCAGGGACATCATTCTTTTATTTGCTTAACAATACTGACGTATGCAAACGCCCAGACGTCTGAATGGATAACAAATTTGCTATGTGTAAACCTATTCAACAATAAGAAGAAAATCAAGGCATTCCGGTGACATCTTATCATGGTAATTGTGTAAATACAGAATCAAACAATGCAGTCATCACTGGCAGCGGCTGATGGTCAATGATGTTGGTTTTGTTGTAGACACCACTCGGATCCAGAATGAGTGGACCCGTAGGACCAAGCCGGAAACCACAAACTGACTGAGCACAATACAATGCTAGTATCATAAGTTACTATCTAAACAAACACACAGGCACTATTTATTCCACCAAAACTCCAGGAAAGAACCAGAGAGATTTTGTTTCTTCAGAGACATAAAACAAGAGTGTTTATAGACGCATACTGAAGGGACCATAGTTTACGAGAGGCGGGACTTAGCAGTGGAGGTTTCCCTGAAGGATGGTTTTCCACAAGGTCTCCAATAGCCAGCCACTTGGCGGCAGGAAGGATATTAAAGCTTTTTCCCAGAGTTGACAGAAGAATACAGGGAAGTGGGTTGCGCCAGTCCTTTTTGACCAAAAGCGGCGCAGGAAGTATGAGGGTGCCATTCAACTTCCGCGTAGAGTTGCTCTGTCATGACCAACTAACTAGCGGCAAAGCTTATTAACTAGCTGGAGGTTGCGGGCATTATGGCAAAGAGGGGGACCACCTGCACGTTGAACACTTTATCCTTGAACACACTATTCTTTTTGTAAAATACAAAATGTGCAATTCAAAGCTTCTGCCTCGTTGTCTTGTCAGCTTGCCGGTATTTATGCTGCATTCGAGGATGGTCGGAAGTCGGATTTATCCGAGTTGGTTTTTCCCAGTTCCGACCTGAAAGCGTTCGAGGCAAAAGTAAACAACCAAAATGGCGGATGGTGATAAATTGTTTTATATTTTGGGCCTCAAAACCAATGTTCACCTCCAGCATACATCACCTTCTCGCAATTTTGCTTCATTTATTGTTTTTATCTTATTTCATACAGTTCAGTAGTTCACCGTAAAATTTCATGCAGGGAGATAGCGGCATACTGTCACGTGCGTTGTGTTTCGTGAAGTCATGTTGAATATTTATTTATTTATTTATTTTTATTTATTTTTAAAGGAGAGCTCAGTATTGTTCATTCGATTTGACATCATCATTGCTCTCCTTTTTTTAAAAAAAAATAAATGTTTTTTTTCTCTTTTTTTTAATTTTTTAAATATATATACATATATATATATATATATACACACACACACATATATATATATATATATATATATATATATATATATATATATATACTTTTTTTTTGTATGTGGGTGAGCATGTGTATGTGCGTGTGTGTGTGCGTGCGTGCGTGCGTGTGTGTATTCATCAGTTCACCTAAAGCCCATTAAAAAAAATCCCATACTAATAATATAATATAATAATAAATTGCCAAATGCAGAAACATCAATGTAAGTTATCACGATATAGTGGCTCTCGCTAACAGACAGAATTAAGTAACCAGAATTAGGTCAAAAAATTCTATATACGTAGACCATGTTTCTATAAATTTTGATATTTGGTTTTTATTTGAGGCAGATATTTTTTCCATTAAAATGTGATTTATGAGGAGGATGGACCATTGGTCGATATTCAGAGTTTGTTTATTTTTCCAGTTAACAAGAATTGTTTTTTTAGCGATAGTAAGGGCTACAAGTGTAGATTGAAATTGTTTATGTATTAATATTAATATTAATATTATAAATATTAATAAAGTATTAATATTTATGAATGAAGAAAGCTATCTGGTTTTATACTCGAGTAAATTGTGGTTTACCATTCACGATCTGTGTTTTCAAATGTGTCGCCATTGTTGCGTGACGTCACATTTTTGGCCGTCGGTGAAATTGAGATACTTTTTTTTTTCCGACTTCGGAAGTGGAATTCCCGAGTTCAAGTTCCCGTACACACTTCCTGGTTTGAACTCAGAAAAGTCTAACCATCCTCGAATGCAGTTTGTTTTCTTTCAGTCTTTGTCGGTTTTGTTGCTGCTGTTAGTCTCATGGGATGAACATTTGCGATGCTAGCGAATGTTGATTTCAGGTCAGGGTTCATTCAAGGTCACAGTGTTTCCTAAACAGTCTTAATGGTTCTCTTAACAGCCGTCATGGTGTTTCTTGCCGCAAGCAAATTTTGAACATGTTCAATTGAAACAAAAAAATACTTAAAAATGCAACAACAAAAACGGCCCTCCCAATGACATGCTCAGACGTGTATTTTACGCATAAACCTTGAAAATATATATTTTTAAAAAATGTTCATACAAATGGACTCCGATTCCAAGAATTAATATGACATTGAAGGAACGTTTCCCCTGCAACACAATTAACATCATTATATTAATTACATAATAGGATTGTCTTTTCCTTCCCGCATACATCATATTGTATTACTGATACCACGTAAACAAGTTTGTCCGTCAGCAATTAGGGGATTTTGAACATGTAGTCCCAAGAGCCCCAGTCATCATCAATTGAGGTTTATTGTTGGTTTTCAGAGAGCCATTCGAGGTAATAACTTTTCATTCGTTCTACATGGTCACCATGGTGATCTATGCTGTAACTGCTGTTACTAACCTTAAAGACAGCGTGACTAAACGCTCTATCAAAAATTTGTCTTTAGAAAAATAACATCAAGGAAATGAATATCAACGAAATGCTTATCTGATTGGGTCAGTTTAAACGGTGTACTTTTATCTTTACTAAAGCATCAGTGCTCTGGCCACAAAGTGTGGACTTCCAGCATGACGTTTTTTTATTTTTATTTTTTAAATACTTTCATGACGGGTTCAACACGTACAAAGTGTATAAAATAGGTCAATGTACACACAAAATGAGCTCCAAATTATTCATACACTTATACAATTTAAAAATTGAATGTTTCATGCCCTGTCATTGCCTGGGTGTGACCAGTCAAGGGTGTAGTGCCAACCACTTTTCCTGTGCTACCTGCTAAAAGATATCCATCCATCCAACACGAAAATCTTACAGCATGCATTTTTTTTTTAAGTATGTTGACATTTTGGAGCACCCACTAACTCACTTGCCATTCCTATTAATGGCATACCAAATCACTATCGGTGCAAATCCTCTGCTAACAAAACGACCACTGCTAGCGTTGTTGCTAGTTGCTTGTTTGAAATATATTTGCTGAAAATAGCAAGAGAATTGCTAAGTTGGCAACAGTTTGAGCAACCGCCGCTAACACAACTGCCATTCTTAGTTGGGACACCCAAATCATTATCAGGGCTAATTCTCTGACCATTGCTAGCATTGTCGCTAGTCGCTAAGTATAGCAGCAAAATTGCTAAATCGGCAATAAGGCACGAGTCGTAGCTCTTACATTGTTTGTACAAAATTAAAACTTCCAAAATGAAAATATAGCATATTTTAAGTTTTTTGTGACTTCATAATTAGATATGGTTAAGGACTGGATGGGTCTGATACTGTATGTGTCGCACGGCCTAGCTAGCTTTGACAAGATCTGCTTTAAAAATCACTCTAAACAGAATTATTTTTATTTTTAGTTTTTTTTTAGAATAGTTCAATAGATTATTCACACAAAAATGGAAGGGATTGGGAATAATATTCAAAAAGTAAACAAAAAAAAAGTTTCTTGTGACAGTCTGAAAATTCCAAACTCAAAATGTAACCAGTATATAACACATTTTAGGCAAATATTTTCCTTCATTCACAAATTTACTGCAACAAACATTCATACTACCTCGGTGGTCTGTTTTGACTCCTCAATGATTTAAGAAAAAATAAATAAAAAATCACTGACCGCTGTCCTGAAAGTACAGCAAACCCGTAACAAAAAAAACGTCAGTTCTCACAAGTATCTAAAGCAGTCTTCACACAAACACACATTTTCCCACAGTAAAATTGCTCCGAAGCACATGACCCAAACAGGACATCCTCCCAATCTTTCACCCGCTTAAGTTCCCACTCTCACCCTACTACTGCACCCTCATCATTCGCTCCTTCTCACTCTTTGACCTCATTTTTGACTACCATGGCTGCTGAACGAGGTCACTTGTGCTAGCTTGCCGTTAAAAGACTAAATACCACCTCCAAAATATTCGGCACTCCACGGACCACCATCATGACGAACATTAAAATACAGCAACACTGTTCTCTCGGTGTTCATAAAAAAACAAGACAGATATATTATTCCTAAAAAATTTTGATTAAAAATATAGGGAAAGAACTAATTAGTTATTCCATTATTTAAAAGAATAAAGTTATTAAAAATGTAATGCAAAAATGTATCTTACTTAAAAGTTATACCCAAATTGTAGTGTAGACCTCATTTTTCTTTTGTTCCCTGTCCACTCTTGACATTTTTCTTTGACCAATCAACAGACAGCATTGTGTTTGGCTCCGCCTTCCACAAGTGAAGCGTACTACCCAAAATGACAATTTTTCACCATAGGCACAAAAGTGTCATGTTCAATATCGTGACATACTTTATCTTCAGCTTTGTTGACATTATTTGCTCTCCCTGTAATCCTGTTTCATGCTTTCACTATTCTCATATTTGTCTTTTCCTCCTCCTCTTCCTCCTCCTCCCGTCTCCTTTCCCCCAGTGACCCGAATGGCCCTCTCTGTAGGACTCCCCCGTTCAACACACAGCTGGACTCTGTCTCACACACACACACACACACGCACACACAAATTATGTAATTTGGTGTTTCACCACTCGGACCAAAAAGCTTAAGGCTATGCTATGCTGTTGTTAGCATCTGTTTTAAAATAATCCATTCTGTTATTTTTCACTTTAATCGTTAGTTGCTCTGCTACTTCAAAATACAACATTGCAATGACGCTCCGCTATATAATTCACGCCCCCGCTATAGCACACATTCTCAAAAGATCATTTTTGTGAGTTTTTAAAGTTTGCAGAAGATCTGAGTTAAGTTTAAGTGGCAACAAGAAGAAGAGGTAGAGAAGGTACCTAACTTAACTCCAGAAGATAGATATATGCCTTCATTTTTGTGCTATGTCTTAATGTGTTGCTACAGCGTATGTCTTGTTTTTAAGGTTTATAATTACAATAACATAAATGCTAATTTATGTTATCCCATCTATGGCATTTTCATATTAGCATTAAGCTAGCCGATTTACAGCTTCATTCTCTTTTGTTTTATCTGTCAGCGTTATTGTAACCTTAACTGGGAGTGACAAATAAACAACTTGAAGCAAACACGCTGTGCCTCTTTTTGGGTGGACTGCGTGAATAAAAGCGTGAGAACGGGTGCTAATGAAAATTTGAAAGGCGTGTTTAAAAGAGGTTAAGTGCGTTTGAATAAGTTCTGATGAGCTTTGAAATGTTATGTTTGTTAAAAGAGGCACAGGGCAAGTTAATCGTGTCTTATGGACAATCAGCATTTAGATATTGTTATAATGAGAGGAATGTACAATATATTACATATTGGTAGTTATTTGGTAATGTGTAGAGTATGAGATATTTTGCTTTTCCATTGATAATAAAACAGATATTGGGGAAGAAGCTAATACTTTTATACTGTTTGTGACCTATTCTGATCCTATTTAGGAGTCAACACATCTTCCTTAAGCTACCTGCAAGTCTTCCCTCGCCACGTTCATAACTCTCCTCTTGCTTCCGATCTGATGATCCCATCTCAAGTATCCTTCTGCACATGTCCAAACCAGCTCAACCTGGCCGTGCCTCCAAACATTCTAGTCTGTGACGTCCCTCTGATGAGCTCATTACGGATTCTGTCCATCTTCGTCACTCCCAAAAATAATCTTCAACTCTGCCAGTACCGGCTCGATCTCTCGACTTTTGAAGAAGTAAAAAAAAGACTGCTATCTCTCCTAGGCACTTCCAAACCTCAATCATCAGGACCAACACTTTCGCTTCATCCCGCATGGAGCTTTCCTTACTTCATCCTTTCTAATCTGACCTCCCCCACATTTCAATTTCTACCTCCTTTCTCTACCTTTCACTTTCATTTTTTTTCAAAGTACTACATTTGTCTACTCGTACTTTTTCCTCGCTTATCGATAACCATCTTTTCTTTAATCAACCTAACCTTCTGCAAATCCTTTCAAATTGATCCATCTGCCTGGCCAAACTCCTTTCCCCCTTCCTTCAAATCCAAACTCTTGTACAATTTATTATACACATTATGTTTGGCCTTTTTACCAACTCTCTCTTTCCCTCCCATGTCCACTCCTTGTACTGTTTAACCCGTGGGCAGTATTTTATTTTGAAATGGCTTGGGCAGAACCAACAAAAAGCCAAAAAATGGTCACAATAACGCCTAGGGGTTAATGTGTACAGATAGTAATATAATATGTATAGTGACATAATTTTAAATGTTTGTATATTATAAGAAAATAAATTAGTAAGGTGGACCCATTAGAGATGATATCTTTACTAACTTGCATCTTTACGTATACACAGTTAAATAGGCCAAATGTAGAACCTATGTGTATACATTATACCCAAACCAAGCACAATGCTCTAAGAGGCCTGTACAAACAAATGTGTCCCATAAGGAATAACGGAAATAGAATCAAACTGGCTGGGAGCTTTTGCCACCATAAACAAGACTTTAGTAAAGAAAATACACACACAATTTAGAGTGTTGTGTTTGTGTTGTTATGTTGTGTAGCTGCTAATAAGAGATTTATTTTTTGTCCTTGAAATTCTTACAAAGAATTCCCACAGGGCTGATAAAGATACTTTTTCTTGTATTACAAAAAAAAAAGAAGAAGCAATGAGCGAAATCAGAATCCGATTTATTGGCCAAGTATGTAAAACACAAAGAATTTGACTTCACAGTCAAAACAGTCAGAAAAACACGAAAAACAGAGGGAGACAGAACAGGAAGCCTGGTGGTTCTCTAGTTAGCCCCCTGAGTTTCTTAAATGGGGGGGGGGGGGAATGAGACATGAGGAAGGATGAAGGTAAAAAATAAATAAATCAAGGCTCAATCTGTGCATCTTTAAAATGGAGCACAGTATAGACCTGGAAAAAAAAACCTGAATAACAATGTCAAACATAGGGAGATAAAACGGGAAGCCTGGCGGTTCACTAGCTAGCGCCCCAAGTTTTCTTAAACGGGGAAAAAGGAGACATGAGGAAGTAAAAAAATAAAAATAAAATCAAGGCTCAAAAAAATACTGCATAACAATGTTCAACATAGAGTAGGTAGAAACAACGGGAAGCCTGGGAAGTTAGCGCCCCCCAAGTTTCTTAAATGGAAAAAAGGAGACGTGAGGAGGTTAAAAAAAAAAAAATCTGCAATAAAAAAAACCTGCATAACAATGTCCAACATGGAGAGATAAAACAGGAAGCCTGGTTGTTCGCTAGTTAGTGCCCCAAGTTTCTTAAATTGAAAAAAGGAGACATGAGGAAGGACGGAGGTAAAAAATAAATAAATCAAGGCTCAATCTGTGCATCTTTAAAATGGAACACAGTATAGACCTGGAAAAAAAACCCTGCATAACAATGTCAAACCTAGGGAGATAAAACGGGAAGCCTGGCGGTTCACTAGATAGTGCCCCAAGTTTTCTTAAACGGGGAAAAAGGAGACATGAGGAAGTAAAAAAATAAAAAATAAAATCAAGGCTCAATCTGTGCGTCTTTAAAATGGAGCACAGTATGGACCTGGAAAAAAAATACTGCATAACAATGTTCAACATAGAGTAGGTAGACACAACGGGAAGCCTGGGAAGTTAGCGCCCCCCAAGTTTCTTAAATGGAAAAAAGGAGACGTGAGGAGGTTAAAAAAATAAAAATAAATCTGCAATAAAAAAAACCCTGCATAACAATGTCCAACATGGAGAGATAAAACAGTAAGCCTGGTTGTTCGCTAGTTAGTGCCCCATGTTTCTTAAATTGAAAAAAGGAGACATGAGGAAGGACGGAGGTAAAAAATAAATAAATAATCAAGACTCAATCTGTGCTCCTTTAAAATGGAGCACAGTATAGACCTGGGGGGGGTATGCCAAACAATATCCAAAATAAGGAGACAGAACAAAACAGTTAGCATCCCTGAGTTTCTTAAATGTAAAAAAATTAAAAACGAGGAAGAATGGAGAAAAAAAAAAAAACAAGGTCCAATCTGTTCTCTTTTTAAAGGGAGCACAGTATAGACCTGGAAAAAAAATCCTCCATACATCAGCAATGGAAATTATTTATGTGATTGACAAAATATGTAAATGTGCACTTATGACAGGTATAATCAAATTAAAAAGGAAAAAAGGTGGGATGTATGCTGAAGTATTCTGAGTTTGAAATCTTTTGATATCTTTTCAAATTGATCCAAAGTATTCATCTCCAACATATTTGCCCGCCTCAGAAGTCAGTTTCACTTTTCCGGTTGCCATTACGCACCGTGTTGTATTGTGGGTGTTGCTTCCTGCCGCTCTAAGTACAAAAGTGGAATCAAAGGAGATTTTTTTTTTTCTAAAAACAGCATTCCCTCCAGTTGGATCTTCCTGTTTAGACGCACCCTCACGTTTACGTACCAGCGCCCCCTTACATGATATCGTGTATCAAACTGTTTTACACAAGAAACGGGTACCCAAACGTGCGACATGCACATAAAGTCGCACCACGTTTGACCTCACACAATGCACCACTTGAACTATTTTCATAAACAAGATTTCCTATGACATCATCCCCTCCCTGAGTCTATTATTTGAGAGGAAAGACATTCTCAGTGGAATGCAAAAGTGGCCTTGATTTATTACCATGCATTTAAATGAGCCAGTCTGTGGTTGGTATTGCAGCCTTCCGTCAGGCCGTGGCGGGATTAGGATGTAGAAGAGAGGACAAGGACCAAGATGAGGCAATGAATTGAAATCCATCACCACTCCCATAATTGTTATGTTTATTTTTTAGGGGAATCCGATTAAGGTGACTGCTTTTGCATAATAAGGGCAGATGGAGCAGAAGATGAGGCTTAACACGTTTTAGTTCACATTGCACCAACAGGGAATGGGAGGTATTGCACGACGTAACCGTTACAGCATCTCCTTCACACCATGCATTTCAATCTTACCCTTGCAGATGAAAATGCTTTTTTTAACACGGTGGACTTTCCAGACAAAATCCCCTGCTTGGCATAAAAATCGGAATTCACATTTTTTGGAAAAATAAATGACGTCAGCGTATCTCAGGAGACGTCAGTTCAACAAGCAATGGAAAAATGTGGCACTTTGCTTTTTCTTTGATAATTTTGGCCATTTTTTGCAACACTAATTCCAAAAGATATCACTGAATTTCTGCTGGATCAACCCCCCCCCCCCCCCCCCAGCTATAACATTCACTACCAAAAGCCAGTTTTTCCTAAAATGTAGCACTTTCCTTGTAAGATTGACAGCTCTCCTTGCTTACCTGTATGTGTGTGATCTGCTTCTGTCAATTAATGCATTTATTAAAAAACATGACATTATTCCAAATAGCAATGGGCAAGTACTGATGCCAGGTATCAGTATTGGTATCAGCCCTTATTTCAAGGTATCGGTACACGCGATTCTGGCATTGCCCTTTTGTAGCTGTTTTACAATCTGAAACTTAAGTCACACATGTCTGACTGATGCTCATTCATAATTTATTTATTTAAATTAATTTTTTGGTGTGTGTTTTATACAAAATTGGTATTATATGAACTTTTTTTTTTAACTAATAGAAAGTTACCATTAATTTTATGTAATTTTAAAGAAAACTGTAATATTGGAAAATATAGATCTTTCTTTAAAATAATTTGTTTTTGGGGGGGTTGGCGGAAATTTTATGTATCAAAAGTACTAGTGGTATTGGTACTTGGTATCGGTACCGGTGACTACTACTCAGTTGGAACAAAGTGGTGACGAACGTCCCTAATTTTAAACTGATATAAATTAATTCTGAAAACAGAAAATAGGAAAACTGGATGACTACAGAAATCAGACAACAATTAATGTTGAGAAGCTGACATTCTGAGTATTTGGACAATTTTCAATAGAAAAAGGTATCAAAAATAATGATTGATTAATTTGATAATTGATTAGTTGTTGATTAATCATTGCAGCCCTACAGAGTTTATTTTTCACTTAAAGAGTGACTGTATAATTTGAATATAAAATTTCAATAATTTATTGAGAAAAAAATGGTCATCCAAGTGAGTTGACTTTTTACATTTTACTACAGTTGTTAACTTTTTTTGTGTGGTCATTCAGAATGCTCTATAAATGCCCGATGAGTTAATACTAATATGATGCTGATAGTCCGACCCTGAGAGTCATCTTTTACACCTTTAGCCGTTAAGACAAGTAATCTTCGTCACCGTGGTAATGCAGACAAAGCACATCCATCTGCCACTTCACTTCTCATCCTCCAATAAAAGCCTTTTTAAACATCTGTTACCAAGCAACCAGAGCAGATGTGAAGCTGAAGCATAGTGGCAAATATGATGTGTATGCTACTTAGTGAGCTCATTAAACAAATCCTTCATTTGGGGCCTCTGAGAAGTGTGTGTAAGAGCTGAGAGTGTAAAGAGTGTAAAGTTGCCTTGTGGCAACAGTATACGCTTACGTACGCTCAAAGGTGATTAAGTATGATGAGAAATATGCCATGAGTAAGATGCGGCTTTTCAAGCATGATCCTATTAAAGAGCTGATATTGTGTGCACAGCAAAGACACATAAAATGTGTCATCTGCACTGAGAGGACAAACATTATACGGTACAAACTACTGCCCTTTTCGTTTGTATGTGAAGGCGTCATTGAAGTAGAGTACATGGTTGATATTTTGAAGGCTGCTATTCAAGAAGAAGACTCCTTCAATCACCCCTCAGTGGGAAAATTCAACATAATGGGATGGAAGCATAAACATGTATTCATAGTCTTGTTCATCATGATATTTTAATCGAGTTGGGGACAGGGGTGGCAAATCCAGGTCCAGAAAGTAAAAACCCTGCCACCGTTTGGCTTTAGCCCCAGGTGCTAGCTAGCTAGCTCCCATGGTGGTCGTTTACCTTCTAGGGAGCTAGTTAGCTAGCTATCTGTAATAGCTAGCTATTTACCATAATCACCTCGCAATTAGCTAGCTCTCTTCCTAGCTAGGCTCCCATGGTGCTCGTGTACCTGCTAGGGAGCTAGCTAGCTAGCATCAATGGCTAAAGCCAAACCGTGGCAGAGTTTTTACTTTCTGGACCTGGATTCACCACCTCTGGTTGGGGAGTGCGTTTATACACTGTATAAAAATAAAAGCAATAGCGCAGATGATGCCGCACGTTCACACAAAAACCTCTCAGTGTAAGGTGTGAACATTTGGGCTTTCCCAGTGAACAAAAGATGACAGCTAAATGGATGTACAGTGTTCATAACAAGCACGCCGAGCAAGATTTGGAAAGCATTCTGAATTATTAAGCAGGAAGTGCAACACCACTGCAGATGTACCTTGGGAAAAAAAGGTAAAATGATGCTGTTTGCAATGCAGGCCTTGTGCTGATCGGAAAATCAGAATTCACCAACATTTGCGCCAAGGTGCACTGTCAACAAAAATAGAGCTTTGATGTCAAAGAGTAAAAATCTCCACTTTATTTATGAAAAATGCATGACAAATCTTTTCAATGGCAGTTACAAAAGCCTCACAGTGACATTCCGAAAGTTTATCACGGAACGATCTTGTTCTCACTTTCTCATCTTATGAAACACTCCAGAGACCGCAAATTCATAATCAGTCATACGCGTCAATTTTATGACGTAGCGAGCGGGAAGAGATGGGGGGGGGGTTCATCCTTGGGCCAATAAAGTGCTGCTGGATAAACAAATAGTCTTCTTAACAGCCTGTTGATGGCTTTACGCATCTTGTGACTAATAACATCTGAAGGCATGACGCAGATCCTCCGGGGGGATCACCGATGCTGTTGACCTCCTGTTTGTGTTTATGTGGCATCTTAATTTATTTATCATTTAGACACACTCAATGAATGACAACTGTTGTAACTATATAGCAGAAATTGGATACTTAAATGCTGGAGGGGACCCACAATATATTATCAGTGGTACTCGGGGGCCACAAAGGGCCACACACTTCCTAACCAGATGTATGACAAAAATGCTATTTTAAATAGGGACAAAATATGGGCAAACGCTTGCATAAAAAAAACTAAAAACAAAAAAACATTCAAGGACGGCACAAAACTTCTGAACAGCAAACTAACATTTTTTTCCCCATAAAAATCAACTCACATAATTTTTTTATGTTATTGAAGTCCTATAAGTATCCTGCATATAATCCAAATCCACAAAAAGATGTAGCATAGAGCAGTTTAAGTTTGCAAATTCAGTCCTTGAGGGCCGGAGTCCTGCAGGTTTTGGATGTTTCCCTGCTCCAACGCAGCTGATTCCAATCAACAGGATCAGGTTTATGCAGAGCTTGCTGATGAGCTGATCAAACACCAGCTGTGTTGGAGAAGGGAAACATCCAAAACCTGGAGACCCCCGAGGACCGAGTTTGCCCACCATTGGTTTAAGACGTAGTGTAAGTGCAAATACGATGGCTGCCCTCTAGTGGGGAATGGTGATATTGCAACTTAAAACTAGAATTGATGCATATTTTCAGGTCGGCAGTTGCAAATTAGCATATTCACAGACCCCCCCCCCCCAATAATTATAATTATTATTATTATTTCAATAATTTGGTCTTTTTATTTTATTTTTTACGGGATTTTTTATTTTTTTACATTTACCCCTAGGTTTTGAAAAACAAACAAACACCGTTCAATATTCATCAATGTTTTTGTAATTTTTGGGGGGTTTGTTCAATCGTACGTATATATTTTTTTTTCGGGGTAAAACGAGTGTGGTCAGGGGCCGCATGCGGTTGCCCTTAACTGCTCTATAGGTTCTTCAAAAATGTGTCATTTTGTCTTTTCATGGAGTGTAGCACTTTCCATTTCAGAAATTATGCATAAAGGAAGGATTTGAGAGCAAGTGCTTCCCACTCCTGATAGCTTTACACACTGTCATATTATCCCTGGTGTTTCATTGTTTCAAGTTAATTCTGGCAAGACCCATGAAGCATCTGTGTGCTCGTTTATCCCAAGCCAGATTTCTGAGCTAAATAGGTTGCATTTGGTTTACTTTATTCCTCTTCCCATGCAACACAAACTGGGTTTCATTCGTCGTAATCTCAACAGATTAGTGACATAAATCTTTCACCTCCTGTTAAAGCAAATTTAACTTTCCAGGAGGCTTCGGGATTTCTAGGATCCTAGGTTCCTTATTTATCTGCACGCCTCCATACTTCCTTTTGTCTCTCCCTACTGTACAGTTGTTGGGAAGGATGTTTGGCTTGATCGAATGTTTGGGCTAAAGGTCCTGTGGAGATGTGTTGTGTATACACGCAGATAATGCTGTTTGCTTTGAGCACTGGCCTGCATCCTGCCTGGTGGACTACACGAGAGGAACACAATGGACCCCCGTGGATCTTCCTCAGGGGTCTCACGATGTTTACTGTCCCCTCCCCCCACTAACATGGAGCTTTATATATTTACTGTATGTTAGGCGTTAATAATGCTAATTGAATATTATTTAATTCCAAGATGATGGAAAACTTCAATGAATGTAAAGACAACTAATAACACAAATACAAACACAAATAACTATATACAGTACAAGTGGGCCACAAAATTATTTATTTATTTTCTTTTTTTTTTTAAACAATAAAACACAAAGGTCTGACTATACAGATACGGAGCCCTAATGCATAAAACAAGACCACACAAATAACAGTGACAGATCCTGTCGGATGCATATCTTGAGTGGGAGTCCAGGAAGTTGTGTTATTTTACAGAACCAGCCCCCCCACCCCTCCTTGCCCTTTGAGTCTTTATTTCAGTTATTCCTTTTTTCCAAAACGTCATCACTTGTCTGTCCTTTCCACCCACGAGGTGGGTTCATCGTTAATCCATTGATCAAAATTGTTACTGTTCACAATGCTACCCAGGGGGATTATTGTGTTGTGAATAGACACATTTGCAAAAATGGATGCCCATATACAGTATATTGTTGCTGTCCTGTGAAAAAACACTTATGTCCATTTTTGTCTTTCAATTTTAATTTCATTTTTATTTTTTGGGATGAAACTGAATTACGACAAAAACGTAAAAAAAAATAAATGGACATAAGTGTGTTATATTATACAAACTATAAAATGCTTATTTCACACTTGTTTTTTTAATTCTTATCAGATTTAAATTACATGTTTAAAATTGTATTATAAAAAATATTTTATATTATTAATTGTACACTTTTGGACTAAAACTCCAAGTACGTTATACAACTTTCACACTGATAGTATGATTTTTCTGGTCCAAACCAGCATATAGTTTTAGCAGTAGTTTTTCTGCAAGAACATTCAAATTTTTTAAAGATGAAAATAATAATAATAATAATAATAAAGGTCCTTCCCCTGAATTGAGTGCAAAGAAATGTCAGTAAAGACCTTGGCTCTCAATTCCTGGGAGACGGAGTAGTGCACCAAAATAGATTGTACAGTTCAGAGGTCCAAGTAGGGACCCCTGCGGGATGCCCAGAGGTACTTTTACATGTTTTCAATTGATTAGATTTACAAACAGTAAGCAATATGGAAAGTGCTTTAAAGTTCTTTTAATGCCAATGCTCTGTTCTCATTTTTATATACTAATGTGACGGGCAATTCTGTTGACAACTTCAAGACCAGTACAAAGACCTACATTTGACTGAAACAACATTTTTAACTTTTGCTTGTATCAGTGCTATGACATTCTAAATGCCAATTTAGAGTGCTCAAATAAATAGTTTTCCTAAAAATACTGGACAGACAGGGAAAATTTGCTAAAATACGAGTGGTATTTTTTATTTTAAGCATTAATTTGAATAAAAAAATTACACCAAGTAACCGAAAAATATTTTCAACAATGTAATTGAGCTTTTTTTTTGGTCGTGCAAATCATTTCAAAGTCAGCGCTGGATGTGGCGAGGCACAGTCACCCCACTACTTTCACTCTTACAGTTCTCTCAATAGGACAGGCAGCACCTTAAGAGTTAAAAATAGTATCCCATCTGAAAAACCACATCAGTGTCACTTATGCCTCACTGAGCTGTCAAATCAAGAGGTGAGGTCAAAAATTTATATCTTGGCCCTCCCAGCTTGAGGGTCGCAAGACGTGGACCAATCAGAATTTTGTGAGCCTATGCTAAGGACATCCATAGCTACCAAAATTTAACCTGCATGGGAGTATCAGAGGATTTTGTAACCCAGCAACGATATGAAATGAGGTCATCGGCACAAGTACATCTGGTGCCTTCGGGCAAACTGCCTTAAACATGGTGGACGTCTAGAAAAAATGACTTCCTCCTCGAATAAAATTTGTTGGTGATGCATATGTCCATTTTACTCTCCTGTTGCTTAATCTTTTTTCTCTCTTTCCTTTTATTTTATTTTATTTTTTTAATCCACTTAATTTGTCATGTCATGACCTGCCCCTATAGTTCACATTTATATCACTCATTACACACCACAGTTACTAATTCACTAATTTAAAGACCCGTCACCAGACCCCAGGCTTAAGGGGGGCACATAAAATGCATGGGTGGGCCCAATTATTATGAATACCCTACAGACAGCATTAACTTGCCCTATATATTTGGATAAATTCACATAGCACTACGTGCATCGTAGTGCATCCATCCATTGAATGGCACTCTCTGACATTATCATAGACAACATTTACAGTACATACACATACAGTAGAAGGCAACGCCGTCGTAAGTATGTTGATGCTGCAGCCATATTAGATGAGGCAAAGTGAAGCTATTTGTAAATATGCCTCATTTTGTTTCTCCTTGGAGATGTATCATCAAGCCACAACTCATTGGAAGGAACCATTACCTTTGATTATATTATCCAATTCTAACTTAATCTTAGTAATTATTTGCCGATTTAATGGCGAATACAATTGCCACATCCAATATGGTGGATCCGCTGACATATCGCTTCGAACGGGCCACCTGTTTGAACGGTGTCTGCCGCAGAATTAAAAAGAAAAAAGGAAAACAAAATTCTACCTTATTTTAGATGCTCAAACGATATGGGGTTTCCTTTTTCAAGTGGCTCTTTAGTTGCCGACACGAATGTAGTTTGTAGTATGTCCCTCCTCACTTGTCTTGTGCGCCGGCGTCCTCGGAAACAAAACAACAAAATGTACATGACTCTTGCATGCCAACATTGACATATTCTAACATTACCCACCATTAGCCTACCTAAGATTACTTTCATGAAGGCTGTGATGACTGTTGCAGATAAGACTGGCCATCAATCAAACAAAATCACACCACTATTTCTTTATATTGTGACGTCTTGCAACAATGCCGCCAGCACACGTTGTTTGGGAATGTCACCCTTTTTATATGTCTTGAACAAACGGTTACTGTTGGCCGTAGCCGACGCCGAAAACAAAAATAATTTACGAGCAGAGAGCAGTATAGCAGCAATGAACACAAGCAGCCAACAGTAACGTAAAGTACCCCCTCCACCGTCTGCGAGACCTGTGTTGCGTTTACTGACACTCGGACATAAGAGTGCGAAGCAGAATGAATTAAAAATATAATATTAAAAATGCAGAACCATTTTAGAGATCCATGCCTCAAGTAGGAACAAGGTGGGCGGGCACAGACCCCCTATGGCTCACCCATGGTGACGGATGTGCTAATTTACTAATACGAACACAAATACACGCTAATACTTTTTAATGAAATCCTTGTAATAGCACCAAAAGGAGCTACAAAAATCCATTTGGATTGTTATTTTGGCTTAATAACAGTAACTATGGGTCCATTTTAATTTGCCAATTATTATTGCCAATAGGGCATGAGGACTGCTTTGGTCTAAATAGAGATCCTCAGCTCATTCCAACATATTTCCTTGGCACCAAATAATGGCACCATAGCAATATTAATATTCAAAGACAATTACTTTTCTCTTAAGATTAGTGTCAGCTGATTGTGTTGGTCTCATCTGGTTTCTGTTCACTTTCCAGCCTTATTCTCCCCCTCTGTTGACTCGTCTTCGATTGGTCCTCAGCTCTTTATTGGATCATATTATACTATACACTATGCAGATATGTATTCATTGCCAAATATGTTGGCAAATGTTTGTGTGACAGATACCCCCCCCCCCCAACTTGGAAACACTTAAAGCATTTTTAGTCATGCAGATCCCCACGCTGAATAGCTGCTCAGTTTTTCAGTCAAGTGGAACTAAAATGTCAGAAATTTCCACACATTGTGTCCTGCATGACAATCCAACACGTTTCCTGCATTATGTCAGTCACGCTTGAGTAGTGCTACCACCTTGTTAGCATTATTAACTGCATTGGTCTGACCCTGTGGGAGACAAAAGGAAGGAATCGACATGCGCAATTATTGCATCACACTCAAAATACTACCACAAAGTTTTGTTCTACGAAATGGGAGAATGTCGATGAGTCTGTTATAGAAATGAAAGAGACGCTTCAGAACTTGATTGGTGATGTGTGTTGTCAAATATCTTATATCTTATATCAAATATCACTGGAAAGAGATCCCAAAATAACCCATAATCACATGCTAATGACTATATCGCAGGTTACCCTGTGCTCGTGTCATGCGTATTTGGGCTGATTAAAAACTCAAAATTGCCCACAAAGCAGGTGACTTCGCAGTTTGCAGGTCAAAATTTGGATTTCGCGCCTCATTAAAACACATTGAATATCCTAGCAAAACTGAAAACACATATTTTGAAGTTTTTCCGAATTGCGCAGACTTTCCCACTTGCGCCACCACCAGCTAGCTAGAACGATCTTCACTGGCTACTAGTGTAGCTGTACACATTGCAAACTCGCTCCTGAGTTAGTAATCATCACCTCCTTGACAGCAAATGAACTATACATCTGACAAGTATCAGATGGGATGATGAGGAAAGGCAGAGACGTCATGCTAATTGCTACGCTAACCTAGCACTGACACGGGTAGTGTGTTTGACACCGAACTTAAGTCCTTGGAGTGATTGAGTCCACATTTCACCGATATCTGGCTGGAAGCGTGTGCTAAAGTAGAGTACATCAAACATTAAACAACATAATAAAAGGCAAAATAAAAAGTGTTTGGATTCTGGAAAGAAAGTCTACTTGCTAAACAGAACTGCAAACGGAAATGAATTATGCTAGTCTACGCCGAACGGCAGCCTGGAGTGACATCTAAGCTTAAAAATATATTATTAAGTGGTTAATATTATATCATTTGAAACAAATATGATTTGAAAGGGTAGAGCTAGTAAAATAATCCATCCTGTAGCATTAGATTTATTTTTGCATTTCATTCTAACTTCAGCCAATAAGGCAGTTAGGCAATAAATGTGATGCTTATATAAGTGGTTTATTATTGATATGTTTCAGCATGTTACGCCCTGCCCAAACTATGAATCTTTGTTTCAGAATTACAGCGCTTTGCATCAATTTGTTTTAAATAATAATCATCACAATTCTACTACGCCGCGTGACCTTTTACTAATAGCATGTACCATCCATAATCCTCCTCTTTTGTGAGGATCACTTATTGATGTTAACTTGTTGGACGGATGAATGGATAGATGCATTCCTGTGGCAATTATACAGTAATAAAATTATCTGATCACATGGAGCAAACGGTTGTGCTAAATTTCCATTGCATTGCTTGTATAATTGATCAATGCGTAATCAGAAGTTTGATCAAAGCTCCACTTCTTGAGATTAAATCTGTTTAGAAATGTTGACGATATTACATGCTGTTCCTCTCCACATTCACACAATTAAGCCTTAGCTATGATCATCTTATTTAAGGGCAGATTTAAGAAATGGGAGAGAAGCCGCTGTTCTTTGACTTAACCAATTAAATATGTGTATTTTAATATGCACTGTGATGATGTCCTTTATGTTTTATCTCTCCGACACTAATGAGGAAAACTTGGGAAAGTTGAACCGAAACATATACCATACTCAATCAAGAAATTCCATCAGATCACTGACCTCTAGCAGACCTAATGTACTGTCTCGCTACTGCAAATTAAAGTCCTGTCAGTTGAATCCCTTGTGCATTGTCACTTGGAAGACTGTGTTGTTTAAAGCAAAGCTTGAGCCAGAAAGAAAAATGTGTTTAAAAAAAAAAATCTCAATGCCATTGGTAGTTGCTATTCACTGTGGGTTGCCTGCAGGGCCAGCAGAATTCCATATATGGTCCAAAGTTGCAACTTTGCGAAGAAGGGAAAATCACAATCACATTATCTATTCACCCACATTAAAGTAAGCAGCAAGGGAAAGGGATAACAAACCAACCCACAGACTCGTTTTAGTCCGCTGTGTTGTGGCGGAAGGCTATAAAAGCTAATTATTTACCTCGCCTTTTCCTTGTGTCGGTCAACCAACACTTGACCTAACTTGCTCTCTGAAACGAGACCGTTTCGCCTTCACAATTAAAGAACATACGGACACAAAGGCAGGAACCTAACTAATACTGCCTTACTCACCATACTGTTGTTTTACAGAACACGGGTGCATTTTGTGGGAAACAGGACGCTGGTTGGAAACAAGTAGTTCAGCTTCTTATTTACTTTAGAAGTTGACATACAGTATATAATGTAGGATGACATTTATTACAGTATAGATTGTAAGTCTACAGGATGCTGTTTATTCAGTGTTGTTTTCCCCTTGCAGATCTATACTTTAGCTTTCTTTTCACAAACTACTATTTCAGCTGAAATGATATTTATGGTAATTATGAGTTTGTTTACGTTTATATTTTCAGCTTCCAAAAGTAGCATCGTGAAAACCAGGATGTCAAATTGATTTTTGATGACGCCACATTATTGTTATGGTTTTCCTCAGAGGGTCGTTATGACTGTAAACCCATACAAACATATTGTTCATATTGTACATTCGATCGAACCCCAGGGGTTTGGTGAGCCAATATCAGGGGTTCGGTGGTAGTCAAGACATACACCCGACTCAAATAATTCCTGATGATACACCCCGCTTGGTCATCATTGGCTGCAGGTGATAATGCAACATTGCTTGGCCTGTCTGTGCTGCAGGGAATTTGGTGCACTCAGTAGTCGACTTGTGGCTGTAGTGATGGTACGTCGTGTGATTTCTTTATTAGTGTAATCCCTTCAAGCTAACTATGTCGAGCAAAGAAAAAGAAGGTGACAAATCTGTGCAATAGGAATATACATGTGGAAGGTATGGCATTCCACAGGGTTCAATTCTGAGGCCCCTGCTGTTTTCATTGTATCTGCTGCTCCTTACTCTGTCTTAAGAAAACAGGGACGGTTGTTTTAAAGTGCTCTATAAATATAGAGTCAGCGTCCGAACTGTTTGGTTTGCAATGCCAAGTTGAGGAATTCTAGTCTAGCATTACTATCTATCTTGCAAAAATAGAGGACCACTACACCTTAAGCTGCATGGAGATGGGGAACATAAGAACACAACGTTTCTGAACTCAAGGTGGAGAGAGACAGATTTGATGAAAAGGCTCTTTTCTATGTTCACTTTGTTCACCAGTAAACCCTACTATGTCTTGAATTAGAAAAAAAAATTGTCATATTTTGACATAGACACAAAAAGTTGATGGACCAATCAGAAGCAGTAATATTCATAAATTCTATTCACAAATATTCATAAAGTATTCATTCAATTTATTTTTAAATAAATTATTCATAATAGTTAATTATAATAATTGATTTCAAAATAACAAATGCTTAAAATATAGAAGTTTTATTTCTTTCTGACCCTTTCATCCCTCTTTATTAAAAAAAATATATATATATTACAGCATATGCCACCACAATTTGCAATTTTAATATTTTAGTAATAAACTTGAAATCACTGCTTTTTTTTTGTGTGTCTTCGATGGGCCATATAAAATGATGCAGCTGGCCAAAACTGAGTTTGACATCTGAGGTGTGAACGAACATCAGCTGTCAATATGATGCAGTTGGAAATAAACTGTAATCCCAATAACAAACATATATATATATTTTAAATCATATCTCATAATCGGATGTCATTAGATTGTGGTGTATGACTGGCAGTGGCAAATGGCTGAAGTTTAGAGGTGGACTTTGGTATGACTGACTCAGCCACCAAAGTAGGCACACAAAACACGAAAATTGTGCTTGTCGTTCTAAGAAAGCGAAAAAAAAACCAGATTCATTTAATACCGGAGAGTCTCAGGCATGCAGTGTAACACACACAAGCATAACTGCTGGGGAAAGCAGTTCGAATCAAACTAACATTTCCTGCTTCTGATTTGAGAAAAAAAAATTCCACCAATTTAACTTTCTCCCTCAGGACAAATGTTCTTACGAAAGACATCCATCATTCCCGAGCAGAGATAAATGAACAAACAGTAACGGTGCAGACTTATAAATGCAAATTGTTACATGTATGCTGGTCAGCATATTGCTGTATTCCATCATAAAACAGTGAATTAGACAGATTTTGTCTTATCTTGAATACAAGTAGGCTTGGCTCTTTCGAAGTGTCTCATACAAACACAAATCTATAAGGAATGAAAGAGAAGGGATGCGGATCATGAAAATATTTTAACATTTGTTTCTTCCTTGGATGTTAACGAATAAGTGACCTCTCCTCAAATATGGATAAAATGTGTCACTATAGTATAAAATCTATTCTGATGTGAAAGGGGCCTTGTCAGATATAGCAACATACAAGGTGTAATTTATTTTAAAGTTATTTACAAGAAAACGGAATACTGTATGTAAGGGAACATAATCCTTAAGACATGCCTGCTTCAAGCATTTTGCCTTTTACGTCAGCTTCAATTTGAGTAGGTGTATTCAGAACCATATCTTTTGTCTGAATGTAAACCGTTTTTATTGGTGTGCTGCTCTGCAAAAGCTCAAACCTCTTTCCAGCGAAAGAGTCACAAACACAAGCCTTTAGTTATTTTAAACGCCGTCATGCTTTAATGGCTTCTTTTGGCTGTTTACAGTTACAGTTCCCATGTGCTTTGCACATGGAGGTCACAACCCACAGACCTGTGGATAACAACAACTGGTGCCCTTTTAGAGGGCGTGACCTTTCTTATTCATTTCTGGTCAAATGTGTGTTGATGGGAAAGTACAGTAATGAGGACAGTTTATGCTGGCAGAGGCTTCGCTCGCCTGCTCCTGCTGTTAAGGCATTGTTTTGAAGTGTGTAAGTACGTGTGAATGTGTGTGTGTGTCAGGATGTGGAATAATGAGTCAAAGTCTACCTGCTGGGTTCAGATGATCCCTGCTCAACAAGCCAACATGTCCAACTGGATTGTTGTGTGCACTGGACAAAATGGTACACATGCGGCGTACTTAATGGGCACTTCATTACAAGTCGAGTAATACGTGTATACTGTATAATACAAACAAGTAAAAAAAACTATAATCTAATTGTGTACTCTAATGAAGCCACTTCTGGGAGACAACAACAACTCAAGATTTATATCGAACACAGGGACAGTATAAAGTATATCTCTAAAACCCATTGAGATTACTTTTCTATTCTGAATTATTATTATTATTATTATTATTGTTGTTGTTGTTCTTGTGATGGTAATGATGATGATGATGATAATGATGAGGATGATGATGATGATGAGGATGATAATGATGATGAGGATTATTATTATTTTTATGATGATGATGACTATGATGATGATGAAGAAGTAGATGATTCTTACTATTGTTATGATGATGATGATGATAATGATGATTGTTATAATGATAATGATAATGATAATGATGATAATGATGATAATGATGATAATGATAATAATGATAATGATAATAATGATAATGATGATGATGATGATAATATGATAATGAGTCTTATTATTGTTGATGATTCTTATTGTTATGATGATGATGATGAAAATGATAATTATGATAATTATCATTATTGTTATGATGATGATGATGATGAAAATGATAATAATAATTATTATTGTTATTATGATGATTCTTATTATTATTGTTATAATGATGATGATGACGATATGATGATGATGATTCTTATTATTATTGTTATGATGAGAAAGAAGATTCTTGTTATGATGATGATGATGATGATAATGATGATGAGGATTGTTATTATTTTTATGATGATGATGACTATGATGATGATGAAGAAGTAGATGATTCTTACTATTGTTATGATGATGATGATGATAATGATGATTGTTATAATGATGATGATGATAATGATGATTGTTATAATGATGATAATGATGATAATGATAATGATAAAGATAATGATAATGATAATGATAATGATAATGATAATGATAATGATAATGATAATGATAATGATAATGATAATAATGATGATGATGATGATAATATGATAATGAGTCTTATTATTGCTGATGATTCTTATTGTTATGATGATGATGATGAAAATGATAATTGTGATAATTATCATTATTGTTATGATGATGATGATGATGATGATGATGAAAATGATAATTATGATAATAATAATTCTTATTGTTATTATGATGATTCTTATTATTATTGTTATAATGATGATGATGATGATGATGATGATGATGATGACGATATGACGATGATGATTCTTATTATTATTGTTATGATGAGAAAGAAGATTCTTGTTATGATGATGATGATGATTACCCACATTGTACCATTTTGCGAGTATGCTGTTATCTGCAGTTGTATCCAAACAATCTGCTCCCCATTGTGATGAAATAAATAAACAACAAATGTCATACAATTAGCAATAAACTGGCACAATACATTTCCACATATGAGTTGTGGTTTTTCTTTCTTATTGAAATCGTATTTGTTCTCAATGAATAACAGTGGCCGCTTCTCTATTAGACACCTCATGACGTGTGTGCAATGTCATGAACAATCGATGCCTCTTTTTTCCACTTGTGAAAAAAAAGACAGTAGGTAGCTGAAATGACAAATTGAATAGGCAAGTAGGAAGGGAACAGTTAGATAAAATCAACAATGGAATATTGCATTAAATAAAACAGGCCCTGAATCTGGAATGTGAATATGTTGCATTGTGTAGAAATGTCAAGTAAGGAAATAAATTATATGCATTGCCCTTTTCAAAGAAATGTTGCAAATAGCAGTCATTTTCTCCTGATAGTCCTTTCACCGCTGTTTTATTTAGTCTGTCTTCCATCAGAGAAGGACTTAGAGCAAAGGCATGTCTTATTGTACTTCATAGTTCAGGTTATGGTGACCGACTGTATAATTAAAGAAAGGTCAAAATGTGACATTATAGCACAGCCAACATCATGGTGATGGTGTACAAAAGCCACTCAGATTATGCGGTTGCATCTTGGCAAGTTTTCATAGGATTCCCTTTTGTCCTCAGTCTTTATTTCCTGAACCATGTCAAAATCCAAACCCGTCCACCCACACTCTTAGTAAAAATCCCTGCCACCTTTCTAAATACAGTAGATTCCCTAGTTGTGCCTCGAGTAATGTGACATGAGGAGTTGTGACAAGCCAACAATGCTGCAAGATGGGCCCTGTGTCAGACCTGATTCCAATTCCTTTGCAGTGATGTCCTTTTTACCAGAGCCACAAATTTGCTAAACTACTCATATCTAAAACTAGCATCCTATCAGTGAAATGTGGGGATATGCTTCATAATAATGATGAATCTCTTAGGTGTTATTATTGTACATTATATCTATTTATTTGATAATGAGATCATCAGTACTGTCTAATTAAATCTGACCAAAAAAAGTTTAGTAGGATTTCCTGCAAATGTTAATGCAAAAATAGCTGGTAAACATGCTGCATTAAAACACTCTTTTTTTTGTAGTTTATTAAAGGAGACCTATCAGAAAACAGTTCATAGGTGTCTTAAAATATTTCTGACAACATAGACAAAGGTAAAAAAAACTAAACTAGGGTATACTGAACATTCTCAAGTCAAACTTCGATGGAAATCACTGTTTTGGGTGTTGTAAGTTCATGTCTCTGATGCTGACACCTCACGAGCTTTCCTGGAGTTATTGGAGACTTCTGGCGACTCGGATACTCCTCCAGAGAAAGTGTTCACTGCTCAGCCTCCAACCAGCAAATGAATTTTGCTTGCAGAAAGCCACCACTGGGTAATTTAACAATTTCCCTATCCATACAGCAAGTTCCCACTAACTCATTCACTGCCATTGACGGCTATAGACGTCAAAAATTCATTTAAACTATTTCTATTAGCTTAACATTTTTTTCCACTTTTGTTAACAAGAGAATGAAAACCTAGATTTTTTTTATTGTACATTTAGAACAGATATAAAATTTGTGATTAATCGTGAGTTAACTATTGAAGTCACGCGATTAATTATAATTAAAAAATGTAATTGTCTGACGTGATTAAAAAACGAAAAGAAAAGATTATTAAAAATTAGCAGTGTCAGGCGATTAAATTTTTTAATCGTAATTAATTGCATGAGTTCACGAGTTAACTCACAATTAATCACAAATTTTATATCTGTTCTAAATGTACAATAAAAAAATTCTAAGTTTTCATACTCTTGTTAACAAAAGTGGAAAAAATGTTAAACTAATAGAAATAGTTCAAATGAATTTTTGACGTCGATAGCCGTCAATGGCAGTGAATGAGTTAAGATTTGATTGTATTTTTAGGGCATGACTGATTAATGAACATTAACATTTTTGGCTAAAATAATTGGTATTTATCTATTTATTATAAATTATATAATAATAATAATAAAATAATAATAATAATTATTATTATTATTATATGTTTATTATTTATTGATCTTTATAATATTATTATAATTATTTATTTTTAATTATGTATTTATTATTATTTAAAATTTCAGTTGGGTTTCAAAGTAGGCTTGTATTAACCCGTGATAAAGGGAGGGGTGGGTGGGGTGACTTAATCAATGCTATGTGAAGTACAAATAAATAAATTTGTCTAAGAAAATAAAAGAAAGGAAGGTAAAGAAGAGTCCTTCTTTCCTACTAGTGTTTTGAGAAAAATCTTTAATCAAAGTGATCTATCTGAGGTCCTTCGATGCTCCACCAACCTCAAAAGTGACATGTAATGTATATACAGTATTTGTATCATAACAGCTATTGGTTGCATCAGCCTATCGAAGGCCAATTAACAGAAATGACCTAGAAAAGTGTCATCCATTGTGGCGCGGGTGGATTTTAATCATGTCTTATGACGAAAAGCAGCCTCTAACCACTTTCAAGCACTTTAATTAATTGTATCAGCCTGACTGCCAAATCTCCCACAGGGACTCATATCTGCTGTTAAAGAAGACTTCACAACAATAACAACCTTGAAGTGCCCAAAAATAAAATAAAATAAAAGACAACCCACTTTTTATTAAATCTATAGTAAATGACCAGGAGGAAGATGAATACAATTATCATAAAATTTGCCCTCAAAGGTTTACATAAAGGCCTAAAGTATAAGTATAAAGTAAAAGTGTTGCTTATTACTAAAGCGATGATATTAATCTTGCCTATCACTTAATTCAATGCATGAAAATGATACTGTATAACAGGTCATTGCGTATTTGTCATACTGCGCTCAGGTCAATACAGCCACTCATTAGAATATGTTTGCATTTTTGGGGATATTTAGATTAGTTAATTGCCAAGGGATGAAGGCAAACAGCTTTGCATTACGCAAGATTTCAAACTCTTGCATTTGTAATGCTTCATTAATTTAAGCACACACAAAAATATTATGGCATTATTTTATGTACAGTATGACTCTAATAAACACTGAAAATACTATTTATTGCCTGCAAGAGGAGACATTGTATAGAACACTATAAAGTATGTATGACCAGCTTCATATATACAATATAATATACTGTATTCTGCATTAATTGCAATTAAAGTTTTGAATGGTGCGTTATTCTAAATTATGTGCAGCTATTTATTGCTTTGTCATTTTTGCTTTCCTAGAAAAACAATGTACATTGCAAAGTTACTGTAGATGACAGGATTTTTTTTGTTCTAAATATTTACTTAACTAAATATATATATATAATTAATTAAATATGAAATGTTTTGAATCACATTGATGCATTGCTGAGTTGTTTATAAAAGACACCATTAATTAATTAGCAAAATACTTGTAATGAAATAATGAATGAATTTCCTGATGGTAAAACGTAAAAGGCAATTACGAGAAGATTGGAGGTGGATTGAGCGCAAGCAGATTGTTCCTGATGAATGAAGAGCAGAGAGCAAAGACAAAGCAAAGAGGAAGACGCAATTGTGTTTCAAGTTGATTAAAGAGATGTAAAGAGGCGAGGTTGACTACTTATGAATGCAGAGCATCACCAGATTAAATGAGACATAAAACGGAAAAGTGACAGGACAATATCACAACAACATGCCATCTGTTTAACGTCACATTTTATATTCTCCACTAAACTCTTGTAAAAAGCAAAAGTGTCTTTTGAACCCAGTATCCCATAATTTCAACCTTTATAAATTGTTCAATTGAAATAAAATGTCTCTTTTTGTGCATTTAAATTAAATGTGATCAGAGACACTCATCTAAATAATTCCAAGATATACAACACCCAGCTGTTTGCATTTCGGCGAAAATACATTAGCACTTCCCAGAAATTGCATTTGGGAGTCCTCACCTGTTTTTCCTAAGCCTAAACTGCATAACGGCTGACATATAATATGATTCAGACAGATTAGTGGCTTGCAATAACACAATGTGTGGTGGTCTCCATCCATTAACCTACAATGATATAATCCTTCTTTGCCCTCCATTATTCTATAGCTGCATTGTTGTGTGACAGTTTCGAGATTACAGTATCGTATGTATGATAGATATTCTAATGCCATTTTTTGCACAAAGCGGGCTTGGCTACATCAGCAGTTTGTGTGCATGCTCGCACTGTGCAATGAGAGGCACGCATGCACGCATGTCAGCATATAAAAAGCCCTAAAGAGCAAAACTGCTGAGCTCCATTAGTGGACATCGCAATAAACAAGTGTGCTCAAAATTATGAATTAAACCATAACATACTTCAAGAGGTGTATTCATAATTGATTCAGAACGTCAATTTCTTTCCTGTTTATACGAAGTGAAAGTATTGTTTTATTGTATTTTGAATGCAGCCGTGATTCATGAATATTTATAGATTAAAGTATTTGGTTCTAAAATATGTATATTATCTTTGATATGATCGTACATGAGATGGCAGGAAATTACCTGCTCTCGTGTTTTACTGATGAAAATATATTCCTAGAATATGGATCTGAAGTCTGTTTTTAATAAGAAATAAGGTCATGGTGTATAAAGGCAATCTTCCACTTATATTGCAGCCCCATATTTTAAAGTTTTAGAAGTTGAAAGGCAATCTCAGACAGCAAAATCCACCCGTTTTGATCCATGTCTGGTGGCGGCCATTTTGCCACTTGCTGTCGGCTGAAAATGACATCACAGTTGCCCAGGGTTCAGGTAATGACCAATCACGCCTTAGCTTGCGAACGTCGCATGAGGTAACTCAGAAAACAGGTGAGCCGTGATTGGTATTACCTGAGCATCTGTGATGTCATGTTCAGTTGACAGCAAGTAGCTAAATGACCGCCCCTTGTGATAGATCAAAACTGGTGAATTTTGCTGCTTAATTCATATTCCACAAATGCAATATTAATCCGAATGCTATGTTTAAACAATTTAAAAAACAAATAAAAAAAATCTGCAATTATGAAATTTAGTGTTCCTTTTCCTCCCCATTACATGCACATTAATTCCGTATTCTAAACATGAAACATTAGTCACACACTAGCTGAGTTCCAGATGCTCAAAGAGGTTAAGAAAAACTACTTTTCAGACCACTGGATCCAGAAGCGGCACACGGACTACTTCTGCTATTTAAGTCTTCAAGCTTCCCCAGCTTTGAGCAAGAGTGTTAATCTAGAACAATGAAGGAAGCCATGACTCAGACAGCTAAAAATAATGGATATGTGTTGAACACAAGAACGTATGTGTGCTACTGATATCTGAAAATGTGAAGTCATTGGGTTGAAGTTGGTGGTCCATGCAGAAATACAACAAAAGCTAGGAAGCACCTGCTCTCAAAATACACAACATTCACAAATCACCACATGACTGTGCACAGCAAAGAGCTAGCTGGCTGGTTATAGACTCACAGAGATAGACAAAAAATGAATGTACTGTATGGAATGCTTGAATTTTTTAATTCTGTCCTTGGAGGATTCATTGGATTCACAATCCATTTTTGGCATATAGTTTTATTTTTCTTATATTTTTGAAATCTCAGCATGCTATATCTTTTATCAGTGTTAACTCAACTGAATTGAATATTTTATTGATACCTGAATAATTAATTGGTAAATTGTGGTTATCTGTGGCTTTAAAAAAATATATATAATTATTTTGTCTATTTGTGTGTGTGGTATTTGATCATACACACTGCATTGTTGTAATTAAAAAGCATTTTCATGTATGTGTTTTACTTTGTTTAATATGTCACGCAAGACACATCTCTAATGTTAAACTCTGTGGTGACAATCACATTAACGTTAAACAGACATGAGCATATTAGGTATTCTTTTCAGATGTTGGATGAATATTGGCATTCAAAAACTCAGAAGAAGCACATCGAGGTATCTTTTATAAATTTACATTAAACAGTGAAGTCAACGCATCAATTTTAGGTGACATGGTCTTTTTGTTTAGGCTAAAAGGTGCTAGCTAATTTTGCTCATTAGCCAACACTGTACACCAATGAATTAAACAAAATAGAAAAATTAATTGAGAATAAAAACAAAAACTCAGAAGAAGCACATCGAGGTTTCTTTTATAAATTAATATTAAACAGTAAGGTCAACGCAGCAATTTTAGGTGACATGATCTTTTTGTTTAGGGTAACGGGTGCTAGCTAACTTTGCTCATTAGCCAACACTGTACACCAATGAAGTAAACAAAATAGAAAAATAAATTGAGAATAAAAACAAAAACTCAGAAGAAGCACATCGAGGTTTCTTTTATAAATTAATATTAAACAGTAAGGTCAACGTAGCAATTTTAGGTGACATGATCTTGTTGAGACTAACGGGTGCTAGCTAACTTTGCTCGTTAGCCAACACTGTACACCAATAAAGTAAACAAAATAAATTGAGAATAAAAACAATCAACACTTAAAATACTCTTAAAAATACTTTTACTTCCAATACTTACGCGCATTTAACATCAGACTTGTCTGATACTATGGGTGAATCTGCCGCTAACGTTCTTAAAAAAAAAATCCACATTTTGAATGACTTTCGGACAGATGTTTTCTGTGTTCCACTGCAATTCGCAATTTTCATCCTACCCCTACAAACCACTATGATGCAGAACAGAATGTCCTAAACTCAATCATGAAAGATCAAGTACAGACTCGGACAACATTTCTTGAATTTCTAGTTGAAAAACCCCCTTCAATAAAGATTTTTAAACATCTGCAATTCTACTGTATTCCCATGTGTTAACCTCTCCAACTGGTAAAGCCTTAGCAAAAAACAAAGCCAAATGTTGATTAGAGAAAATAAATGAATACAAAATATATCAAATTATAGCTTCACCTCCACCATACTGCTGTGTTACATTTAAGCAAGATTAAGTTACACTTTCTAAAATAGAAAGATTAATTAAGCAAGTAAAGAAGGAAATTATCTATGTTTGTGAAAGGAGCGGTAACGAGGCTGCGGTGTTTATTGACGGATATTTGTTTACGTTCAATTACATCCTGGGGGAGAACAGGAAGCCTTTATCTAATGAGGCCTGGAATCCAGACAAGTGACTGTTTAAACGAATTAAAAATAATGAACTATTAAGACTCTTCTTTTCTGTGTATGTATGTGTGCGTATATCTGTCTGTCTATAAATATCTGGGTATAATCTCCATCCCATTGTTAAAATTCAAAGCTAAAGCTCCTTCTGATTGCTAACAATCTCTCACTGGACTCCTGATGTGAAGAGAGACATGATCAGACGACAACCTAGCTGTGATTATTATGAGCTGATTTCATTTTGCATGCTGTGATTATATATGTTTATATATACAATGCATAGTACAGGGGTTGATTGTATTATTTTCCAATCCATCCAGGGCATCTTTCCCAAAGTCAGCTAAGTTAAATTCAATTTTACAGTTAATTTAAAATGTTTACGCCAGTCTCCATAGGTGTACTAAAAGTACAATAAAAAACATTGTTAAAAAAAAAAAAAATACATATCTGACCTGACCTTGTCAATCAAAACCGAGCGTTTCTTATTTGAAAAGCTAGAATTTGTGATATATATAGGTTGCATTTGACTTTGAGGGTGTATAAAATTGATGCAAGGATTTTTCACTGTTTCCTGTGGATAAAGCTGCACTCGTCCACCTTAAGTTCATGAAAAGACAACAGTGACACAAATAAAAAAAATAAAAAAACGAACTCCTTAAATGTCACAAGGTGACCTGCCTGGAGATCAAAAACATTTTCACATGCCTTAGCAGTGGCTTCTGAAGGCCCTTTGCCAGTGTAAAATCAAAGAATCAGCACGGAGGACTATCAGTATTACCGTCAATATGGAATAATATAGAAGCAGACGTCTGTGGTATTGTACAGCAGACCTCATTAATGGTCACGGCCACTTCCTCATTTGCAGTCAGTCAGCAGAATACCCCAAAACCTCTTGACATTTCTGAAATTGAACGTTACTGATAAGCTCTCTGAGTCAATGTTCAACAAAACAATAAAATATTTCTACAAGAACTGTTTGCCAAAAATAGTTTACGTAACACATAGCAAAATTGCTAACAGCGTAACAAACAGTGGTTACCGGGCGGTCACCAAATGTCACAATTATTTGTTTCTTAACATTTAACATTTGTTGATCAACATTACTACCCCCCTTTTGGTGTCCCTTTGTTTTAGCACATCTGGAGCATGTTAAAACGCTGTATCGCAGTAGAGGGCAAATACGCGGACCGGTAAAGACAGCACCTGACCACCTTACTGACTCTTTAAATGGCTGTGCAATTAAATTGATGAAATGCTATCAGAACGTGCTTGTCATCATAAAGAGTGTGGCTTCCTTCCTTTCCTTGGTCACTTGCTGCTGTCATGTGCCCTTATGGTGGTACTGCATTGAGGGCTTCCAAGCAATAATTGCAAATATATTGAATTGAGTGTCATTGACTGAATTTTCTTGCAGGCAGCATGAGTTCAATCCCTTTCAGAATGTGGATTTTTTTAAGCCTAAGTGACGAGAGGTATGTGTGACCCCCCCCCCAAAAAAAGCCTTTCAAATGTGAAATGCAGAGCGAAGTGATGACATAATGGACGCCGGCCGCTGGCTGCAATTCAAAGCTTCAGCCTGGACTCAAGCCACTCTAATCATCACATCACATGAGGGAAAAGAAGATTGGCAAAAAAAGTGCTGTGTGTTACTCTAAAATACGCCATGAGCTCACACGCACATACACAATAATGAATAGCAACGTGCAGTTTTAATGGACAGTGTCATAAAGGTACTCATTTTATCGTGGCCATATTGTGCAGCGGTGTAGAAATGCGCTGCATCAGCTCTTTTGTGGGGGGTAAAATGATAAACACCTCTCGGTATGATGCAGTGCAGTTCCACACCTAAGAGACCACTCTGATAAAGCAGTGGCATGTTAAGAAGAGATTCAAAAGAGGTCAGTGACTCCACTGACCTGATTTCCTCAGGCAGACCATTGCTTCAGATCTGTGAATACCGTGCCACCTCGAATTTGGCTTGTAATAATGAATTCACTTGCCACTTTTTGGGCCAATGAGCTGAAAGTAAATTGCAGGGGAAATTGTGTGTGAGTGTGTGTCCATGCGTGACTGGATCTTTAATGTCCGTGAGCGGTCTTGTTGTAGCTCGTTATTATGAAACATACCAAGATGACGCAGCCAGCGTTAATGCGTGTGCATACAGTGCGTAACAATGGAACAGTGTAAATTATTGTCTGTATTTCCGGCCTTATATGACCAGTTGGACCTTAAATGGGTGCACGATTGAATAAAACAAACAAACAAAAAAAAAAATTACAATTCAGTGTATATATTAAACACCACAATTATTGAATTCTAGCTTGCATGTTACCTAATTAAAAAAATTGGGGGGGGGGGGGGGGTTGGGGGTTTGTTTTTCTTACAGTGTTATGCTGCTCCCTACAGTTGTCTTTTAGAAATTACAGCCAACAGGTACTATTGACCGTGGAAATACAGTACATATGATTTACTACATCATACGCTACACAAGGGCTCGTTGGTTTATGATGGAGTAACGTTCTGACGTCGGTGAACTCACGTACTGTAAGTTTTCGTTTTCTGTTTGCAGGAATTACATTTTCTTAATTATACTTATTTTAATCAAACGGTATTTTAGTCAGCACGGAACTAAATTTACGCGTGACGTAAATCAACTCCCTTATTACAAGTTTGCATAAAAAACCTTTCATATGAGGGGGTACCCGTGATTCGTATGAGGGGATACCCGTATTTCATATCCATATGAGGGGTATCCGAGGATCATATGAGGGGATATCCGAGGATCATATGAGGGGATATCCGAGGATCATATGAGGGGGCACCCGGATTTGAACCGAGGACCTCTTGATCTGCAGTCAAATGCTCTACCACTGAGCTATACCCCCTATGATGCATCTGGTCATATACTGTATTTATATATCTTTCAACTGCTTAGTATTCTTTAGCTCAAAGTATACAAATAATCGTCATCGATTGAAAAATGCAGTCTGAAGCTAAAATATTGTATAAACATAAAAAAAAGCTCGAGGCGTAATCTGTTACGTCATTACAAGTCACCGGATATGACGTTTTGACAATGCGACACATTTCTGTGTAGTGAATTGAAAGTACAAATCGTCGGGTCATAATGGTACGTTTGTTCTCTTTTACTTGTCGTTAATATAAAGGGCCAAAATGTATTTGTCATCTAATGCTGACTTGTTGTATAACAATTTATCGGTATTCTGTAGCTCTCAACGCTGCCGCCCATTGTTTGTGAATATGATTAGTCACTGGTGCTAGTGCTTGTTAGCTAGCGTTTAACATGCAGGATGCTTTCCTTAATTTAGATCGCTCGTTTTGTATTTTCGTGTTTAATTCTGCCACGTGAAATGCTAACAAATGTATTGGATGAATATCAGAATTCTCGAGGTATCCAGTCTCAGATGAAGGACAGCGTACCAGTGGCTGGTTTATGTCCACCAGGGGCTTACGGCGTTCATGATACAATGCGCAATGGGTGAGTTACCGAGCAAGTGTTTAGAAACTGGATACAGTAATACGTTATTATCTATATTTTGTCGTTTACTGTTTAGCTTCAACAATGTTAAGAATGAGATCCTTCCGGCCCATCCATTGGAGCTGTCAGAAAAAAATGTAAGTACATGTAAATGGCTTTAAGATACGAAAGAAAATTTCGCTCATACTTTTGGTGCTTAAATTTGGTGTCAAAAGAGCTGGTACAATTTAGCGGTACTTTGATTTATGAGTTTAATTCGTGCCAAGGTGCATTTCAAACTTATAAACATCAGCCAAAATGAATGTGCTCTTAAAATTACACTACAGTAAACTGCTACAATTATTTCAAAGACCAGCGTCCTTACATAAGGAATTTGAGTTAATACATTTAACAATTTGCCTGCTAAAGTATTTAAAATCGAAACTACTGTACAGAAATTTTTTCATGTTTACAAGATGACTGGGATGTTTCTGATGAACTGAGAAAAATTAAGACAGAAGAAAGATGAGAAGGATGAATTTAATGAGAAATGTGTGTAATAAAAACTGGAGTACTGAATATCATTTACATTCCAAACTGACACCTTGAGTTGAAATACATCATTCTTTTTGTTTTGTTTGTATTAGGTTTGGCAATAATATCTCTTCCTTTTAGTTTGTACTCATTTCCCTTTTTGAATTTGATTTGCATGTTAATAGGTAAGATTTCATGACTGGCTTTATACATTATTTGAAGGCGGTTAAACTTAATCAATTCATTAAATTTTTAAGTTTTAAGTTGTATGAATATTGGATTTGTGCGATCTCTGTATCCACAACCCAAAACGACACGAATAACACGTTTCTGTAAAAGAAAAAAGGGTTCAGTGTAAGTTTTGGCTGTGTACCCCCACACTTTAATGCAATAGGTCAGATATGGAACAATCAATGAATTATATAACAATAACAAAGCATTCTTGTTCAATGATTCTTTAACCTTGTGTAAAACGGCTACAGTTTGGGATACCTTAGATTTGACATATTCTATATCCTTGCAATACATTATCTATGTTTTTCCCGGCATAAAATATCATTCACATGAAGGATAAAAAGTACTGGCCCCAGAATTAATCCCTGGGGTGCCCCCACAAGTAAAGTATTTTCTATTGATGTGATGTGTTTCTGTGGCGAACAGTTCCAGTTCAACCAGGACAAGATGAATCTCTCTACCCTCAGAAACATCCAAGGTCTTCACGCCCCACTCAAGTTGCAGATGGAGTATAGAGCAGCGAGACAGGTAACGTTGAGTTATTCTTTGTACATTGATTTTTCCATTGTTGACTTTTAATTCCTCTCCTTGCTCCAGGTCCAGCGTCTGCCGTTCTTACAGAGCTCCAACCTAGCGCTGGATATACTCAGAGGCACTGACGAATCCATCGGCTTTGAGGACATCCTCAATGGTGACCTACACACAGACTCATTTACGGGGTCAGAATTGATAAATTTTTGCCAACCAGCCATCTTTTTCTTTTCAGACCCAGCGCAGAGTGAAATAATGACTGAGCCGCACATGATGGTGGAATGCAAGCTGGGGTTGTTTTAGAAGATGATAGATTTGTGTTATTGTGTGTTTTGTTTATTCTGATCAAACCGAAGTGACCGGTAAAGCTTTTCTATTATTCCAAACAGGTTGGCAGTTAAAATAAATATCACTAAAAATGCTTATACTGTTATTGTTTTAATTTAACTTTGGGGATGAATGTGTTTGAATATCATATGAATCAACACTTTTGTTTTCATCTTGTATTCAGTTTATATACTGCTACTCATTTTACTTTGGGAAAAACAAAAATTTACAGTTTTGGGTCAGGTACACATTTAAGGACAAATGATATGGAACTATTCTTAAAGCCGACCACTGGTGTATGAATGTGTGTGTGAATGTGAGGCATTGTAAAGCGTTTTGGATACCATATGGTGTAGATAAAGCACTATATAAAAAGCATTTACCATTTTAAACACTGACCACCAAAAACAAACGGGTTATTTGAAGACTAAAATCATACATATATATATATATATATATATATATATATATATATATATATATAAACAATTTTTTTTAGCTAAGTGTGTAGTATACAAGACTGGTATTGTTGTTAAACAGTCTATTCTTTTCACATTAAAAAAAAGTGTTTTTGTATGTATAGATTGGAAATTAATTCATTTTAGAAAGGTATAATCCCATGTGGGAAAATTAAGGATTTCTTTATGTTGCTCACACATGACGAAAAGGAGTTTGGCTGGCTCGCATCTTTGTTAATGCGTGGAAGCACAATACATTGATATGGTAGTTCACAAGCTTAAGGGACATAGATAAAACTCATTTTGTTTGAACATGACCAATTTAATTGGACTGCAGGTTTCTGAGGTATTTTCTCTCTCTCCCGGGGCTAAAGGGGACCTGAGAAAATAATTTGTAAATTAGAGTATCAAAAAATGCTGGATACAGATATCTGACGGGGGTATAGTGCCCTCTAGCGTCGGCTTAGCGCCACTCCGGATTTGTAATAATCACACGTACACGCAGGAAAACGGTAACCAAAGGGGAAAATATATATACACAGCAGCACTGAGGACGAATGATAAGAAATTTAAATGTAATCTAAACGAGAAGTTAAAACAAAAAACATTTCATGCTGGTATGAGAATGTCATGAGATTCCCTTTTATGGCAACATAAACGTCCCCCCCACCAAAAGGCTAGTCAAAGCCGGTGGTGAGGGAGGGGAGAGAAGAAACGTGGAGGTTCTGTAACTCACTGTAGCAATCAATTGAAATCTCACCACCATCGGACCAACCGCGGTACCAAGACGATGTAGTTGTATATAAATCACTGTATATCACTACGTATTTAACTACTGGTGTCTGTAAAATAAACCTTTCGAGAAAAATATGTATGTTATAATGTACATTCTAAATCATATGACTATTCAATAGTTTTAATTATAATACCTTATTTTAAATAAAATAAAGCATAGTTAATATATAGGGGAATTAATTACTGGGAATTCTGGGTAACCGCGTCATAATGGCGGTGGGAAGCTTGCCGGATATCCGGGAAACAGCGAAAACTAAACAAAGCCGTGTTAATGTTTTCCCTCATTGCAACGTTGTTGTTGAAAAAACAATACATTATTTTAAAGCGAGGACACTATTCACTTTCTCTGATTTTACAATAGTCCTCCTGTTTTTATTTATTATGTAGTTAGAGTTAAGCGAGGTGACCCTTTACGTCACGTCAAATATGTTGTTTACAACAGCATCCGCCAGGTGACACTATTGAGCCATGCTTGATTACAAACCCGCATTCATTTTTGATACCACGCAATGAACAGGAAGTAGTAGTAAACAAAAGTTGTTTCTCAGTTTATGCCACAGGGGACAAAGTCACTTTTAACGCGTGGCAGTAGTAGTAGTAGTAATAGTAGGAGTAGTGATCTATACTCATAATGCAACGTGACAATCCCTGCTTCAGGCATGATGCATGTCTCACTTGATCTGTTCAAACTCAAGTAAAATTTACTGCTCTCTCCAGTCACGAAGGTACGAAAACTCAAATAATATGAGGATGCATGTAATGCAGTCTCAAAATATGCTATAATTTATAATTCTTGAACAAAACATGCTAACAAGACTATGAAAAACCGTTCCCGTCCAACATATACGACCTTTCCTTTTATTTTCTCTATACCATTTATCCATCTCAGGGTCATTGAGGACCATTGCACACTAACAACACCCTGGACTAGTCATCAGCCCGTCACAGAGACAACCGAACTATTCGTAATTTCACTAAGTGGGACAGAAGTCCGGTAAGCATTTCTAAGGATAAAATACTGTATCAATATTGATGTTTTTGTAAAGTGTGAGAAAGCCAGAGTACCTGGCAAAAAAGCCTTGCAAGCCCCAGGACATGCAAGGCCCACACATGAAGACCTGAGTCACTTTTGAGAATAAATAAACAAAAAAATAAATAATCCATTATTTATGACAGGGGGTGCTAACAGTGTTTCTAAAGTAGTTTAAATTGTCAGAATTTAAGCTTGTAAAGAAGATTTTTACACATCTGAATTTGATAATTAATCCTCTACGTCCTTACCTCCTCCCAGATTACTACAATGCAAAACGAATGAGTCAGATCTACTGTATATATGGTTTAATTTGCACTTGGCTCCTTCCCGTCCGTGTGGTTTTTTGGGTGACACCGGGAGAATTTGGCACATTAGACAGGACACTGACTTGTTTGTCACGAGTGCTCCTTTTTCTCTTGCTGCGCGGTAATTGCTCCACAAATCACAATGGCTGCTGGCAGGGAGTGAAGAGGCAGCAGCAGGCCTCATCGGAGCTCACCATTTGGGAGTGGGTTGCCATGGCCACAGATCCACTTCAACTGGCTGAGAGTGGGATTAGTCTTAATTAACGCTAATGATCAGCCAACTCACATGCAATTCATTGGATTGAGCCTAATGATTTCTCTTTGTCATTCCTAACAGCAAATCAATACATTTATTTCCCTTACAGTGCAGCTAAGGTAAAAAATAAAGATTTCATTCGGTTGCTAATTTTGTCTATACCTGTGCTTTTTTGGTTGTTGTCGCTGAGTGCCTGTACGTTAAATGCAGAGAAAACTGTACTGAACTCAACACTCAATAATGGCTAAGAACAAAACTGGACTTTTCTGACCTTCAACAAATCTTGATCTAAGGCGACAATAACAAACCTCCCAATTTGTTTAAGTGTACATTAACTGATGCTCTGATTCAAACCATGTCTGTTGCGTTTCTTGATATTAAGCAATTTAACACAGCTTCCCACACATACCTTGTAAAATAAAGCACCCCCCCTTCCCCCCGCCCACTCTATCGTCAAATGCCAAACACACTCCTGGCATTTTGCTTTTGTTTCCACGCGCCATCTGCCACTAAACGGACGTAGGCATCATCTCGTAGATTAACAAAATGTCATCACCTGCCTCTCGCTTTCGTTTTCATCTTTTGTCGACCGAGGGAGAAAATGCCATCAAATCCGAATTTTCAGCGTAACTAATTACTGCTAAGAACTTTAATTGTAAACTTTAGCTATATATTGTGGATATGAGTGCAATGTATAGTATTTATTAATATATATATTTTTGTCTTTTCCTTCAATAGAGTCGTGGCTGACCCTCATTTACTTAACCAGGGGACATTAAATCCACTAAGTTCTCCTGCGAAATAAAATATTTTTCATGCAGTATCCAATACTTTAAAGGAAAAAACAAAAATACGTGACATTCATTGTCTTTTACCTTTCATCTTCAGTTTTTGGATTTAGACTTTTCTGACTTTCTGTCAAATTTATGACATTTTTGGGCAATTTTATGGAAATATTCTGGTCATTTTCTTCCTCTCTTCCTTTATGGCACATTTTATGGCAATTTTTTTTATTTAAAAATACATTTTGTGACTTTTTTTGGCAATTCCAAAAATATTTTCTGGCGGTTTTCTGCCTTTATTTTGTTTTTGCACATTTTACTTTATGAAGATTTTCGTTTCTGCGTTTTTTATGTAACTATCTGACATTTGTGGCAATTTCATGGACATTTTATGGCAATTTTCAAATTGACATTTAACAAATCAACAGCCCCCCCCCCCCAACATTTCTACTATTGTTTTAGAGATCCTATCATCACTGGGGAAAAAAAGTGATGTTTATGCTTTCCTAATAGAGTTATAACCCGAATGTATGCGTTTTCTAGAGTATACAGCAAAAGAAAGAAATGTGGTGTGAAACCAAACACACTACAATATATAGCATGTGTGTTAGCAGATATAGCAGAATAAGTGCTGAGTGAGTACTTGTGTGTAAACACTCCCACAGTAAAGGAATGAAATACTGCTGTTGAGTTCAGTGTGAGGGCACATTTTATATAGTTAGTTGGCTCATACTATTTTTTGCCTAGTTGTAAAAACAACATTTTGTAGAATTTAACACGAGCAAATACTATTTACAAGTTTAAGCCTGCACAATATGACATGCTCTAGATTTGTTTTTGATTTATATATATATATATATATAAAAAATCAAAATCAATTCATTGCCTATCATTTAAACAAACACATTATGTTTAATGAAGTCTAGCATGGATGGCGGGTGGATGGTTTCTTAAAAAAAAAAGTGCTCACATACTGTATGCAAAGGCAGAAAAATGGTAATTGACACAATGCTGCCACATAAAGTTCAGCACAGGCAAACGTCTCAGCTGACAGTTCCGTTGACGTCGGGCACGACCTCATCCGCATCCGCTATCCTTAGATGAACTTCCTGTGAATTGTCGGTGTTGTTTCTCACAGGGGAGAGTCACAGTTTGGATGACGATTTGTCACACTATATTGAAATTGATGTGACTTCTACATTGTCACATACCTCAAAGTTGTTATTTTTGCTTTGTTTGTGTGCTGTGGGCCACGGCTGTTTATTTACTTAACTGGAGAGAGTTGGAGGAAGCCTTTGTTTGTAGAAATACATTTCTAAAATTGAATTATGTTCAAACCATAATAATAAACACTTATACATTTTCTGTACTTCACTTCTAGTGACCTACATACAAATGTATTATTAACCTATCAAATATATCAGTAGTAGTTTTGAGTTTCAGTAAAGGTCAACTTGATCTGAGCTGGAAACAGAAATGTAGCTTGTATGTGTGGGTGGAATTATGATAGAAATGGGGCTAATATGATTATTGCCAGAAATGAATCACCTTGAGAAAAGGCAGACTTCAAGGCAGCAACAGGATGTTGTGTCAATATGGATTCCCACCCTCTGTTCAGGATGCAGTGGGAATCCTAGATAGCGGACAATCCCCAATATGTAGTGTTTGTTTTCTCCATTCAGGTCCACGTGGGATAGCTTTCTAGCCTTTATTTTTGAACACTGCTCCTTAAGTCTGTACTTTCTCAGTCATCCAGGGCATCCACAGAGATTGAATTGAGACAAATGGATTTACCGGTATTCTTATTTGTTGAAGACCTTTCACCTTTTATCCAAAAGCCCTTTTCACTTCTAAATCTTTAGGTGTTGATTCTGGGGGTGGTCAACAACAGGGTGTACTGTTACAACAATAGAATGTCCGGTGTACTGTTAGTGTTGTTACGCCCGGTTTATGTTTATTTTTACTTTCCCTTTTTTTCAGATGAGTTTCAATGAGTACAGGTCATAGGTCGCATGGTGTTTCGAATTGTTTATCTTGGAAATAAAACAAAAACCTGGCATTTGAGCAGCTTTTGCTTTACAAGAATAATTACATTTAACCACTTTATCTCATTCTGCCTTATTCTCTTAAGTGATTAATTGTTTCTTATTAGAGAGGAAAAGATGTGTGCGTTGGTGTGAAAAATCTGGAAATATCTGCTGTAGAGAAAAAACAACAACATTTGCAAGCAAACTACAGCTCGTTTTCCATTTGCGGTCTTAATAGCGCCACTCATCAGTCCGTCAACCCATAATGCAATGCTGCCTTGCCCATTGGTCTGGCTGGAGACTGCAATGCCGCGATAGGCCTTTCATTAGACTCTCTTGCTTACAGTGTAAGTGTGTGATCAAGTTTGGCGCAATTGCAGTGGAAACTCCAAAGTTGAATCTGGCTAAAGGTTTCAGTTAAAATACCCCGTTGACATGAAGCTGGCATTGTGCATGTCATCATACTGTACATTACATAAGCATATGATCTTAATTCAAAAAATATTCACAGATTAACAGAATAACTAAAATTGGGTTTGAGATTTTCGTGACTTTTTGTATCCTATTTGTAACATTTCATCCAAAAGAATGAGCCGGCCTTTCAGTAGATTTTAAAAGAAGAACTTGATCAGAATAATCAATACCATTGTCAATTTCAGCAGTAACTCTAGTACACATTGTGTATGCAGTGATTAAATTACGTTATTTTTTTAGATTATTATTTTTATTATTATTTTTTTTACAGCTTTAAATAGTCATTTTAAAACAATAATACTTTCTCTTTTATGTAATCTTAATATCCTCTTAAATCTTTTTCTTCTTAGTACATATAAAAAATTCAGTGCCTGTTAAAGTAAACACCGTCCTCCGCCCTGCTTCAGACAAAACCAGCTGCTTTTTCGCCTCACCCTCTGGCCTATTTTTTTTTTTTTTAAAAAAGCTTTATAGTCATGGTGGTTTTATGGTGGCATTAAAAAAGGAAGTTGAATCAGCAATGGAAGGATTCAATGGGACATTGCTTGACACAATCACTAGGAAAAGTCAGAGTTTCCAATAAAGAGCATGAGATGGACGTTTGAGGTTGGGAACTAAGCAAAAGAAAATGCTCTTACAGTATGTATTTGCGCATGACTGTTGTTTTGCGTGGGTTTGAATTAAAGTTTTGAAAGCTGAGTGGATCACATTTTGACAAACTGACAACGAGCACACGAAGCAAATCTGACAGCAATTTAATAATTTAAAATGCCTCTCATCTTGATTATGCGCAAAGATGCGAATTATATCAAGCATCTATCTATCTATCTATCTATCTATCTATCTATCTATCTATCTATCTATCTATCTATCTATCTATCTATCTATCTATCTATCTATCTATCTATCTATCTATCTATCTATCTATCTATCTATCCAGCTAGCTAGCAAGCTATCTATCGTGCTAGCTAGCAAGCTAACTAGCTATCGTTAGAGAGGGTAAAAGAGAAATAAAAATCATTCCTGCTGTATGTGGGAGGCGCCTGTGGGTTTAAAGTTCTTATTTTAATCTGCTCTGACTTACTGCAGTGACTCCTCTAAAATGTACAGTAAGCCTAACGGCTGTGTTTGTTTTGGAGATGAGACGGTCCCCAATGTTGATCGATGTGGGAGCTAACCATCATGACTGGAGTGTAAATCGGAGAAGTGAGGACACGGGGAGGTTTTTTATGGACTTGTCATCTTGGGCGTCCAGTCTCCTTGAGGCTGTGGCGTAATTTGTCATCTGCACGCCCACAAGATGATAAACAGATCTCTTGCTTAGCATCTTTTTCACAGATAATCAGCATGCGAACAAGTTTGACGTTTAGGTATACATGTATAATTCAATGAGGAGCTAGGAGCTGTATCTAATATCTAATGTTTATGTACAAGCCAGCGTTTTTAGCAAATTATTATCATAAACTATTTAAATAATATATTGAATAACTTGAAGAAAAAATTACAGTGGATTGAGGCTCAGCTACTCAAACATTGACTTATGTATGAATGGTCTAACAATGCCATGAAGACATCGGCGGCCATTTTATGTTGCCATACATTGAGTTCTCTGCGGTGTTTTCACATTTTTTTCTACAGCAAAAATGCCACGCCATATGGCATAAAGCTGTACCAATAGATAGATAGGGAGAAGCGCTACATGCACATTTCATCGCTAAAAGCATATGATTTTTAAATTTTCATTAGTTCAAGTCTGTGCATTCAAAACGCATGCCATAGATTGTACTTTTGGCAGCAATTTAAATGAAAATGGAAGCTCATAAAAGTGCTTAATTTTTGGTTACACATGATTAAAATGTAGTAAACTAATGTCATGACCCTCTCTCCTAAAAAAAGACATTAACGCATTTTAATTATGTGCAACTGATGTACAAAGGACTTTTGAATTTAAAATGACATTTGAATTTAAAACTAACACATTTGAAAAGAGGAAAAGTGTATCAGTTCACCCCATTTTAATCAAGTGCAGTCAATAATTAGGTGCTCTGTATTTGTGCAAAACTTTATCCTAAGACTTTAATCTAGCTAAAAAGACCTGAGTTTGTAATGGTTCCTTTATTGATTTTTTTTAGGTGACAAATAACCCTAAGCAGAGATCTTATGGTCCTGTATTGGATTTCATTAGGTTGTACACGTGTACCTAATTAAGTGTTTGCTAAGTGTGTTTCCACATAGCTTGAAGGATAAAAGAGGACTAAAATAAAGAAACAAAAATTAGTTTTTGTCCCTGGCATTTAGACTACAGGTGAATTCAGGCCAGACCTTTGATTGTGTTTGTCTTAATGACACAAATTAGAGATTCACCACAGGCAGCACATCAACCCACACAGCCTAAAGTGATCCTTTTAATCCTTCCCAAAGGTCTTGATGTGATTGAAGTCCTAAATACCACAGCTCAAGGAAATTGGGTAAAAAAATTGAATTAAAAAAATAAACTCAAAATGAATAAATTACAAGTGCGGATAAGGATTTTGGATTTGCAGGATAATCCAATAGCAGTTGAGTATTTTGCCTTTTTGAAGTGTCCATTTGTGGTTTTAGCCCCTACAACTTTTCTATTGCTGTTTGTTTCTCTAGTGGTATTCTTTTCCCGGGCAACTGAGATGGATTTGAAAGATTAGGCGCAGCGACCTCTCACTCTCAGTCCATTTTATTCATACCTCCATCACAGACTCATATTTTTAACGACAAAACAAAGAAAACAAACAAACAAACAAAAAATCCATGTACCCGTATATGGATTTTAAGATCACCCAATCTTCAATTTTAGAACTACACTTGACAAACAAACAAAAATAAAAACTAATTGAATTGAAATATTAATTATTTATATTCAGAGAGCCACCGCAGAAGGATGAAAGAGCCATGGTTTGCCGACCCCTGCTCTAGGTGCAAAAATCCGAAAAAAACATTTTCACTCGCTCATTTGCTTATGACTTTAACATCAAAACAACACTCGGCTCTCGTTACATCACCCAGAAGGTAAATGTGATTGGTTGTGTGTGTTTCCAGGAATGCTACACACAGCTACCGAGACGTGGCCATTAGTTGATGTGTCTTGAGGGAAGGTGGTGGATGGAGAGCATACACATCATGTCAACAACTACTGCTAAGAGGACTAAAGGTGAATTTAATTAGAACAGCACTTGCGGTTAGCATTTACTCATATCAGTACTCAACATTTGTCGGACTGAGTGCGGCTAATGAGAGATTTCGTTTACAGAGAATCATTTGATTGAAATGAGCTCTGGCAGTAGATAGTGAAGGGATTCGCTTTGAACGATTCATAAGCCAAACTTGATCCTAAATAAGCATCTAACGCAGAATTACTTCACTCTGTATGACGTGTGATGTGATGCTTCCATTACATCTTGGATTGCAACCTCATTGACCTGCATGCTGACTGTCCAGGGATTTGCCAGCTAATGGAGGCTGAAACACTGCGAGCTGGGGGAAACCGCAGTGTGCATTATGGGGCAGCTTTGCAACGATCGATATACAACAAACAGTACATGCATGAAATAATCATATTTAATATGCTTGGACACAGACCGTTTTTAAAGGGGCCAGCTTTTATCCTGTCCCCTTTTCTGCTCACCAATGGTGAGTTCAGCTTTTATTACCATGACAGGCTGACGGGCTGTCTTTCACCACCATCTTGCTGGCAATAAAAAAAACATACAAAAATACAGTATACAGTGTATATACGAGTAATATTTACTAATATAGTGACTTTCAGCTTGGGAGACTGCAACTCTACCACCTGAGCCATGCCACTCTTGCAACCCCAACCCTCTAAACATATGTTTTATTTTAAATATTACCATGGCATGTTTTTTTAAAAATGTTTTTTTTTATGCTAGAGCATACAGAAGGCTTTAATGCAGCCTCTGAACTGAAGAGAATGCATGAAGCAATGGTAGTTATTACAAAAACGGCCAGCAGGTGGCAGCAGAGTATAAGAGATCAACCAGGGCCATAATGCAACAAGCTGTTTCCCCCCACAGTTTTTAACAGATTTGTGAATAATGATGAAACTTAACGCTAATTGCTGCAAAATGGAAACAGATAGAAATATACTTTTTTTTTCCTGATGAAAGAAGAGACTCTAATCCTTCTTTTGGTAGGTTCCATGTTTGTATAGCCATTGAACACAATATTCTGTGGGGCTTGCAAAATCAGTCAAAATCTAGTAAAACAGCTAGGAGCGAAGGGGGTTGCTTCAGTGAAAATGTCTGGGAGTAAATGAGTTATTAGGTTTTTTCAAGTAAATATTACTCTTTTTTTAAATTATTAAAAAAAAAAATTACACACAACACCGTTGTGTTCGACATACTTTTAGTATGTGTCAACACCTATTACACATAACTTAAACATTAAGGCTAGCAGGAAAATCGATGGCGTATGATTTTATAACTTAATCATGAGAGGGATGAGAGTTGTCTGCCCCCCTAAGATTGCCTATCGATCAAAGCTGTAGCCAGGCATGAGGTATGCGAAGATTATGTACATACAGTATACATTATTTTCCCCCTCTCAGGATTCAGTTTTATGTGAACAGCTGTGCATGAGCGTCAATTATAGTGGCCCAAAAGGATAAAACAAAAATTTACTCATAGGGATGTCACAATACGATAATTATCACGATATTGTGATAAAAAGAAATGCTCACGATACTGTGTAAAAATTCATTGTAAAAAAAAAAAAAGTAATTGAAACTCCGCCCCTAACCCCCATTCCTCTGTGACAAAAGACGCGACAATATGCTATGGCTATGACAGAATATGACTGACTTGAATCTGAAACAGTCAAGTCGCTACTCAATTCAATCCACAACTGATTCGGTATGGAGCAGAATATTAACACTTTTTATAGCGTGCTCCTCAAATTTGTTGGTTTTGGCTGCTGTGTGCTGATAGCAGATGGAAATATAAACCATGAACATATCACTGAAATAATAGATTGCTTTTCAAAATTTTGCATTCCCCTTCATCATATTACAAGTTCACAGGGCCGACTTGGGCATTAAGAGAGACTTAGTGAAAGCAAAGACTATAAAAAAAAACAACAACAACAAAAAAACATCAGCGATGTGCTGCTGCTGATTAACACAAAAGACAGACCGTATGGTAGCAAAGCAGCTTTAAGTGTCCGGGGGGATTTATTAAAAACATTATGTTGCTCAGATGTTTAAAAGATTTGTTGGAAACTGTTGGACTTAACGGAAGTCAACCGCATCAGAGAACAAGCACTTGCTCAAAACAAATAACATAATTTAAATACATTGGCAACAACACCTAATGGGGCGTCATGACAAAAGCAAGAAACTGTCTCTTTTAATTGTGTGTTGCTGTTTTTTTGTAAACAGAGCTATCAGTATCCCACGCTCATTATTAGGTTATTGCTCTTTTATTGCCATCCTAATTTGGCTCCGGGGTTGTTTATGCAAGCCACATTATCCCCTGCAGATAAGCATGTATTATTACCAGCTACAGTAATCTAATCAATATTAATTACAGCTGAATTAACGATTCACAAAGCTCCTTATCATCAATCAAACCAAGTGTGGCGCCTTACATCACAATTCACCATCAAGGCGTTGAAGCCGCGAGCCATTTCCATACAATGTGCTTTTTCATGTTTAAATCAATTCTTCAATGACATATGCTTTTGTCGCTTTAAAGTCCAGTTGAGCTGACCTTTTAGATGACTCACCGGCCTCCTCCTCCTCTGCTCTTGGAGTGGTGAGTCAGCTGACAATTACTCCAAATAACCAGAACAGGATTCGCTCAAGATTGAGCGAAGAATAAACTGCTTTTATTGAGGAGAAGAAGTATTTTCAGTCCCTATTCACGCTCCCTTTTTATCTTGGTTATATATATTAATTTACTGTTAATTAAAAAAACACAGGTAAAAAATATGTACAGTAGATACAAGAAGTCAACACACTTTTTTTTTTTATGTTTTAATGTACTGTTGGTTATGGAGGACCAAAAATGCCCAAAAATAATACAGAAATAAATAAATAGTGAAAATAAAAATGGATATAAAAATATAATTCAAAAATTAAATACAACAAAATTAATATAAATGGAAATAAAAACATCAAAATATAAATAAATAAATAGTGAGAATAAAAATGGATATACAAATATAATTCAAAAATTAAATACAAAAAATAAATATAAATGGAAATAAAAACATCAAAATAAAAATAAATAAATAAATAAATAGTGAACATAAAAATGGATATAAAAATATCATTCAAAATTTAAATACAAAAAATAAATATAAATAAAAATGGATATAAAAATATAATTTAACAATTAAATAAAAAAATATATATAAATGAAAATAAAAACATCAACATATAAATAAATAAATAGTGAAAATAAAAATGGATATAAAAATATAATTCAAAAATAAAATACAAATAATAAATATAAAGGGAAATAAAAACATCAAAATATAAATAATAAATAAATAAATTAAATAACGAAAATAAAAATGGATATGAAAATATAATTCAAAAATTAAATACAAAAAATAAATATAAATTGAAATAAAAACATCAAAATATAAATAAATAAATAAATAAATAAACAAGACAAAAAATGCATATACAAATAAGTGTGGAAATAAATACAAAAATAAGAGTAAATATATAATGTATAATAATATATCAATTAATAAATAAAAAGGCTCTATTTGAGATCCCATCCAAGAGCTGTATCAAAAATTCTGACTTTGCAATAATGTCAATAGAGTTGTAGTGTACCTAATGCTATGGCCAGTAAATTAAGACATTGCTACGTTGACCGTCTAAGTATTTTTCATTGAGATATTTCCAAATCAAAATACCTCTAGAATAATAAATGCACAGAACACAATGAGGCTGGCGACACTGTCAAGGGAACCGTGCGTTTTTCCTTCACACTATGTAAGTTTGCGGGTACCTTGACAACGTGTGAGGTCAGTGTGATTCCACATGTGCCAGATTTAATGCATCTTATTAAGCTAAATGAGCGGCGCCGGAGTCCTTGTGTCACCCCGGTCAATGCAAGTGTTTTGATATTCGAGCAAGGTTGATGTGCCGAAAGGTCAAACTCATTGCAGCGTTGCTTTGATATTTGCCAGCCAGATCACCTTCAACTTGATTCTGTCTCACAAGGACTCGCTCAGCTCTGGCACACACAAACAATTGGGCGGTGCTGTAAATCTCAATAGAACTAATTCTTTTGCTTTTGTTCTTTTCATTTGTTAAAATACAAAAAAAAATACAATCTAAGTTGTGAAGGGGTTTTTTTTTCGTGCAAGGATACGTAATGGTGATTTCCTATGTCGACGACAGCATCGCTAGGCCTGGAAAACCACCATCAAAGTCGTCATTCTTACCAGGTCGTCAGGTAAGTTGATCATCTATTCTCAATTATCCGTTCATTGTACATTTAAAAAAACACAACATCAAACCGGTAACATACCATGTTTGGCAACTTTTTTTTTTTTACATGACATACGTCATGCTATCAACGTAGCAGTCTTGGCTAACGTCGTCTTGTATAAATCTTCATGTGCATACCCGTATTTTTGCTACTCTCAGTTCCCCATCCCCACCGTGTATTGTGATACAAAGAGGGTGACTCCCTTTATACGCAGTATTTTATCACAAAAATAAACATTTTCCTTCATTAGTCGAAGCTTTAATATGCCGGAAAAACATGTCAACAAGAAGTGTTTGGAAACGTTGTGACTCACTTGACCTTTAAGTTTCCAATTAGTCCCATCCACTACTTGTCTATTGTGTACTGTAACCGTTGCCTGTGATCTGATGTAGCTGTGGCTGTACAGTGACGGAATGCACAAAGATGTGCTAGTACTAATATCAAGAGAGTTTCTATTGGATAATTACACCACATTTATGTGCCTGTTGACCTTAGAGTTAATAAAATATCAGAAAAGTCTGCAAGCTTAGATTTGCAAGGTGTATTGCACAGAATATGTTAGTCACCATATGATGATATGCCCCTATCAGTAAAAACATTCTCGTATTTCAGGAAAAAGATAAACATGCCTGTAGAATTAAGTTGAAAACCCTAAATATGCAGCCATTTCAGCTAATATAATTTGGAAGAGCCTTTTACTTTTATTACTGTATGAAGTTTGTCAGCTTAGCAGATCAATACAGTATTTAAAAAAGATGGCAAAGCTGTTAAAGCTCTCTTGAGGGTCACCCACAGGTTTGCCAACATTAAGTGAAACTCACATTTTCATAACCTGTAAATTGTTGTTGCATTCATAATTAAGCTTGATTAAATATGACTACACTTCTTTGCACTCACTCACTATACAGCGTGTCTAAAAAGTCGCTCTACACATCCTTTTTTCTGTTTCCTTTCAGGTATCATTCAGAGAGCCGTGAGGTCATCAACATTTGACAGTTTAATTTAGGCTTTGCAAGTTTTGTAAATCACATCATCATTCCCTTGCCCGTGGCTCGCCAATTGACACTGGAGCAGCGTTTCAAAATTGGCACCTGACAAGAAGTTCTTCGGTGCCCAACTGCTGATCAGTGCCATTTACAGAAGCTTTATGGCTGTCACAGTGCTACAACGCGGTGAACAATTTACCCTCTTCATGGAGAGATTCTCCAAACATGATCTTGAGGAACTGCACAGTGGAAGGCCTGCTACTACCATCACTGATGAAAACACTGAACTCTTAGAGCAGGCGCTCACGCAAAGCCAGGGTCTGTGAAGAGGGCGGCTACTGTAAACATAAAAAAAAGTTCAATTCAGCAAAAGCTTAGGATGGTAAGTAAAATGCCTGCATTTTTATTTATCATGTTTTTTTTCCCCTGTATTTTCCATGTAAATGTTAAAAAATTTATCAATTCATGTGATTTTTTTATTTTAATGAAAACAAGCATTTTGCGACTCTTGGTCTAACTCTCTCCTGTTAGTCCTCTCCACTTTGACTCTTGTTTTGTTTTAGAACGCTGAACATCGCATGTCATACTCTCCACAGACATGCATATTTAATATAGAAGCATATGGTTGTCATCGGAGGAGGTCAACGCTCAAGGCGAAGCCAGGCCTGTTTCCTGTGGGCTATGCATCTGCCCTTCACTATTTAGACGTCGGGATTGCAACTGACAAGGAAACATTCCCGTGCAGTGAGAGCTGAAAAATGAATATGAATCTTGCATCACTGCATGATCTGAACCTTGTGCAAAAATCACCCACCCTAAGGAATCTAGTCTACAGAATAAAATGTCTAATTGTATGATTTCTGTAAAATCAATAAATACATTAATACGCAACGATAAAGGTGAGCAGAGGTGATTAGAGTAGCCAAAAGTTGTACTCAATCAAGAGTACTGTTACTTAAAAAAAAATACATTGTGAGTAAGAGTAAATACCCAGTGAAAAATCTACTCAAGTTCTGACTGTTGAGTAACTCATTCATTATTTGGATACTGGATCGAAGACAGTGCGGGTCTTTCAAATTAAATAATCTTTTGTTGTTGTCATTCCTTGATTAGTTTAAGTTTACATATTTTGCTAAGCCTGTTTTCTTTTGAGCAGTTTTTACGTCACTCACTGCTGTGGACTGCCACCAGCGATTATTTACGTCAACTATGTTTTTCGACAGGTGGGTGCGGAAAAGGGTCCCTCCTAGCTCATCTGTGAAATTCAAGTTTCTACATAATTGTACTGACCAACAGACACTAGTAGATGGCGGTGTGGCATTGTTTTGGATTTGATAGCAAGACATCTTTTGAGTATATGCTGAATCTCTGTTTGTCATGTCGATTATGAGGGAGATAAATGCAAATATGATTAAAATAGGACAATTTTCAGTACCCAACACTTAAATAACCATGAATAATTCATTGTGAGTTTTCGACTGGTTGTTGGTTCCATTTATCCCAAACTTTATTTTTATTATTTTTTTATTATTATTATAATATTTTTTTTTGGAGAGCTCAGTATTGTTCATTTGGTAATTTTACCGATTTGACATGTCATCATCATTGCTCTCTTTTTATTTTTTTTTATTTTTTATTTTTTTATCCCAAACTTGATGCGAGTAAGTACTTCTTCTAGGATGTAATCAAAAGTAGCAAGTGCAATAAAGCTCAGTGTAATGGAGTAGGAGTATATCTTTCCTGTGACATGTTAACCAGAACAGAATTTACATTTGTTGCTCCATACAGGATCTTAAAAATGGAATCTACTAGTGAATACACAATTTGCATAGTTCCCATACTAATTCTGTTCTTGTTTTAAACAATGTGTAACATTTAAAGCAAGCAAGCTGTAGGGAAAAGTGGAGTGCAAGTAAGGATGAATGTACAACTCAAGAAAAGTTCTCAATGCACATGACTGAAATGAAGAAACAAGGTCTTAGATGACAATATACTTTTAAATCAAATCAATACATACTTCTCCATGGAAGAGCTTTGTCCTTTGATTTCAGTGAAATATACGCTCAAGACAGACTAATGACTTTGATGCATTCCCGAGTACAAAAACGGATAAATAAAACTATGTAAATCTTCCAGACTGCAGTTTAAGTTGTGCCAGTTCAATCGAATTATGCCTTAACTGATTGTGCAAGCTCACAAACCATTCGTCTACGTTTATGGTTGTGCGCCCCGCTTTTTGTTTAGTCATGGCAGATTGTTTGCAGTGTGGCAGTTGTGGATGAGACTGATCTTCCTAATGCAGCCTCTTCTGCAGAGGATATAAATTAGTCTGAACTATAGAGCTGATCTACCCCTGCCAACCTCATCTGCAAAGTGAGTGGTGTGAGACGGAATGCGAGAAGATGCAGTGTCAGGCTGCTCTCAAGGCACACGCGGCGTCAACTCTCCGAAGTTTCTTGACTTTCTTTCTGAGTTTTCCCACTCAGACAGACTTACGAAATGACTTTAACGACAACGGACCACATGCAAAATCATTTCAATAAGGCTTCCCAAGTCAACCCCAAAATACAATTATTGACAAAAATATGTTCTATGCAGCTCCACTAGTCTAAATACGGTATTCTGGTTAATATTGTGTTAGTGGAATATGAGTTAGGCAGCAAAATCCAGCAGTTTTTATCAATATCAGAAGGTGGCTATTTTGCCACTTACTGTCGAGTGAAGATGACATCACAGTTGCTCAGGGCTCCAGCAACAACCAATAACAGCTCACCTTTTTTCTGAAGCTGAGCTGTGATTGGCTGTTACCAGAGACCTGAGCAACTGTGATTTTATTTTCACTCAACAGCAAGTGGTAAAATGGCCGCCTTCTACCCTGTTTTCTGTAGTTGAGCTGTGATTGGTTCTTACCAGAGACCTGAGCAACTGTGGTGTTATTTTCATTGACAGTAAGTGGAAAAATGGCCGCCCTCTGAGATGGATAAAAAGGGCTGGATTTTGCTGCATAACTCATATTCCACAAATGTAATATTAATCAGAATGTCATGTTAAGACTAGTGAGGTCACATATAACATTATATTGTCAAGAAATTTTTACTGTTGACTTTAACATAGATTAGCAGTTTATGTAACAACCTAAGTGAGGTTTACCATACCATACAAAAAAAGGCTGCTCTCAAGAAGGAAGTTTCTTGATGTTCTTTCCCTACTGTTAAGTTTATATTAAGCTAATTTAGCTTAAAGAAAGCACAGCCATTAGGGATACCCGACACAAAGGCGACACAAATGTGGCATCAACTAGCATTGACATTTCTTCACTTTCTTTTCCTGCTGTACCAACCTTATTAAACGGATTAAACATAGATGCACCACAAGGTAAGTAGATGGGACTAAAGAGGGAGCCCTGGGGGACACCACAAGAGGAAGAAACCTTACTAAAACTGACATACAGAGACTTCAGTGACGGCGATAAACCTGTTCAAACATTAAAAGGTGTTTCAGGGTTGATCATTTGATTTACCAAATCATTACAAAACCTCCGGAGTAGACAGTTATTAAACCTGGATTTAGACTTTTAATTCTCTCATCAGTCTGCACGTACTCCGGGCTGTCTCATTAACTTAGTCGTTTGATCTAAGGTTTGAAAAATACATCACTACAACAAACATTATAGGACACCTTTCACTATTTTTGATAAATTGATCATATTTAAAGACAGATGAATAAATGTGAAGTCCTAATCAGACGGGTTCTTTAACTACAACTCAAAAACAGCCAAGTCGTGTCAGCCTTCTTAGTCCGGCACATTGCATCCTCTCATGAATTAAAAAGTGTCCTTGGAGATCTCCCTCCTTTTGGAAAGCTTGTTTCAGCAATCCTTTTCCTCCCGTGCGTCGCACCACTGCCTGCTCACTTCTACTGCAGACACACTTACGATAATGAATAGCTGCAAGGGGCTGGCGTTTTTTACTGCAGCCCTGAAAATGGCCACACCGTCTGCTTCCACAAAGCAAAAAATATATGCAGCAGCATCCGGTTAGGCAGTTCAAATCACCGCACTGAATCTTCAGTTGTTTTTCAAAGATTTTATTGATTTGATTTAACCCTTCGACTTTACTTTTATCATCATTGATAACCCACACAAACAACTCAGGGAGACACTGAGAACATACCTGTGAAAAACGTAGCGCAATAAAAACAATTCAACAGCTGCAACTACATGTTAAATGGGTCAAGAAACTTTTAAGGACAACGCTGTTGTGTTGTTCATGGAGAGTGGAGGCAAGCATTCTGAGCCGTTGCTGCTGCTTCATTACTTATTGAAAAGCGATGCATTATTATGCATGGCATGCATTCTTTTCATAGTTATATTTAGCAGTTAAAGAGGGAAGAATTCCAACATTGTGTATTGTGAATTAGGCCAATAGGGCAAAGCACAATGAAATAAAATATGATGTAATTGTTGGCAACTTACTGTAAAGCATTTGCATAATGAGCTGCCTGGTTCAGGTGCGTTTCTGGCTGTGCTATATGTACTGAATAAGACACTGAAGGCGTTCTTTTTTCTTTTTTTTAAAAGGTAAATTGCCTACAAAAAATTGAGAGGTAAAATTACTTTTCTCTTAAATGTTGCCAAGCATGAAATCAAATGAATGACTGATATGGTAATTGAAGATTTTTACATCCATGGAACACAAAGGACTGTTGCTCACTGCTCTGTATTAAGTGTAAAATTGTTGCTATTATATAGTTCATTGATCTAGTTGTTTACACGCCCGACTTCTGTGCAAGCAGTGTTGGTTCAATTTGTCTGCCTCTATCTTGTTTGTGTGTCCTGTGATTGACTAGCAACTACCGGTAGTCTGGGTTGACGTCCGATTTTCGCACCAAGGCAGCTGGGATCAGGGGCCACCATTTCAGAAATGGGGGCGATAAATTGTTCAGGAGTAAGTCGGCTCTTGTGAGCAATTGATCATCCATTCACTTGCTGGTTGAAAAAACTAAATAACCACATAAAAAAATAATAATAATAAAATAGATAAATACAAAATGATCATTCTTGCCAGCAAGCTTATTGCACACAAAATGGAAAGGAAATATAAAGGCTTGAACCATTAAAAAATAAAATAAACAAATAAAAATCCTCAGATATTTCAGCCTGTCAAATTGTTTGTACATTGTCCATGAAAGCACAGGCATTATCCTTCCATTTTAAGCAAAACAAGACATTTATTATTAACATAATTTAGATTTTAGGATAAGCAGCCATCATTTTTGCCCATTTTTGTCATGCCTTAACTCAATACGAACCCATTCATTCACAAACGTAAACAGCACTGAGGCTTTACTGGAATATGAATTCCTCTGAAGCCCACCCAAACTTCAACACATGAGACTAGGATCAATAATTCCCCAATATACACTGACACTTTCATAGTCTGAATAAGTGAACGTGAACATGGAGATACCAAAATGCAAAGGAAACTCTCTCTTTCTCTCTCTCTCTCTCTCTCTCTCTCTCTCTCTCTCTCTCTATATATATATATATTGCCACACTAGAATTTTTTTAATTGCACATCCACTACAGTAGGTGGCAGTGGTGCTCTCATTGTCAGAGAGTACAGAAGAAGGAGTATTAGCTCCTCTGCAACAGTGTACTTACAATAATTTTATAGACAAATTATACTATTTAATAGCAAAGAGTTTGGGGTTACAAAATGATTTCCTCTTCCTGGGGGGATGTAACAAATAATCATTGAGGAGCAATGATATTATCCCTCGTTTGTATCCATCAACATAAATACAGTAATGAGGTGATTAAAAAAAGAGTATGAACAATAAAATATGAACATAAAATCAGATCATTTACATACTTACTATAATATTCCATAAATCCATATTCAAATGCAATTGGGTGGTTTGTTTCTGTCATTAAAATAGCTAGCAAGCAAGCTAAAGTACTGAAACACAATATTGCATAAATCTTGGCGTCAGGGCTCTGATTCACACCACGGTATTGTTTTATAAAGTAGAAACTAATCCAGGTAAATGAGAATATACAAACATAAAGTCTGTCTTCATTTCTTTGACAAATATTTTTCATGGAGGTCTGCTGTGAGATTTGTTGCTCCTCTATTAAGAAGTCATGCGCTTCACTCTGACATTTTTATCGACATGTAATAAACTTCCCTTAGACTTCAGCTCTGAACTGAGTCTTGAGGGAGGGCTTCCTGTGTTATTTGATTTTTCCAGTGTGTTGTAGGATCAAATCATTTGTGTGTGTGAAAACCTTGTTTTGGAGATATTAGAAGGTTATTCAATGCCAAATTAATCTATTTTTTTTGTTTAGTGTCTTTGGGCACCGAAAGTCTCTCCTGCATGCCTTCTTGCCAGTATCGCAGATGCGTCCCCACTAATCTACTTGCCTCCATGGATACAGGTCAGGCAAGGTCACACTCATGGGATGCCACACACCTTGATCCTCGCACTGCACTGACGGGAAAAACACACAGAACTGAACGCACGAGCTCGCACGCTAACACAAGCTAGCAGGTTCATTCTGGCAACACAAAAAAAACACACATACTGTAAGCATTCTGGTGCTTACGCACGCTAACGCATGTATGGGGTCATGTCACACTTTGGCAACCTTTCGCTCGCTCCAAACACACGCAAACACAAACACGCTGTGCAAAAAAGGCCAGATGGAATCACAGCGTGGGCTGTTGGCCTTTCATGCACTCCAGGGACTTGATTTCTCCTCCTTCACAACCATTTTTTCCCCTGCTTCTTAAGAATTCTAATATCCTCCTTCTTTTGACCTTTTTATGTGCTGCCCTCGTAGGTTTTTTTCATTTAGCAAACTGCGCAACATGGATACATATGCTGAGAAATTATTATTTCATTGTGACGAAAAGCCTTTGCAAAAATCTGACTTGGACCTCAAATATGAGGCGAAGGCTTGGATCTTCAATCCCTTTGTGTTGTTGATGCTGTAAATATTGATTGAAGGTTAAAGGCAATTAGAATAATGGAGCTAATAAAAATGCGTCTCTGTCTGTTCCTGGCTTTGCTGTTCAGCTTTCACAATAAAGACGGTCGAGAAAGCTTCTAAGCAGCCCGCAGTGTGATTTAAAACGATGCAGTCTCTGACGGAAATAAGCCCTAAATACATTTTACAGAGGAGAATGCGCATTGTACGCTGCCGATCAGCATCTGAGCAAGGGGAATCGCTTGCCAATGCCCTGGAGGTGAACTTAAAAGGAGAATGTAGAAAACATTAGAAGAGGAAACGCAGGAATCGACTGCCTGGAAAACATTAAAGATTTAATCAGTGAAATAAGGAAAGCTTCAATCCACACAACTTCTGTGCTGACTGAGGATCACTTTTCAGCTTACTTGAAAAAACATTTCAATTTAACCAGTTGGACATTTTACAAAATGTCTTACAGGATTCAGTGTGAAATTGTCATTGAGACTTTTTAGTACAGCAAGCATTCAGTTGGCTTTCAGAAAAAGTCAAAGGGAGAAAAGAATGGATGAGTGCTATTATTGAGTACTTTAGTTATTGTCCGATTTTTTTTTGCCCACCTTGTAGGAGAGCAATACTGTATTTGTATTCCTTTCAAGCTTGCTTCAATGTGAAGTCCTTTGAGACTTTTGTGATTAAGGCCTATACAAATAAACTTGACTTGACTTAAAACTATGGAAAAATCCCTTTTTGGGGGGGGGGGGGGCTTTGACAACACATTTATGCCTATTATTTCGCAGTAAAACATGGGAAATTGTTGTTTTTGTGTGTGTGTCTTCTGCAGTCTTATGTTTGGAATGTTCAATACCACTTTTGATACATAAAATGTCCCCCCAAAGGCAATGACAGATCATTTCAAAGAAAGACCTACATATCCCAATATGGCATTTTCTTAAAAAAAACATGAAATTATCTAATTGACTCCCAGACATTTTTACTGAAGCCTGTTTGAAGCACACATTTTATTTATTTTTATTTTTTTGATCTCACTCTGCTTCGTGTGTCCTTCCTTCCTTTCCTCAGTCTCTCCTTTGGTCTCTTGTGGTCTCCCTGATTTGTTGGAATTTAGATGTTTCTGGGGTTGGTGAAGGACTCTGGTTGGTGGCCCGGTGGGTGGTGTCTGGTCGGTGCTGGATTTCACTTTCCTTTCTTTTCTTTGGTCCTTCCTCGGGTCTCCTGACGGCCTCACGACTCTGGCTGGAAGTGTTCGGTTTAGGTGAACGGTTTGGGATTTTTTAATAGGTTTTAGGTGAACTAATGAATACACACACACACACACACACGCACGCACGCACGCACACATACAAAAAAAGAAAAAGAAAAAAAAAAGAGAGCAATGATGATGACATGTCAAATCGGTACAATAATGTACAATACTGAGCTCTCCAGAAAAAAAAAATGAAGCACATATTTTAGTAAGGAGGAGAACGCTAAAGAAGTCGCGGACAGACTTTTTTCAAACCTGGTTAGATTGTAGACAGGCCGGGATGCATATTATTGATAGAAAACCCCACTAAAGTGCATTTTCATACTATGGGACCTTTAACCTAAGTAAGCATTAAGTGATGTTGCTTATGGTGATGCACAGTACTCGAGCTTGTAATAAAGAATGAAGCTGTTGGTTGAAAGACCAATTGAGTGAGGTCAGCAGTGCTCGGTTTATAAAAGGTTTCACTCTAACTTTTTTCTCAGATAGTACAAGCCTCCACTCACTGCTAAATGTCATGAGAATATTTTTAATGTAGAGCGAGAGCACTGTCGGGGAGCCAGAGAACACGGAGGCTTTTAAATGTTACCAAAGGATCTGAATTCCCATTTCATGCCATCAATGCTACCCATTTTCTTGTTCCACACATTCCAAGAGATCAGAATATCTCTCACACATGCAGCTGCGCACGCAGGCACACACACTTTATCAATACAACCATTCAGTCAGCAGTGCAGGGCAAGCGCTATGTGGAATATGCTAACGTCTGGAAGCTGCATCTGGCACTGAATCTTTATTAGCCACATGTAAATCTATCACTATGATTCCTTTGGTAACAACTGTTGACTGTTTTCAAGTACGACTAAAACAGCTCCTGTTGTGTTTGTTTCTAAACAATGCCTGTGGGTCAATTTGACCCGCAACATAACAGGAGGGTTAAGTTGTTAGACCATCCCAGCTGTGGTTATAAAAATAATATCATCTTGCTGTTTGTCTCTTCCATGTCAGTGGTTTCGCCCAAGATATAAAAGGAACCTCTGTACCTCCTTCACTTCTTTTTTTCACCCCTCCCTCCTCCTCCGCACATAATGTATGCATGCCGAGCCATTGCCGGTATGCTCATATTTGTTTACATTATGATCAATATGAATGCACTCTGAGAACAGTTGGGTCAAAAGTTACCCAATTATGGATGAAAAATGGACAGATCCACTTTATGGGTCAATTTGACCCAATTTTCTGGGTTGTTTTATACAAAATTGACACCATTTTTTGACCCATGTAAAGGATCTGACTAATATTTATAAGTTGTTTTCCACTAAAAGATCCATTTCTTGACTCAAAGTTGGGTCAAATTGACCCAAGTAGAGGATCGGTCCATTTTTGACCCATAGTTGGGTTACTATTGTTAGAGTGTATAAATATTTAAATTAATAGATTTTCAAAGTCCATGTCTTTGCAAAAAAAAAAAAAAAACAATCAAAAAAAAAGAAGAAGCTAGGTATGCATTTTACAGTGTATTCTTCATGAAATGTAATGAATGTATGCTGGGAAAGTCTTTGAGAAGTGTGTGCATATAAATTGAATGCCAAGGGTACTTTTTATATGCACACGTATTTGACCTTTATGTGTTAGAGCAGTATTGCTATACAAGTTCAATCGGGTGCGGGTGTGTTGAAAACGTCTAAAATATAGGGTTGGATCAGATATTTTGAAGAGAAAAAGACCTGGCATATACTTTGCAGAAATTGCTTCCAGCTTTGAAAAGAAAAGAGGAACTACCATTAGAGCAGCATCTATGTTTAACATCATTGTGACTGTTCATGTCTGGAGATTTTAAGCTGAAACACCTGCTCAAAGAGGCCTTGTCAAGCTGAGAAACACGTTTTTATTTCATCGGATCAGCCATAGAAAAAGAAATATTGCTGACTCTAAAGACTGCTCTTCTGTGATTTTAACGCTCATTCAACCTGAGGCGGTTATTTGGCTGGAGTGGACAGAAATGCTTTGCAGACCTTCTGGCAGGTAAAGATACAATCAAAATGATTTGCTTCAGTCAGATTCATTTTTAATGACAAGCTCTCAAGACACTTTATAACACTGACTAGGAAGAAAAAAAAGTAAACCAAGTGAATTTGACTCATGTCATCAGACTTGTGGATGAAGGCTCAGAGGAAGACATCGGCCCACTTCACCACCCACTTCTCTTGCATTTGATTCATTCTTTGATTTTGCTCTGCGGAGATTCATCAGTGATCGCAGTGCAAGCTCACTAGCCACTTGGGTGCAGACTGCAGCACCAGATGGATAAAACAAGAATCTGGAGAGAGAACATGTTCAAGCTGCTGAGAATGTTTTTTAGTTAGTCATTCATTTCTTTATTTATTTTTCACCAAATGGCCGAGTTGAATAACACTCACACATTCATTGATTAAGATGAGATCAGTGAGATGAAATGCACTTTAAATATATATCTATAGTTGTTAACTCTTTTACTTCCAAGGACGTTAAATGACGTTTAGTAAAAACCTACGGAGGGCCGCCAAGGACGTTAAAAGTTCTCCAATTTTATTTTTTATATTTTTGGGGGGAAACGGGTGGAGGAAAGCCTTGGCCAGCTGTGGTGAAAGTTTCAAGCAGATATAGTTAGCCTAATAACTATTTTTGGCCCCTAGATGGCAGCGATGACTCTCTTTTGACAAGATTGGGTAAGCGTCAGTAGAAGACGTGAGGCGGAGCAAGAGGGGACAATGGCTGGGGATGGGAAGCGAAAATGGCGACTGGTTGCAAGCAGCTCACGCTTGAGCATTTTTTTCAAAGACGAAAAGCATCGACCAGTGCTAAAGAGCACATTGATGACGACAATGATCATCATCGATGATGATGATGGTGACTCCGAGGTTGGAAGCGTTGACGCGGCAGTAGAAGACGTGAGACGGAGCTAGATGGCTGAGGAAGCGAACAATGGCGACCGGTTGCAAGCAGCTCATCGACCAATGCTAAAGAGCACAGTGATGACGACGATGATGATGATGGTGGCTCCGAGGTTGACGCCGAAGTTGGAAGCGTTGACGCGGCGGCTATGACCACGTCATAAAGCCTCACCGGCTAGCGATGCTAACACCGGAAAACGCGGAGCACAACCAAGCACTTCTGTACAGGCGGACGTTCAATCGGACGATGACGAGTGCCTTGAGTCCAATGCATATTCATCGGAGGAGTGGGTACAGTCTGCTGCTTGCTATTCCCCGGAAAAAAAGGCCGTCAAGAAAGTCTCCTTGCACGCAGGGGAGTGTTACAAAAAGAAAAACTGTATTTGAAACATCCACATAATTGTAAATAGCACCACAGTTGCACACATTTGTAAATAGTTTGCCAAATTGTTTTGTCAAATTGTTAGACTGTTGAATGGAAATAAACGTATTTTGCAATCTAAAAACACTTTTTCATTGTTGGTGGTAGTGTTTTACAGAAGTAAAGCACTATTTAGGTGTTTGTGGCATCATTCATGGACAAAAAGAAGTGTACAATTCACTAGAGTGCATGAAATAACATCGTTTCACAAAAAGCTTGTTTTCTCCGTTTTTTGTTTCAAAACAGAGCATTTCGGTGAAACTAACCATTTTCTATTGTTGATTACTGAAAAACGGAATAAGGTAGAAACAAACTTTCAGTTCAATCTTTCATTTGGTAGTATGTGTGTTTCCATAGTCCAAACACAACATTTTCTGTGGACCTTGAAAGATCAGTCAAAATGCTTAAATCGGCTGGCACTGGCGACATCCCTTTTCTGAAAACGTCTGGCAGTCAAAGAGTTAATAATAATAATAATAATAATAATAAAACAATTTTAAATGTAAATCATTAATTGAAATCTATTATACAAGCATAGAGTACAGATATGATTCTCATATATAAGTTCCTAAAGCAGACACCACTTGAATGTGTGTCAAGGACAACAATTTTATACACTTTAAGTGAATTGCCAAAATCTATCTCATTGGCTCACTTCAAGATATATATAACATATTTGCCAGAATTGTCCATGGTATTGTAGTGTCCATCAAATCAAAACTTTACTGGCTAATTTCAGTACCAGGCATGCTAACTGCTGTCCCTGACAATAAAATGTGTCTAATTAGTGTCAAAGTGCACTGCATCATCATTGAGGATCTCCAGTACCCCATAAGGGTCCCACGGCTGGTGCCCAGCAGCTGAAACTAATGGGCAGTGTAGCTGGGGAGACATCCAAAAATGTCTGGGCGCAGGCTGGACCTTCAGTTGCCCATGATTGGATTGGATAGTGCAGTTGTTTCTAGATAGTAGATTAAACACAAACAAAATATAAATAGCTCAGAAATAACCAAAATCACAACATTTGCTGTCACTGGCTGGCTTCTTTGTCATTACTATATATGCACTACACATGTCATGCTTCAAGGTTGTCCCTGCAAAGGGTTGTTGCTAGGTTGCAGTGTATAATACTACCAAGTGACTTTTCAATGGATCTATAGGTTAATATCACTGACGTGTCCTCTTGTCCACATCCCCATAGAACCACAGAATAGAATATACACTCTTCAGAGTCTCATTGAGCCAATCACTCACTTAATAGAATAAGCGGTTTGAAAGTAGCAATGCCCTTCCATGTCACTATTAACCTAGTGTGTCTGCCCCTTATAAGCAAGGATGAAGCACCACAAGTGACAAATGTTTTTGGCTGGGTCAATTGGGCTGATGAGTCTGTCATTGATCAGTAAAGAATGTGGTGATGATTGAAGGGCTATAATGCAATAAGGCTCATTATGTTGAGAGAGGATGAACAAAACGTTCTCATTGTATTTATGACAACAGGATCAATAGGAGGAAATTGAAAGCCCTGATTTCGCCAACAGAGCACTATGGCTTAGTTTTATGATGTAAACAATTTGCTTAGCAATGACCAAAAACATCAATGGCTTTAAAATCCCTCATTATGCCCACTTTCTTTGAAACCTTACTTTGAAAGCCAGACTGCTTTAAAAGCCGGGGTAACACATTCTGACCACTGAATTTTTAATTTTTGTGACAACTGTTAAAAATCGTGACCCTGCTTGGAAGCCAAACCCTTCTTTGAAACATTTCTTTTAAACCCAGACTACATTAAAACCAAAGGTCACAGAAAGGTTACTGACAGCTGGATTATTTATTTTTTTTAATTAAATTTTGGAGCCACTGTTAATAATCAGGACTCCTCTTGGAAGCCAACCCCCTTGAAACCTTACTTTGAACCCCTGATTGCTTTAAAACCGAAGACATTGTGACAGCTGAATTTTAAAAAAATCTATGTGACAACTGTTAAAAATCGGAAACCTGCTTGGAGACTGTTTGAACCTTAGAGGAATTTGGCTCAGTGGGTAGCACTACTGACTTTGGACACAGGGGAGGGTGGATATCAAATCCTGATCAGGGACATTCTGACAGCTGAATTTTTTAACTCAATTTTGGGACCACTGTTAAAAATCGGGACCCTATTTGGAAGCCAGACCCTCCTTTGAAACCTTACTTTGAAGCCCTGATGACTTTAAAAGTAGCAGTAACACATTTTGACAGCTGAATTTTTTAACTCAATTTTGGAACCATTGTCACTTCCTTTGAAACCTTACTTTGAAACCCTGACTGGCTAAGTAAGAATTGAACATGTCTGGGTGGCTCACTGAGAAGCCCCACTGACTTTTGACGTGGGAGAGTTGGTATTAAATCCTGGTTAGGGACATTCTCACAGCTGCAATTTTTAACTCTGATTTTGGGACCACTGTTAAAAATCAGGACCCTATTTGGAAGCCAAACCCTCTTTTGAAACCTTACTTTGAAGCCCCGATGACTTTAAAAGTAGGAGTAACACATTCTGACAGCTGAATTTTTCAAATCAATTTTGTAATAGCTGTTAAAAATTGGGATCCTGCTTGGACCAAATCCTCCTTTGGAACTCTGACTGGCTAAGTAGTGGAGATGTCTGGATGGCTCACTGGGTAGCACCACTGACTTCACACATGGTGGAGTTGGGATCAAATCCTGGTCAGGAACATTCTGACAGCTGATTTTTTAAACTTAATTTTGGAACCATTGTCACTTCCTTTGAAACCTTACTTTGAAACACTGACTGGCTAAGTAAGAATTGAACATGTCTGGGTGGCTCACTGAGTAGCCCCACTGACTTTTGACGTGGGAGAGTTGGTATTAAATCCTGATTAGGGACATTCTCACAGCTGCAATTTTTAACTCTGATTTTGGGACCACTGTTAAAAATCAGGACCCTATTTGGAAGCCAAACCCTCTTTTGAAACCTTACTTTGAAGCCCCGATGAATTTAAAAGTAGGAGTAACACATTCTGACAGCTGAATTTTTCAAATCAATTTTGTAATAGCTGTTAAAAATTGGGATCCTGCTTGGACCAAATCCTCCTTTGGAACTCTGACTGGCTAAGTAGTGGAGATGTCTGGATGGCTCACTGGGTAGCACCACTGACTTCACACATGGTGGAGTTGGGATCAAATCCTGGTCAGGAACATTCTGACAGCTGATTTTTTAAACTCAATTTTGGAACCATTGTCACTTCCTTTGAAACCTTACTTTGAAACCCTGACTGGCTAAGTAAGACTTGAACATGTCTGGGTGGCTCACTGAGAAGCCCCACTGACTTTTGACGTGGGAGAGTTGGTATTAAATCCTGGTTAGGGACATTCTTACAGCTGAAAATTTTAACTCTGACTTTGGGACCACTGTTAAAAATCAGGACCCTATTTGGAAGCCAGACCCTCCTTTGAAACCTTACTTTGAAGCTCCGATGACTTTAAAAGTAGGAGTAACACATTCTGACAGCTGAATTTTTCAAATCAATTTTGTAATAGCTGTTAAAAATTGGGATCCTGCTTGGACCAAATCCTCCTTTGGAGCTCTGACTGGCTAAGTAGTGGAGATGTCTGGATGGCTCACTGGGTAGCACCACTGACTTCACACATGGTGGAGTTGGGATCAAATCCTGGTCAGGAACATTCTGACAGCTGATTTTTTAAACTCAATTTTGGAACCATTGTCATTTCCTTTGAAACCTTACTTTGAAACCCTGACTGGCTAAGTAAGAATTGAACTTGTCTGGGTGGCTCACTGAGTAGCCCCACTGACTTTTGACGTGGGAGAGTTGGTATTAAATCCTGGTTAGGGACATTCTTACAGCTGAAATTTTTAACTCTGACTTTGGGACCACTGTTACAAATCAGGACCCTATTTGGAAGCCAGACCCTCCTTTGAAACCTTACTTTGAAGCCCCGATGACTTTAAAAGTAGGAGTAACACATTCTGACAGCTGAATTTTTCAAATCAATTTTGTAATAGCTGTTAAAAATTGGGATCCTGCTTGGACCAAATCCTCCTTTGGAACTCTGACTGGCTAAGTAGTGGAGATGTCTGGATGGCTCACTGGGTAGCACCACTGACTTCACACATGGTGGAGTTGGGATCAAATCCTGGTCAGGAACATTCTGACAGCTGATTTTTTAAACTCAATTTTGGAACCATTGTCACTTCCTTTGAAACCTTACTTTGAAACCCTGACTGGCTAAGTAAGAATTGAACATGTCTGGGTGGCTCACTGAGTAGCCCCACTGACTTTTGACGTGGGAGAGTTGGTATTAAATCCTGGTTAGGGACATTTTTACAGCTGAAATTTTTAACTCTAATTTTGGGACCACTGTTAAAAATCAGGACCCTATTTGGAAGCCAAACCCTCTTTTGAAACCTTACTTTCAAGCCCCGATGACTTTAAAAGTAGGAGTAACACATTCTGACAGCTAAATTTTTAACAGCTAAAACCAAAGCCTACATTTGAACCGTTTTAGTACTACCACCGATTGAGCTTGCATGTGTCTTATAACAAACTGCAACGCTACCTAATGTGCACTGGAAGTCGATGTTGCGTCATCACTTGGGCAAGCTTGAAACAAAACAAAAGCTTGTAACTTCATGGATAAATAGTCACAGTCCAAGAAGATTGTAAGGTCCATAGTTTGCACCATCAATGTGACATGACCAGTGGAGGAATTGGTGGAACTTTGTGCTGAGTCTTCACTGTGAATTGATCCAAAAAGTCTCACCTGCCCTCCCTCTTAGACGCTCAGTAGCATTTCCAGCGAGGTCCACGCTTGGTGAATCAAAAGTCTATATTCAATTACTTTCTCCTATAAGAGCAATGTGACCCCGGTGGAAAATATACAGTAGTGCAGGGCAAGGGGAGTAGAGCAAGATGGACTCATTCTGACAATTTCAAGAACAGAGTCTCGGCTTGATACACCACCCCTGAAGTGTATCCAAGCTTGTTTTAAAGATTTCTCAGAGTGTAGACATAAAAGTCGTAACTTAAGGCAATGGCTTAAATTCTATACCACACATTGTTATGCCTCTATTTACTCCTTTTAAAATTAGCATTAATTCGGAAGCACCATTGTGTTAGGCTTGTATTGATGATTAGGCAGCTTTCCCTTCTAGCTAGAAGTCTCCTGCCTGTTGGAATGATACAAACTACAGGCGACTTTGTTTTTGTTTATATTGTAGTGGTTTCATAACTTGTGTTTGTATCACAAGCCCAAAGGGGGAACTCAAATAATTGAACCGCAACCTGTTGTTTTATGATCCCGCTCATATTTGTCTGAACTTTTGAAGACTTTCAGCTGTCGGTATTTTATATATTTTTTTTCATAATGTTGTGGCTGTGGGCGAGTAGTTTATAGGTTGATAAATTTTTATCTAAAACTTGCATTTTTGCACAAAGCCCAACTAAAACTAAACCCGCCAGTAGTCAGGGTTTATGGTTGGATGGCTCAAAGACATTTCTTAAATCTCTCTGCTCTTTCAAAAACTTGCCATCTCCCTCAGGTTATTTGGCTCACTCTGGGGCGTATAGTTCATGTGCTGAATTTAAGACAGACAAGATAAGCAATAAAGGTCATTTCTTTGACACTTGTCCTCCAGGAGCTTCAAAAGGTACATCGAGTGGGATTTTGTAGACAGCAAATCAAATACAGACTGCTTTCCAAAGTTTACTTTAAAGTGACTTAAAAAAAAAAAAGACTGGCTCTAGGGTGTGTACATATCATGGCAGAGTGCAGGGAAAAAAAAGACTTACAAATGTGCATCTGTAGTTTATTATTATTATTATTATTATTATGGTGGAAATGCTGAAGCGTTGCCGGTTCAAATCCCACCTCCGACTGCACATTGCAAATATCCATGGCCATTATGCTAAGTTATATACTGTATATGTAAACCAACTGATGCATTATAATTTCACTGAAATGATTAAACTTGTGTCTCCATGCACCATTGATTGCTTTCAGCTTTGTACAAAACTTTAAAATATAAAAAAGCCCTGTGCCAACAGCTAGAACAATTCACTTAGCTACGTGCTTAGAGCAATTCCCTCACACCACAGAGAATCTGGGTTCAAACCCCGCTTGGACCACATCTGAATACATTCGATGGTTCGATACTAACTGACTTTCATATCAGGAAATGGATGATAATTTCTCTGAAATGATTAAATCCCATTTTAGACAGATTGCAGTTCAAGTTTTATTTTTATTCATTTGCCATTTAACTACGATTAAAAATGTGTAATTTTCACATAATTTATCTTTCAATTGACTTCATAAGCACATGCATTCAAATCTTAGCATTCAGCTTTTCAGCATTCACACGCAATTTCTGCAGAAATTGTACTTTGTCCAATTATTATTATTATTATTATTATTATTGCTGTTGTAAGACTATATACATACATTAATTTAAACGAGACAGACTTTCATACCTGCAGTGAAAAACTGGATTTCAGAGTTTTTATTTGAATGAATTTATATTGAGGGTGATGTAACCGTTAATCCTCATTATTATTAACTCGTTACTCAAGGTAACAGAAATCATGTCTGCCACAGTTTTACATTACATGTATCCATTCCAAGTTTGACCATTTATAGGTTCAACATCGGAAGGCAAGCTTGGTTATTTCAAGTTTTTGAATTATACACTTGGATGACTTTAGTTTTGTTCATTGTCCTCTAGATGACTGCTGATTACAGGCATTAAAATAGGACATAATTCACACTCCAAGTTGAAATTTCAATGGGAACACGTCATAGCCAGATGCTTTGCCAGAGGGCAATAATGAATGGCTTCCCGAATTTCCTTCTTGGTGAGGTGAGCATTTTGCATGAGCTGCTGCTCATTTTCTGACACAGCAGGGTGACACTTCCTGTCCAAGTATGCTATTAAAATTTCCCCATGAGCTATTATTTCACGTGGGGATGAAGGATTTTATTATTTTTTTTTATTTCGCACAAATCATCATGTGCTACTTTGTAGCTGTAAATGGGTAACATCAAAGTTTCAATCTACTTTTTGACATCCATCATTTCAGTGATGTTAAATATTTGTTTTGTTTTTTGAGTGTGTCGAAATTGGAATTGTAATGCAGGAGAAAATGTTTTGATGCTCAATTCAATTCAAGCAGCTCAGTTCCTCCCCACAGGATTCCTTCCCTCACATCTGTTTTAGTCATTTTAGATATGATGAACAGTATTCAAGCCATGCAGTGAGTGGCCTCCTCACACCCGAGAGCATGTTTCATTGATTTCCTGAGTCAGATGCCTTCATTGGAGGAGACATGCCTTTTTAGCGTTGAAATGATCTAACATTGTTTTTATGGGGAAAAAGTATGTAATGTATCAAAAGTACTAGTGGTATCAGTACTTGGTATCGGTGTCGTTAACTACTCAAGAGTTGAGTCGGTCTGAAAAAGAGTGGTATCGAACAGCCTTAATACATGGTATATAAAAACATTACAATTCTTATGGGCATGTCCTGAAAAACTGACCCATATTCCTAGTGATTCAGATTTGTGTTCTAAATACCAAACGCAGTCACACTTTATAAATTCAGCATTGCAAATGTAAAATGTGTTTGGCAAGCATGTTGAGTCATCGTATTCACACTTGGAGGTGATACAATGATAGAATCACAATGATTTGTGACTTATCAAAACAAACAGTGAACCACATTGATGTAAGCTGCAAATAAATGTATACAGGTATATAGAATTACTAACAAAATTGTGATAATCCTTAGAATGCAAATGTATTTTGTCCCTTAACTCATCCACTTCCAGCCATTTTCACTGAAGCAACCCCCTTCGCTCCCGGCTGTTTTACTGGATTTTGACTGATTTTGCAAGATCCACAGAATATTGTGTTCTATTGCTATAAAAACATGGAACCTACCAAAAGAAAGATTAGAGTCTCTTCTTTCATCAGGATTTTTTTTTATGTTTCTATCTGATTCAGTTTTAGAGCTATTAGCATTAGAATATAGCTAAGTTTTACCATTATTCACAAATCTATTTAGAACTGTGGGTAAATGATCTTTTTTTCAACATGGCCCTGGTTATCTCTTTTGCCCTGCTGCCACCTGCTGGCCGTTTTTGTAATAATTACAATTTCTTCACCAGTTCTGTGCAGTTGAGAGGCTGGATCAAACCCTTCTGTATGCTCTAGCGTAAAAAAAAACAAAAAAACAAACAAGCATAAAAAAACTATAAATACGTCTTTGGGACACTTAAAATAGAATACATTTGTAAGTTTTTAGGTGCAAATGAGTTAATAGTTTTTAACCTCTTCACATATTACGTGTATTAAACATTTGCTCAAACTAGAGCTGTCAAAATTATTTGATTAATCATTTATCAAATTAATCGATTTATACGAATACAAAGTACGAAATAACCACCAATGACTGGTTAGTAAACAGTAATCAGAGAAAAAAAAAAGCTTTTATCAGACACTTTAATGCAAAATTAAAATGAATCTGATTAGTCGGTTAATCGATTGAATAATCGCTAGATGAATCGATTATAAAAATGTTCCAAATAACACTCATCAGAGACTTATTTAGTTATTGTTTTTTTCTAATTGAATTGGAATAATGAGCTCTTATTATAGCTATAGCAAATAATACAAATAATTTTTAATACTCTTTTGTATTGGGCCAAATATATTTCAAATAAACGTGGTTACATTGCTGTCCAATTTGTTTGTCTCTTTGCCCTGCAGAAGCTTTCTCTAGCGAGGGGGGGCTGACAAAACAAAAACAAACCCAGCTTCACAGCTTAAGCTTCCTTTAGCCTCCAACAAATCCATCTGGACGCCAATTACGAGTTGGACGAGAGACGTGGGTGGGGACAAGATGTGACCACTGTCCCTCCCCAGTGTCAGCTGTGCAACAGATACAGATTGCAGTGGGAGAGCTATCTCCCGTTTCTGTGCGTGAGTAACACTGAAGGCAGAGGTCCAAATGATCCCACTCAGAGAAAACAACAGACACAGAAAGTGACACACAGCCAAGTATGCCAATGTGATACTGCAACAAGAAAAACAAGATGGATCAAGCGGTGACAAACTGAACCTGAAAGTCTTTTCGTCTGGAAGCAGCTCACCAGACTGCCGTTTTTCTTTTTGTCCACGTTTTCTATAAAGACACAACACTGCGGGATTGTCGCGTCAAGGGAGTCCAGACATCATTTCAGGGAGGATGCAGCAACGATCTCAAGCGTCAACAAACCGTCATCACTTTCTTAGTAGTCGAAGCACATTGACAGGCAGTGAACTGCAAAAGAAATGTTCTTTACTGTGTTGCATTCGTGACAGTTGGGAATTTGGAAATATCCCTTTTGAGATTATGTACGTACAAAAAAACATAGCACTCAAAAAAAGCTTAAATATGTGCTATAGTATGAAACTTTTATAGTATGTTGCTTCTCTATATATATCACAGTTGACTTGTTTTAGTGGTAATGGACAGGAATGAAAAAAATCCTATACCTGATCCTCACATACCAACACCTCCTATATCACCTGAGATCATTATTACGGTTTTAAGTCGTGCCTCTGTATCGCTCAGACTCAGTTCAGTGATTTCAGAAAAAGTTTTTTTTGTCACTTTAAGACAACAAAGCAAGAATGGATAGGTTTTCATGATACTGTCAGTCCTTGCTCCTGCATAAGATCAAGTCGACATAGTGAAAGTAAATCAAAAGCATAATGCAATCAAGGATGATTCCATAGGATGTTTAGATACGAAAAAGTTAATTATGAAGTTCATTATGCCAGTTAGAGGAGTTTTTTTTAATCACATCGTTCATTCTACAATTACGGCAATTTCCTCTGGATTTATAGAAAGTTGACTATTTTTTCAATATCCTTGATATCTATCTTAGTCTATCAACAAGTACACACTTTTTTTTTTTTTTTCTTTTGGGGAGAGCTCAGTATTGATCATTTGACATGTCATCATCATTGTTCTCCCTTTTTTTTATATATATATATATATATATATATATATATATATATATATACAGTATATATATATATTTTTTATTGTATGTGTGTGTGTGCGTGCGTGCGTGCGTGCGTGTAAAAAAATAAAAATAAAATTCCCATACCGTTCACCTAAACCGAACACTTCAAAATCCAGCCAGAGTCGTGGGGCCGCCAGGAGACCTGAAGAGGGACCAAAGAAAAGAAAGAAAAGCGAAGCCCAGCACCGACCAGACACCACCCACCGGGCCACTAACCAGAGTCCTTCACCAACCCCAGAGACATCTAAATTCCAACAAATCAGGGAGACCTCAAGGGCCCAAAGGAGAAACTGAGGAAAGGTAGAAAGGACAGACGAAGCAGAGTGAGATCCACAGACACCCGCCTCCACCGAATCAATGACCTGAGGGAGAAACAAATTGTGTCTGAGTTTCGATAGATGCTGGTGTGGTGGATCTGGCATGCATGAAAATCTCCACCAAAGAGGGGAGCCGTCGACCCCCGCCAGGACAGAGCAAGCGCAACACCTCAGGGCCCCCCAGGCCGCGGCAGCGCCAAAGGACGACCCCCGGGCCCCGCAGGGGCCACCGGCCGGAGAGCAAACCCAGGAGCAGGACCGCCCCCCACCCCAACGCGGCCCGCGCCCCCAACGCAACAGGACGGGGCACTGCAGGCCCACCAGGCACCCCACCGGCCCACAACCCCCACAGGAAGCAAGGGGGAGGAAGGGGGAGGGGAGAGGGAACCATGGGGCACCCCGGCGGCCCACAGGCCCCGACCCGCGTCGCCGGGCCCAGAGCGACGGACCGCGCCGGGGCGGCGCCGCCCCGAACACCAGGGAGAGCCCCGCAACACAGCACCCCCCACGAGACCCAGGGAACGACCAAGACGCAGCCGCCACCCAGCAGCCAACAGAGGGGCAGACCCGCCCACGCCCAGCCAGGGGGGGACAGCTCCTGTAGAGTTAGTCCCCTGGCATGCAGTGAATCCGAATATTAGCCCTTAGTGCCCATTGGAGGTGAATCTGCTCGATCCTGTTGGCAGCAACTGGGTTCCTGACTATAAAAACACAACCATTAGTTACAAACTGTCAAATGCAGAGACATCAATGTAAGTTATCACGATGTGGTGGCTCTCGCTAACAGGCAGAATTAAATAACCAGAATTAGGTTAAAATATTCTATAGACGTAGACCATATTTCTATAAATTTTGATATTTGTTTTTTATTTGAGGCCGATATTTTTTCCATTAAAATGTGATTTATGAGGAGGTTAGACCATTGGTCGATATTCAGAGTTTGTTTATTTTTCCAGTTAACAAGAATTGTTTTTTTTTGCGATAGTAAGGGCTACAAGTGTAGATTGAAATTGTTTGTGTGGTAAGTCAGTTGTTGTTAGGTCACCTAGCAAACACAAGTTTGGAGATAAAGGTATCCTATAGTCCAAGATAGCGGAAAGTTTTTCTAAGACTTTAGTCCAGAAATACATAACCGGAGTGCATAACCATAAAGCATGAAAATAAGTGTCTGTAGTGAAAACACTGGAGACAAATGTCGGAGTCGGAGAGTCCCATTTTCTTCATCATATATTGAGTAATGTATGTTCTATGGATAATTTTATATTGGATAAGTTGTAAATTTGTGTGTTTTGTCATTTTAAATACATTTTCACAAACTTGAATCCAAAAGTCAGATTCCGGAGCTATAGACAAGTCTGTCTCCCATTTCGAGATGGGTAAAGACATTTTATCCGTTTATGAAAGTAACTTATATATTTTTGAAAGTTTTTTTGTTGTTGTCGGAGAAAGCTTGGTAATATCTTCAGCTAAACCAGGCGGTTGGAGTGTACCCTGAAGTGTTGGAATTTGTTTCTTTATCATATTTTTAACTTGCAGATAATGTAAAAAATTTCCGTTTGTTATTTTGTATTTTTGGAGCAACGATGTATATGATATAAACATATTATCTGAGAAGAGATGGTGGAGCTGTGTAATTCCTTTCTGCTCCCACACACCTAAATAAAACGATTGGTTGTTAATTCGAAAGTCAGGGTTATGCCATAGGGGAGAAAGCCCACAGGGCTCCACTTGGGCTTTTGTAATTTCTAATGCCTTCCACCAAGCAGTCAGGGTGGCGGAAATCATTGGGTTTTTAAAACAATTATGTCGCTTAATTGATGTTGTAATAAAGAGTAAATCTAGAAGTCTGAGGTCATTACAATCCTTCTGTTCTAGTTCCAGCCAACAGTTAGTATCTCTGTTGGGTTGCGCCCATAGAACGATATATTGTAGCTGGTTAGCTATATAGTAGTACATAAAATTTGGTGCCTCTAGACCACCTTTGGATTTACTTTTCTGAAGAGTAGTACACACTTTGTCTTCACTGCCAAGACAATTCAGAACACTAGTACCGGTACTTTGTAAAACTACTATTGTAGTAGAATGGCTGTCTTACTAACCCCCCCCCCCCCCTACACACACACACACTAGTGCCTTCCACTATGACATTTCTATTGAAGCCAATTATTTTTAATACCATTTCCACCAGTGGGAGAAAAAAAATAAAAGTTTTTTTTGGTCTTTTTTTTTTTAAATATACTTTCAAAAGCCCATTTACGCTAGTGAAATTTTTGTGTATTATTATTTTTTTTAGTTTGGAAAGATCTTTTCCATTCAAAGCTTCAATACTTTTATGCCATTAAAAAAACACAACTGTCAGACCTCATAGGCAAGCAATGTTTAAAACAAGTCCATGTCGCACTCAATGGGAATCTAAAAGTTTACTTTATGAAAGTATTATATTTGTCTTTTTTCCCTTTTACTTTTTGTTTTAACTTTTTTTTTTAAATACTTTAAAAAATCTGACAGAAATGGCTTTATACATAAAAAAAAAATTAAAAACTATTTTAAAAATCCACTGGTGGAAACGGTCTTCTTAAAAAAAAGAAGAAAAAAAAGTAATGACTTTTTAATTTATTTATTTTATTTTTAAATTTCTGCACACCAGAAGAACAACTATGGCATAACGACATGTTACCAGTAAAACACTGCACTAGAAATAAAGTTTTTGATGTTATTAGTACACTCTAAAAACAGTTGGGTTAAAAGTAACCCAATTAGGGATCAAAAATGGACCAATCCACTTTATGGGTCAATATGTTCCAACTTTCTGGGTTGTTTTATACAAAATTACCCAATTTTTTGACCCAAGTAAAGGATCTAACCAATATTTATGAGGTTTTTTTACACTAAAAGACCCATTTCTTGACTCAAAGTTGGGTCAAATTGACCCAAGTAGAGGATCGGTCCATTTTTTACCCATAGTTGCGTTATTTTTGACCCAACTGTTTTTAGAGTGTAGAATTTATAATGTTAATAGAACACTCTAAAAACAGTTGGGTCAAAAACAACTTAACTTTGTTTATGTTATAATGCCAAAAATGGCACTAGTAATTGAAACCAAAGAGCATTTACAAATACAGTGTACACATTACCTTAAGATGGACATCAAGGATATCGAATAAACACTTTCGAAGTCGATCACGCTGGCAGCAGCAGCCATGTTGCAGAGGTTCGTGCGTCGTGATTGCGCCATTCACCCTTGGAACATCCAGCCTGTCTTCACCTGACAATAGCTATGCAGACTACCCGTAAATGACCCAATCAGATACCGCCACCGCACCTGTCAGTCCAAATGGAGCAGATGAGCTGCCTGGGTGGTTATTAGCTTTTGATTACTCCTCATGCTGTGATTGCCCGTCACCATTTTAAATTCAGTTTTCAACTCCCACGTGAAGCAATCTCATACTGGGGCCGAATGTGTAATATTAACCGCAGCGATGCGCGGCATTGATAAGATAGCATGCTGATGCCAACAGCTGTTTGGCTCGGCAGCTCACGCCACCAATGGAGGAGCGCCGTCATTAGATTCATTACAAAACAGAATGGGAGCAATTAAGAATTGTTCCAGGCAGATATTACTGTTTGGTTTCTATAATGGGGATTAATGGCGATAATGAACACAGTGTGCCTCAAGTCCATGGGGTGAGCAGAATACACACATGGATATGAAATTGCTGCTGTGAATGTCATTCTTGCACTCAGACAAACAGAAACCAGATAATGAACATCAAAACAACTGCCTGAACTCCATCTGATTATACTTACAATATATTTCTCATTCCTATCCAAACATATTAGCAGTACAAACGGCGGGCTTATCTGGCTGGAATGTAAAATTTGTGTCAGAAAATATATACTGTTCTGTACAGTGTTTGAAATCTAAACTACAATTGTTCCACAAAGCAAATGCCACATGAGCTTTTTGTGGACTTGTTGTTTGATCATCGTGCCGACATTGAAGGAGAAAACTACGGTAATAATTTAGGGTTCCAGAAAAAAAAAAAAAGTAATAATAAATACTAAATATATATATACATTAATAATTTACAGTTCGGGTTTGGAACTTTTCTGACGCACCTCATATGTTTATTTTTTTCACTGTCTGGACAAGCTGCAACTTCCAAATATTCAATTTATAGATAATGACATTTTGCAAATATCTTCAGCTGTCTGCTGGAGACAGGAGTGACCTTTCAAATGAATACATCTTCTCCTCCAGTTGATAGATTTATTTGTCGTACGGAATGCCAACAGCGGTGATTCCGCTGGCATTTTGATAGGCTGAGAGCTGCTCATCTGGGGCCGACTCATCATCCTTCGAGGGATATTGCCGACGTGCACTGTGCACTTCATACAACCCAAACACACCGATAAAGGATTACTTTCCCACCTGCACACAACTGTAATTATCTAATCCACAATGCTTGTGTGCTGTTGGTTATACCGTACATATGAAGTTTATTATCTATCTGTCCATCTGTAATTTTGGTGGGCCTGGTGGATGTCGACCCGCCTGCTGACCTCATATATTAACTTTTACATGCATACATATAGCAGTGACGATAGCCTTTATTTATTTTTTGCCAAGTATTGCACCAGCATTTTCAGTCACATCGTAATTAGACATGTTACATTTTCACTTAACCCTTCTGTTAGGTTGGTTTCTCTCGAACAGCAATTATGTTCCCGGGTCAATTTGATGAAAACACATTCAAACATTATTCAACACTTCCATTGCAAATATTTCAAAATGAACCATTTTTAACAAGATTCATCATGAAATATGAAATATTTGTAATTCTTTAACTCATTTGCTCCCAAAACGTATAAAATAGTTGTATTTTAAATATTGCCATGGCCCCAAAAACGTATTTATAATTTTTTTTATGTTTTATTTATATTTTTATGCTAGACCACACAGAAGGCTTTGATGCAACCTCTGACCTGAAGGGGTCGCTCAAAGCAATGGTAGTTATTACAAAAAACGGCCAGCCGGTGGCAGCAGAGTATAAGAGATCAAGCAGGGCCATGTTGCAACAAGCTCTTTTCCCCACTGTCTTAAACAGATTTGTGAATAATGAAGAAACTTAGCTATATTCTAATGCTAATTGCTACAAAACAGAAATGGATAAAAAGAAGAGACTCTAATCTTTTGTTTGGTAATGGTATGTTTTATAGCAATAGAGCACAATATTCTTTGGGCCTTGCAAAATCAGTCAAAATCCAGTAAAACAGCCGGGAGCAAAGGGGGTTGCTTCAGTGAAAATGGCTGGGAGTGAATGAGTTAACGTTGAAATGGATCAGTTTGACCCGGGCTGTGCTAAATGCTCCAAAAGCACCCTGAACTTATGATTAAAGTTTAATCATTATTCACAAACCTGTTCAAAACAGTGCCCTGCGATTGGCTGGCAACCAGTTCAGGGTTACTGTCCGAAGCCAGCTGGGATAGGCTCCAGTGCCCCCCGCAACCCTTGTGAGGAAAAGTGGTTAAGAAAATGGATGGATGGATGGATGTTCAAAACAGTGGGGAAAAAAGCTTTTTGCAACATGGCTCTGGTTGGTCTCTTATACTCTGCTGCCACCTGCTGGCCGTTTTTTGTAACAACTACTATTGCTTTAAGTGACATCTTCAGGTCAGAGGCTGCATCAAAGCCTTCTTTATGCTTTAGCATATATATATATATATATATATATATATAAATACGTTTTTGGGACCATCAAAATATTTAAAATCGAACGTTTTTATTTGTTTTTGGGAGCTGAGAGGATCTATTTCATTTTATGCTTTTTTGTATTGTTTTTTTCAAAGCTTGTAACTATTCTATCTCAGTGTTTTTGTGTTTTTATATATACTGTATGTACATTATTTCATATTCTTTTTTTCATTTATTTCTTTTATTTATTTTTATTTTTTACTTTCGGCGATAGAGGAAAATCTGAGATCAGTTTTGGATTCCGCACCCAAAAATTTGTCAGCTGTCAGATCTAACTCAACAAACTGACTTTTGCTTTGTTAAGGGCAAAGAAAAAAAGAAGACGTTAGTGTTACCATCATTGTTTTTTTGTTTATCTTCTCATTGTTAGTACAGGAACATTGAGTACTTAGAAAGGCATCTATAAATGAAATTGCGTTATTATTATTGACCTTACAAAGCGTCGTTAAAATTTAGTTTCATGCTGTTTTTAAATCTGCCTTTAAAAACAGCTCCAAATTTGCATTCTTGCATAACAATTGGTTATCTAGACATTGTTGTGGCCGATAATCTGAATTTGGGGCAAAACAGGAAAAAAAAAATATATGAGTGAATGACTGCCAGGCATGTGTTATTTATAGTTAGTGTCAACAGTTTGGAGGTGTTGTGGTGAAAAAGAACAGAATGTCATGCACACACAGGGAGAGTGATGTTTGCCAACTGATTAATAATTTACCAGTGAGGGTCGAACAATATCAGACCCCTCGTCTTAAATGTCAAGGTATGTGTGGTGGAGGAATTAGGAGGTGGCTCTGACCTATTATTCTACACAAACATCAGGTTATGTGCTATATATGATATATGATCTTCTTTCTAATGTTGCATCTATGTCATGGTGGAAATCCTCGGTGATGGATCGTCCGCCTCAGTTCACTTCTTGTCCACCTCAACATGCTGCAGAATAAAAGCTGAATGCTACAAGTTCAGCCGTGATGGGAATGCCACTGCAGAAAGATGAGCAATTCACTTATCGCCCGAGTCTGAGCAATTATGATTGATTATCGCTCCCGCAAGCCATTCTTGCAGCCGGCTCCTGTGTGCACCAAATTGGTTCTTGGCTCTGGGCGGATACTCGTGTCACGCAGGAACACTTTAAAGCTGTACTTTTCCATGCTATGTTAGGTTATTCTACGTGTTATTCTTTTTTCGAAGTGGCTGGAGTAACATTGCTGTTGGTTAAGTCAAGATTTGAATGTAAAAAATTGAACACCTAAACTAACCTGTCTAAAGGTATTGGATGACTTTTTTTAAGTGTTGAGATGTATATACTAGGGGTGTCAGGTGATTAAAAATGTTGATCGTAATTAATCGCATGACTTCAACAGTTAATTCATGAATAATTACAAATGGTATAACTGTTCTAAATGTACAATGAAATCTTTTCCCCAAGTTTTTATAGTCTTGTTAACATAAAAGTGGAAAAAATGTTTAATAGAAATATGGCTGCATCTTTTAGTCATTGATACAGTAATTTCATAATAATTCTTAAAATTTAGTTAAAATTAAAAAGATGTACTGTACTGTAAAAAAAACGTGTGATATTGATTTGTGTTGAGGTTATTTTTCTGCCACTAGATGGCATAATTGCATTTGTAAGGCGTTGGTGACAGCTCAGTCCATTTTTCTTTTCCTATTAAGAGCTATTTAATCTTTAACATGAAGTTACTTGTGAAATTTTGCACATTTAAAAAATTGTAAAATACATATTAACCCCAGTCTCCACAGATATATGCATTATTATTAAATTTATTACTGATAAATGTTGACCTGGACGTGTCTGCTGCGTTGCGACTGGATTTTCCCCAGTAAAGGCTTTCTAAGTAAGGGGCGGTCATTAATCAGCGTAATAAAAAAGATAGTGGCGTTAAAGAAACTTTAAATTAACTCAAAATGAACACACACATTTTGACAACCCTAGCATTTACTGTAAAGCTGTGGATGGTCATTAATCACAATATTGTTCAAACTGTATGATTGTAAGGACCTTTGACTTCAGAGGTTCTTTTGTAATAATACAGTGTTTCGTGTCGAAATAGAACAGCTTGTTTTAATGACTGCAAGGCAACTCAGACACATGCATGTGACAGCATCACCTGCTGCTTTGACCCTGACCCACAAGACAAACTGTCAAGTGTCGTGAGGGAGACGTACAGTATGTGTGTGCGCCGCATCCCTTTCGCAGAGATTGCATTCGGTTGCATCATTGCTTATTTTTCTGTCAGTACATAAATAAATCCTCCAATCTGAGGATTATAATGTTCATGTACCGCAACTCTATGCTTTTTAGGCAATTTAATGATGATAACTAAAGCAGCTCACTGCACAAATATAACAATTTTAATTTTGCTGAACATATTTTTCAATCAGTCAAACTACTGTATGACTTACTGTAGGGATTATGTAAAAAAAAAAAAAAAACTCGCTACTGAACATTAACATTCAAACCAGTGACTACAATTACAGCATGGACAATATTGTTAGGGATGGAACGCGGTCATTGCCTTGGCGCTGCAAATCCCCGCCTCGTTTGTCCAATTGAGCTCATTAGCTCTGTTATGGCATCAGTTCTGCACCCCCACCCCCTCCGTGCCTCCACAAGCACAAGTTCAACAAACAAACTGTTGGCCGCACTGAGTCAGACTGAGAAGTGAGAGAGTTCGCCAACAGAGCCAAACGACCTAATTCCCAATTTCGCTGCCGAGTTCACTTGCAGAGATCAGAGGTTTTAGGGCAATGAGTGGCTGCTCGGAAACATTTTTGTGCAGAGTTGTGGTTGTTTCTCTCTTTTTTTTTTCTGGAGAGCTCAGTATTGTTTATTCGGTAATTTAATGTGGTTGTTTCTCGACCTCAATTGCCATCATCCAACTTCCAAAGGCCTGAATTACAGATAATTGTTTGGTAATAAAAGTGTTTAAAATATCTTTAATGTGTCAGCTATTATGTCAACTTCATAAATCATTTATTTTCTTCTATTTTGCCACACAGCAAAATTTTTTAACCCTATTTGGGATTCCAAAATATCTACTATAGCCCCTGTCATTGTTAATTAAGGATATAAATTACCATTTTTTGTGCACACCAAGCAACAGTGACTGGTGACCAGTCCAGAGCGTACCTTGTCTCTTGCCCAAAGTCAGCTTTAATAGGCTAAAGCTCACCTGCTACGCCCCATAACGACCTGCGCCATAGAAAACGGATGGCTGCATGCAGGTCAGAGTCTCTTAATAGCATGGTTTCCCTCCTCATCTCATAGCCAACCTGAAAGATCACTGAAAATGTCCAGATATTAGGGTCACCCAACAAAAAAAGGCGCCATTTAAAGACGTCATGATGATATTTAAAGCCGTCACAAAAATATTTAAAGCCACCACAATAAGATTTAAAACGGTCACGACGAGATTTAAAGCCATCACGATGAGATTTAAAGCCGTGCCAAGATTTAAAGACGTTACAAGATTTTAAGTTGTCACGAGAGGAAAACTTCACAGAGACTTGAAGACATCATGACAAGATGCCAAGATTTAAAGCCATCACTATGAGATTTTAAGATGCTACGACGAGATTTGAAGTTGACACGAAATTTAAAGACATCACGAGATGCAGATATCATGATGATATTTAAAGCGTCACAAGATTTAAAGCCACCATGATGAGATTTATAGCTTTTACAACAAGATCCAAAGCCACCACGGTGAGATTTAAAACTGTCACGATGAGATTTAAAGCCATCATGATAAAATTTAAAGCCATGACAAGATTTAAAGACGTTCCTACAAAATTGGAAGTTGTCATGATGAAGACATCACAAAGAGATTTGAAGACATCATGACAAAATGCAAATACATCACAAGATTTAAAGCCATCACGGCGAGGTTTTAAGATTCTACGACGAGATTTTAAATTGTCACGACGAGATTTGAAGACATCACGACGCACAATGAGACAAAGACATCATAATGATATTTAGAGCCATCACAACAAGATTTAAAGCCACCATGGCGAGATTGAAAGCTTTCACAATGAGGTTCAAAGCCATTGAGATTTAAAGATGTCACGACAAGATTTAAAGCAGCCACAACAAGATTTAAAAACATCATGATGAGATGTCCAGCCTTCAATAGATTTCAAGCCATCACAACGAGATTTAAAGCCGTCACAAGATTTAAAGCCACCAAGACGAGATTTAAAGAGATCGTGACGAGATGCAAAGCCATCATGATGAGATTTAAAGCCGCCATGACAAGACTTAAAGACATCATGATGAGATTTCTAGCCGTCATAAGATTTCAAGCCATTACGAGATTTCAAGCCGTCACAAGATTTAAAGCCACCATGAGGAGATTTAAAGCTTTCACAATGAAATTTACAGCTATCACGACAAGATTTAGACGCTACAACAAGATTTGAAGTTGTCACATCGAGATTTGAAGACATCACTATGAGATTTAAAGCGACCACGACGAGATGCAAAGCCATCATGATGAGATTTAAAGCCGTCACAACGAGATTTCAAGCCATCACAATGATATTTAAAGATGTCATGAGATTTAAAGCCATCATGATGAGATTTAAAGTCATTGAGCTCGGCTGTGATGCCGGGATACACATACAGAGAAGTGCACTCTTGTTTCGGTAAACTTGACTTTAATGGCGACACAGACGTCCTAGGATTCTCTCTTCAGCCGTTAGCGCGATAATGATTCAGCTTCTTGACAAAACTTTAAGGATTAACTATAATATTTCTTTGAGAAAAGCCTTTCCTGGTCCAGCATGATTGCACCCCAAGGTCCATAAAGGCATTCTTAGATGAGTTTGATTTGGAGAAATCTGAAGGCGCTGACCCCCCATCAAAACACCTTCGGGCAAAACTACAGAAAAGGCCTTCTCACAACCATTCTCACAAACACGCTGTAAAATAATGTGGAAAGTAGAAGAAGAGTGGAAGCTGTTAAAACGTTTAAACCGGGCGCTGTTGAGTGAGTTGCTGTGATCAGACAAATTAGGCAAATGAAAACATAATTTTACTGGCAGAGCGGTGTCTGTTGGCAGTGATGGTGATGGTCGTAAAGTTATTTTTACACCTAAATTGCTCATTTGTTTAAACAAACGCCACCGCAGTCGCATGACAGGGACGCTGGCGTCATGGCTCCAGAAGCAGTCCGCCTTGTGAATAGGTAAAATAGGTCTTGGGAGGGATTGCAATTACTTCAGTGATGAGTAGCGAGCCAGATGTGTTGACTTCCTGTATCATTCGCTTCTGAGAGAATATTCGGATCCTGTATTGTTGAATTTGTTTTGTTTTGATGATAGGATGCATGAAATATTAAAAGTGAGTTATATTTATGTGGCCTTTATGGTTTCACGGAAAAAAGACAATGTGGATAATAATGCAAGGTAGGAAAACACTAACGCAAGTACAGAAAATCATTGCCTGAATTAAACTGTTATTTTCAATGTTATGGTTTTGTAACAAGAACATGGCCTGATGATATTCCAATCCTAACATAATTTATAGAAACATTAGGAACTAAATCTTGATTAGGGCTGATATTGAAAAATACACACCAGTTGGAAGAGTTGTTTATTAACAGCTCCAATATGGATCATTAGCCTCTCTTCCTGTTCCCCTCCGACTTTTTTTTTTTTTTTTAATTTATTCCTCTGTGTGAAGAACCAAACGGAAGACAGACGGAAGACTTTGTTTTTTATGCTGCCAGGAGATCCAGAAGGTCTGACCAGGAGCAGATGCAGCAGTTATGAGACAGAGTCGTGTTTGGAGAGGCTTTGAGAATCTTGGCAAGACTCCGTACTGGTGGGTGGACCAGTTGGAACGGGCCAGAACCTTTCCAAAAGGGTATTGAGGATTGTTGAGTGTGAGAGGAAATCATTAAGGAGAAGGAGGAGTGGATGTGAGGCAGTTTGGGACTGAGAGGAAGTTAGAAAGAGAAAATGCAAGTCAGCCAACTAACATTTAAAGGATAAAACATTAACACCATTGCTTCACTGTTTAGCGTAATAGTCTGTACTTTTTTTTTTTTACCAGGCCAGAGGTCATGGTTTCTACTTTTACTTGCAAGTGAACTGAATACAGAATACACTGTTTATTTTGTGAAAAGATCCTTGATGTGAATATTGCTTTGCCTTTAAAAGGCAAGTCAATAAAATATCAGTTTATGTGGATTAATACATCTAATATCCATCTTGGAAGACAACAGGAGTCAGTTTGCCGTCTGTGCATCCTGCTCTAAACAAAGATTATACGGTATTAAAATTATTACAATTTTAGCACCAACGCAAGACAGAACTTAACACTTGACTCAGCATTCTGTACTCTGCTTGTATCTCACTCTCAGCCCCCTCACTCTCAAGATCTTCATCTGTCTCCCTTTCCTGCATTGTGCCCCCTCTCTCACCCCCCCCCCAAAAACAAAACAAAAAACAGTACATTCATCATGTAGAAAAAAAAGTATTGTTTAAATATAATTAATTATTATATAATTATATATATATATATATATATATATATATATATATATATATATATATATATATATATATATATATATATATATATATATATGTAATAATTAAATATACAACATTCCAGCAATTTAGTATATAAAAAACATTTATTGTAACAATCAATTGTTGTGGGCGTGATAAGATGTTAGCGAGAAGCTGGGCTCCCTCCGTAAAACTGGTCTAGAACCGCCACTGATAATCCCATCCTGTTTGTTATATGAGGTGATGAAAGTCATGTGAGTTGCTTGAATTAAATGGAGTCACTCAATGCCCTCTAGTGGCCATTAAGAGGATCTAAATGAAAATGGCAATAATCAAAATAGTGCATAACCCACACAAATGGACACACGCTTTTGAAAATGCGATTTTTTTTATTGCTAAATATAAATATATGCATTGTAAATCACGAGTAACTCACTTTTTGTGTAATTGCTTGTTTTAAACAGCCTATTGATGTTATATTATGTGATTTGGGGGGAAATAGCTCAAATAGAACATGCACCAAAAACTAATCAACAAAGGCTAGTATGTGTGCGGTTGTGTGTTAAAGTGTTGGGTAAGTAAGGTCAAATCCTCCTGTTGTTACAGCGAACACAGCACGTTGCGCGTGACGCGCTCGCTGTCAGGAGTGTTTTGTTTTTATGGACGTTTAACACAATTTGGATGGGGGGCGCTCATCGTGTCTGCTGGAGACGCGCATGCGCACCGGGTGGGAAGCGCAATTGAAAACGAGCAGCTATGCCGCGCCAGGCAGAAAAGGGTCTGGAGGCTCGGAACAACAGCCGAGACGCCGGAGGACTGACCCGGGCACGGCGGCACCGGGAGGCGGCTGGCAGTCGTTAACAGCTTATCGTCACCGACCCCAGGTTAATTTAAGGGAACCTCCACCCGACATCGCCAGCTTCCCTCCCCGATACATCAACAATGTTGCTGCTAGCCGTCTGAGGATTTATGACCCCCCGCCTCCGGGTTGTTTGTACCGACTGTGAGTCAAACTTGAGCCGAGACAATAAGCGACAAGCAGCGGCGCTCACTATGGTTTTATCGGCGGTGCGCAGCAGGAGATGTCTCGGTAGCTGCTGTATGGGGACGATATGCCTTCAGTTGTTGCTGTGGATTTTATGTGCCGTGAACGGAGAGGAGCAGTCGTTCAGCGTGGAGGTAAGAAGCAGCGGGACATCACCTGATGTCAATAAAGAAAGCCGCTCTGTATGAATAATGACAACAGCATCGTCTTGATTCCCCGCATGGTCCAAATCTGCAACTTTTGTTTGCTTTCACGTGTATTTCAACACACGCTTCATTCTATTTGTTTCAACAATGGACTCTTTGTGTATAAGATCATCCTGTTTTCCACTTCTAAGTTGAATAATTGACATTTATTCTCGACCGAAAAATGATTTTAGTGTTATCCAGTCAGTTCTGAGAATAAGAAAATGCAGTGTTTACAATATGATTATTCATACTAGAAATTAACATGAAAGTAAAAAATCCATGTGAAGAGTAAGAAATGTTTTCTTAAGTATTAATACAATTGTCATACCGAGCAAATAATTCTCACTTGGGATTTTGAGCAGCAGTGATGACATCAGAGCAACATAATTGTATGCTTACTAAGTGCTATCATCTTCCATTGATGTCTCAAGGCTGTTGCCTCCCTGTCCACTATTTCAAATATGGAAGGGGGAAAAATCCAATATTTGCAATTTGACAAGTGTTGGGAGCACGTTGTGTACTCGTGATTTATATGTCTGCTTCTCAGTTCTGGGTTCAGATCTTGCATGGATTTTCTTGGGTACTCCAGATAATCCCAACGCATGCATGTCAGGTTAACTGGAGATTCGAAATTGTCAATAGAAAACACCCAATGTCAGCTGGGAAAATGTTCATAAGGACAAGCAGTGGGCAGATGGAAAATGGATGAATGGAAAGTGCAATGTGAGTACATAACTGTAAATAACCTAACATGAATGGAAGAATAATAATATTTTTGATGCACAATACTATTATTAATAAGTGTCAACACAAAGTCTTAGAGAGCTCATTTGTGAGTGTTTTTGGTGCACTTGGACTGTGAAGTCCATAACCACACAAGAGAAAAAACACTTGGCTTAGTCTCCTGCCAAACTGTTAATTCAATGTGCGATTTTAATGGGTTGTAAAACGCTTCCCTGCTCCATGTGCCTATAAACATTAATACTGAATCAGCATTTTAAATCAACTTTATTTTTCAATAGTTCACCTATACTAGAGATTTGGAGCCAATACTCATTACCTCCTTGGAGTAGCTTAAATAGATCCATGAGTCCATTTACAAATCAGCCTTGGTTTCACGGACGTGCTTTCACGTGGACATTTTGGCGTGTCCACTGACGCTCATCAACACATCCGCGTGATTTGCGAGTGTTGGCATGCCACCGTCTCCTCTGCTGAGAGGCAGACGTTTTACATTTACTCCAGATGCTGCATGTTATCAAGTTAAATGCTAACGATACAAAATAAGGAAGCAAGGTTTCTTCTCGGAGTCAACGATAATTATTTTAAACAAAGATGTTCTCTCTTCTAAGATCTAAACAACGTAAAATGACTGTTGATTTCTGATTCTCTTTGTGCCCAGACACTTGGTTTTTGTATTCATTGATTGGTTTTCTAGTTGGTTGAGGCAAAATGGAGTTTACTACTTGGATGCAGCCAGAAGAGATGCTGTTGCTTCAGCTATTTTCAACCCATTGTAGTCGAAAAGAATAACATGATTTTGGCCATAGGAATTTGAATGACATCCACATGCTGCAGGCAGCATTCTTCTGCTAGTATGATACTGGCATTGATAGAGTAGGAAATAAGGTTTTGATCATTTTAAATTTTGGTTGTCTATTTCCCCCATAGTGGAACAAGATTGCTGCACTGTTAGTTGACGCCTTTCAAGTGACCTACTAAGATTTTGGCAGATTTTTTAGGAGGTGAAATGTGGTGGCCATATTTATAGGATTTTGTGCTTTTAGTGGCTCTGATGAAAATATAGGAACGTATCGCAAGCGCAACATGAAGTTTGAGATGATGGAATGGGAAGAGGTTTTTAGTGGAAGAGGCAAAAGAGCATTACTCGGTACAGAAAATAATTCTATTGCGCCGATAATTTGGGGAAAAACAGCAACCGCTTAAAAGTGATGTTTTGTTTGATTTGAAGTTTTTAGTGAGTGCACTGATCACAATTTTCTGGCCGATCAAAGATCATCGATCTTTAAAAGTCTCACCTGCTGATCCCGATTTTTGCCCATCCCGTATTTTTTCTCTGAAATAAATATATATATATATATTTTTTAACTGCACCTGAAAAAGTTATCTCAAATAAAAATGAAAAGTCTATTAGTCATCTCACTTTTTCAGACCTCTGGGGAGCGAGATGAGATTGATGGACAAGATCGGTTTTATTTAAAGGGATCGGCTGATCATAGATCCCCCAAATTAAGGGGCTGATGACGATCCCATCTGATCAATTTGTGCACCCTTACTTACAAAGACGAGACTTCCGAAACTTATGTTTACCACACACAACACTGCTCATCATCAAAACAACGTCATACCTACAGTGGAGCACTGTGATGGCAAAATCTTTCTTTGGAGCAGGTTTTCTTAAGCTGTAACTTGGCCCTGGGATCACAAAAACCCGGCATTTAAACAACGGCGAAAAAAATATATTACCAAGTGGGCCGGATTGGTATAATAATGGTATATAACTTAAAAACATTTGCCGGTGTGGGCCAGCCCTAAATTATGGAGCTCAACTGTAATCAAATAGTTCCAAAAAATAACACCAATGCAAATGGAACACTTTGCCTGTATTAGTACCAGCCGTGTTAAAGCGACCTATTTTGCATATATATTGTTCCCAGAATGCATTGTGTGGTGCAGTTAATGAAGTTATAAGGAGGTTAAAGCTTGTCATATGTATATGTGTTACCAGTAATTTGTTTGTGTCGTATTTAACATGTTTATGGCGGTCTATGATTTTTAAAATGCTTTAAACAAACCATAACTTTAGGTTGTGTGTAAAATAATGACATCCAGGACGATTCAGTGTATAATTTGCATTGCTCATCTGAGGACTGCTTGTGAAATTACAAATTTGTATGTTTTGATTGTGGCCAGTAATTGGTCCGACATTAAAAAAAAAAAAAACTTTACAAAATTGTCTCGCGGGCCGGATTAAACCCCTTTGTGGGCCTGATCCAGCCCGCGGGCCATATGTTTGACATCCCTGGTCTAAACCATGGGACAGCACACCTGGAAAAAGTGCTCTGGGAAAGGCCAGCACCAAGTGCCCTGAAATGCAGAGTTTAAATGGAGTTTTGTTGTAGTTGATACGGCATGACTCCTTCTTGTGATTGTCCTCAAATCAGTGTTTAGCTCATTCCGAATGAATTGACTAGGTTTCCATAATTTGTAATTTTACACCTGGCTTTCAGATGCCAATCCATCTCGGTTTTGATAAATCACATTGTGTGCATTAAATTCATCTTTTTCATCTACTACTTCCAATATTGTCTGTGTGAGAGCAGAAACACGCAACATAAATTGCACCCGGTTAGCAGATCAGCTTCCACATCTGATCGTGTGCGCAATCAACTTTGTGCCTGTTTATTGTGCACAAGCCTTTAGAAAATCAGAACCCTTGTGTTAAAAATGACATTTTGGCTCAATAGAATGTGACAAATATTGGATTTGATTTTGGGACACGTCGGCCAAACCTGCCAATGTTCAGGAAGGGCTTTGCCCCTCATTTGTCTAAACCAAAAAGCCCCATTGACGAATGCAATCAGAAGTCTTTTTACAGCCACAATAAGGATGACTGACTGTGATGCTTCTGGAAAGTGCTCACTGTGAAGTTTGGCTGCTTTACTAATCATGCTCTATGTCCAGGCAGGTGTTCACGGGAGGGTAAAAGGGTATTCTCGCAAAATAACAAATATGGTTTGATGTGGAAGCTTTGAGCTGAACTTGCTCAATAATTGCTGGTCCGTTCGAAAAAGAGTTACTGTTCCGCTTGGCCAACTTCCTGGATTTTATGTCATGGTAAAATTGTCTGCCTTGCTTTTGTTCTCCAGCAATATTCCTCCTTTCTTTCCTCCTTTTAATTTGGATTTGGGCAGAAGGTACAGCCTGTTGCTGCTTGATAAAATAGTAATTAATATCACCCCTGCACGATAGATCTGCTCTTCCATGCTCACTCCTCAACACATCTGAAAGCTTCCCGGCGTTTCTTCAAAAAGAAAAAGTTATTGAATTGGCTCGGTCACACATATTCCTTTCTTTTATCTCCTTGTGAATTATAATTTATGTTTGAATCCAAATAGATTTTTAAGGAACAAAGATAATCTCAGTGTAGAATATCTTCACAAAGATGGATTAAGTCTTCCTAGAGGTTGATACAAAGGGTAGACATTTGACGATTATTATTATTATTTTTTAAAGGCAGGGTTTAACTGACAACGTTGTTGCAAAAACTTTCACTGACGTTTAGTACAACACATCTACAAACTCACAGTTAATTAATACTCAATGCGTTGACATGAAATGCGTGAAATACATTAGTCTTGGCATTGCTGCACTAAATTCATACTCAGATAGTTAGATTTTAACGCGAGTTTGACAACCCGCACCCGTTTGCTAAATCAAACAACATGCCAAGTAACATCTCTTCATGAATATTGACCATTTAAACATTCGGCATCCTTCAAAATGTCAGGAAGCAGCTTTGTGCACACTTTTCAGGAGTGCCATTTTCATTGCACTGTGACAATAAAATAAAATGTCTCTTTGAATACACCAGGCAGGTGAATGGTAAATACGTTGCAATAGTGCTGTCGACTACAATATGTTGTTTAAAAAAATATATATACAAAAAAATGACATGAATTTGATGGCAAATTTCTCCTATCTTTTCTCCATATTTATAAACTATTTTGTGTTTATGTTCCAAAATGTCAAGTAGCCCAATTATTTTTTAAGCAATAGTTGTTTTTGTTATTGTGTTAGTGATACACTAGACTTGACTCCTTAATGATTATATCATGTTTAATGTTGCTTATAAATAGAAGCATAATGGCCTTTATTACCTGTTTATTATTATTATTATTTTTTATCAAATTTAGTTGATTGGATAAGCGAATATGTAAACATTGACAAGACAATGTCCGATTTAATTCCACACAACATTAATTATGTTACAGAATGATTTGTAAATGTCACTTTGCATTTCACTGCAAGTGTTTTCCAGAGAGGCACCAGGTGCAGTCTTACGCTGTATCACAGTCCACGTTTAGATCCGAACCAGCGTATCCACGAGAGACACAGCAAAGTTGCACAGTTTGAGAAAATGCGCCATCTAGCAAATCGTGCTCCCTGCACTACCATATGTTAACCGTTCTCAGATTGATGAAATGACTTCATTAAACCAGGTTTGATGTCGAGAGGCAATGTTTATTTGACAGCATTTTAAAATGGATGGAAGAAGACACACCACCCAATGAGAACCTGTTTGAAAAGTGGCTGAACATCTAGAAAACATTGGGTTTGAATTGTTGGAATTTAGATGTTTCTGGGGTTGGTGAAGGACTCTGGTTGGTGGCCTGGTGGGTGGTGTCTGCTCGGTGCTGGATTTCACTTTCCTTTCTTTTCTTTGGTCCTTCCTTGGGTCTCCTGACGGCCTCACGACTCTGGCTGGAAGTGTTCGGTTTAGGTGAACGGTATGGGATTTTTTAATAGGTTTTAGGTGAACTAATGAATACACACACACTCACACGCACGCACGCACATACACATACTCACCCACATACAAAAAAAAAAGAAGAAAAAAAAGTAGAGCAATGATGATTACATGTCAAATCTGTAAAATTACCGAATGAACAATACTGAGCTCTCCAGAAGGGGAAAAAAAGAAGAGAAAACATACATACAACAATAAAAATATAATGTGCTGTCGGTTTGTTTTACTGTCACTTAATATATATATATATATATATATATATATATATTTTTATACTTTTGCCTCCTGAGATGTCACAAATGGCTTCTAAAATGTGTTTTGAAAATCAGAATGGAGATGATCCAACATGACTAGTGAAACAGTCCATAAAGGCATTATTTCAACAAATCAATAAAAATCTTTGTTTTATGTACCCAATATAATAATACATCAGTTTTATACTATAATGGCATTTTTCTATTGCTTTTTGTAGGACATCCTTCTGGCTTTGCCTGAAAACAGGCTTCTATCATTATTTCAAGCCCTTGTCACAAATTGGGTAATGTTAAAGTCTAGTTCTTGTTTCAGTTCATGTTATCAGGTGGTAGGCTTGCTCTTACTCTGGCATGTGAATAATGGATCTCAACTTGTTTTTGTGGTTTCATTCCCTCCCTTAAGCTAGGCCATACAACTTTCTATTTGTAGCTGGGCTTTCTTTCATCTTAAATGGACTGTAATCAAAGACACTCCTAAACTGTTATAAAATAGCCGTAGCAATTGTGTTTTGTTTCTTTTTTGATGTCAGAAATTTAAGGCATTTCTGACCTACATGTTTTTTGTCAGAGCTGTACGTCATTTGGCTTGTGTAAGAAAGCAGATTTGGTAGCCACCAGGGTGTCTCCGTCAGTCTGTTGGCCACATATGTCTCACCTAGAGACACATACAACACCTGTGTTGACCTTAATGATTCATAGCATCAGTCTGGCACACGGAGCCGCTCGCTCTCCTGCAGTAGTTGTTAATGTTGTGTTTCTGTTTTATCTACGACTGAATAGAGTTTGACACTCATCCTTTGGTCACAGTTTACCGAGCAGCTAAATATTTAGCATGTCACACACCCGAAACATGCGACGATGCTTTCAGGGTGTTTCGCATGCAAAGATGCCAATTACACTGTTGATAATTTGTATTGTTTGCTTGCATGCTGAAGGAATATTAAATTACTATATTAAGTGTAATCTTTGCGTGTCCAAAATAATTGTATTCAGGATCTGATGAAGAAGTTTTCTTGCAAGAATTTATTTAGAGGCCTCTAAAGACACAGTCAAGACAACCACATCAGAATGCAACGTGGATCCCCCCAAGTGTGTGACAATTTACAGAACATCGACTCATTTATACAAAAAAGATAAAAGGTTCCTCCTCCCGGCTCTTGATTGAACAAAGGGCAGACATGTCATCTCCTAGTGACCAAATGTGTAATGTTGTTAGTAAGCAGACGTTTACATACAGACATGTTGATTCCAGGTTGAACAAAGGTGTAATCTTATTAGTAAACAGACATTTACATTCAGTTCCCCTTCTTGACTGGGGGAGAAATGCAATTAGGATCTAACCCCAGACTTTTAGTCTCTAATGCCAAAAGGCTCTAAATAACATCATGCACATTCCTATCTTCAATAGCTTTGAGGGTGAGAGGATAAAATAAAGTTCACAAAATCATTATTCCACTGTATTCTATTAAACACTCATGATTATATCACATTGATATGCCTATAAGTAAATTAATAAACAGTAAAACATCAAATTGAAAATATTAAATGTCTTCAATGCCCAGAATTTTTGAGTGCCATAATTTTGGGGCGTATGAAAAAAGCGTACCCAAGACTTGCTTTTTGCAGGGGTCTCGAAAAATAGCCGTCATAGTTCTAACTTGTTTTGTTTCAAATCCTGAAGAAAGCCGCAAAAGAATTTGCTCCCTCCCTAAAGGCACCAACCACTGATCAGTATGTCGGATCAGACTGTGACATTTGTGGGTGACATTTTTGTGACATTTTGTCCTAATGGGGCCACTGAGGTAAGCATGGCATGCATTACGTACTGTGTGTGCGTATGTCCTTGTGTGCATGTGTATTGGGTCACAAGGCTAAACATTTTTTTTTTTTTTTTCAGTTTTGACTTCATTTGAGTAGCAACTTAGTAATTAGTGGAGCCATTTTTCTGCAGGTTAATGCCAGAGACTTTAAGCAAGGGTTCTATTAATTCATTTCCGGTTCCAGTTATGTTTAGTGAGTATGGATTTTCTAGTCAAACACTTCATAATTTGTCTGCTATTTTGTTGTTCAGAGTCGGATCGTCTCTATTTGAATGTGGTTCCAACCAGACATCTGTGAAAAGTGTACTCAATCACTCGGGCACTAAAACTTTGGTGTTAAATACGCTAGTTGTGTCAATCTTAGGTTAGCTTAGCAATTAGCATAACTTATTAGTCTTTTCTCATCATCCCTTTTTTAGAATGATACTTGTCAACAAATATAGCTTATCCGGTATCATTGCCACCGACTTGGGAGCAACTCCGCAACGTGGTTAGACACAATAGCAGCCAGCCCAAGCTAGTTGCTAACTAGCTGCTTCGGGGTAAGTAGCACAGAGCTTCAATCGACCTCTAACTAACCGCAGTAGATGACGTGAGCCCAGCAAAGCTTGTTGTTATTTGTTTGCATTTTTTTTCGGCAGTTGATACTCAGATTTGCTAATCAAGGCATTTTGATGAGGCACAAAAGGCAAATTTTGTCTGGAAAACTACGATGCGTAGCAACTTATTTTCAGCCTTGGTTCAGTGCAAGGTGAATATGTGCTCTTTTAAATTTTGCAATACCTGCAATGTATCACATACCAAGTTTCAGCTTGTTTTGTTTAAAGTCCTGTTCACTCTTTAAAAAGGATTTCAAGTGGAATAGAGAAGTTAGATTGTGTGTTTACGTGTGGGTTTGTGGTCACTGGTGAGGGCAGGAAGACTGTGGTTTCCTTGACAACCCTGGCACACTCACCAGTGGTTGTTGGTATGATGAATAATTTAGATTAGAGTGGTCAGATCCGGCAGGCTTTGCTAGTGGGCATGGGTTATGTTCCAATGGCTCACCTGGACTAAGAGCCCATTTTTGTGAAGGTTGAGTTTGTGGAGGTAATCCTTTAGATCAGTGGTCCTCAACCTTTTTGCCACCACGGACCGGTTCATGCAAGTCCACAACTTTCGCGGACCGGCAACCCAGTGGGTTGGGGTAGGGGGGTGGGGAGGTTTGGGGACGAATTGGCTGTTTGGCGGCTGATTAATAAAAGGCTACAACTACAAACACAAATTCACTTTGTATTTTTATGTACCTGTGCTAGCAGCACAAGCACTATAACAAAGGTAACAACGCTTTAATATGGTGACGTCACTATGGTAAACTCCATATGAATGATAGGAGCAATACAAAAAGTGGGGTGTTTTGTAGATATAACAATAAATGTGAAGCCACATTTTTATGTAACTATAATAACAGTGGCCTCCTTAAATGCGCCAACATTACAAGGAAGGCACAACGAAACAAATCTAAAGTCCATGAGTAACTCACTCACCATAACGCTAAATTAAGAGCCGCCCGCCGCAGAGCGGGCCATCATGCGTGGGAATCACATGTAGCTGTAAGTACATGCACCGTTCTTTTTCTTTTTTTGTCTCATCACTTTGCCTTTTCTCCGTTGCAAACCAACTTTCCAAATATGTCTGTTTTTTACTCATTTTGCTAACTTGTCAATTAGCATCAGCAACTGAGGTAATTAGCATCTTGACAGCGTCAAAAGTCCATCGTAAACAGAGAGAATCCGGTCACTTTTCAAAATAAAATATTTTTAAGCCTCGGCTATTCATTTAACCGGAAATACAGTATGTTTTTTTATTCTTTCAACTGTGCGGCCCGGTGGTTGGGGACCACTGCTTTAGATCAGACGTCTTAAATGGGTGATCAGGACCTAGACTACGGAAGAGAATTAGGGCCAGTAATGAGAGAAATAAAGTATGACTGGATTCTCATTTTTATTCTCAGAATTCTGAGATTAAAGTCAGAATTCTCACTTTAAAGTCAGAATTCTCACTTTATTCTCAGAATTCTGACTTTAAAGTGAGGATAATAGTAGCACTAATAAAGCGAGAATCCTGACTTTAAAGTGAGAATTCTGACTTTAAAGTGAGATGTATGGAACATCAGCTAACACACTCTTTGAACAATGCGAGCTGGGAAAAAAAAGGTTTGATACTTGCTTAGCTCTACATTATATACATTGTTTTCTTCCTCCTTTGCCCTGAAATCGAATTCTCAGTTGTTAGGTATTCAAATTGTGAGGTACTGCTGTATATGTACTGCACAGAAGTCACGCGACACCTTCTTCAGTCATCTATTGGACTATTCAGCCATTTACTATCATATGTATCAATATCACATCCGAAATTCTATAAATTAGTGAGATAACAAATAGGTACTTGAAATGACTTTAATTTGACTTCACAAATTTTTGGTTTGACGATTTTGACTTGCACAGCTGTTCATAGAAATGCGTGACGATCGACACAAATGGCGGGCCTCTAAATATTGCAGTTTGCAAGGGCAGTTTTGTAATTATCTGTTTTACCTAGCAACAAAAAAACAGCTAAAAGTGGTCAGCTAATATAACGCCTGATCTACATTTTACATGCAAAGGGACTACTTTTCCCACCCAACACAACAAGTGAATTCTTAACCTTCTGAGGAGGCTTGTCATTCTTCTTTTTTTTTATTTTTTTATAATTTCAAAGTCACTTTAATCCCGTCATCTCTTCAGTTAAATTCAGCTGTCATGTCCTTAACTCACACGCACACATGTGAGCTGAAGCGAACCATCACTTGCTGTCCCTGTGACCTGAGGGACCAGACTCATGTCAGCTGATCTGTCGGAAGTGGCAACATCAACAGTCGCCACATGCTCTGAATGTGTTGCTACGCCAGCTGGGCTCCCTGACATACACCTCATCCATAATGGAGTAATTCCATCGCCTTACACGCTGGCCTTTTGATGGCACCCATCGTCCTAATTAGGCCACCCGCTGCTTGTCAGGTGTGGTCTGAGTTTGAGAAGGGAGAGTTTGCTCTGGGGTTCGCATCACCTCAGTCCCTTTGTCAAGCTCCTGGAAGGGACATACGATCTGATCGTCCCTCAGTACAATACTCTGCCCTTCTTTTCAACTTGATTGTTTCTTGGTGTTTTTGCAGCAGTAAGCAAGATGACAGTATAAAGCCAGATTTTTTTTTTAATACTCTGTTTGATGTTAGTGCTAAGATAATGATTGTAGTGTTTTCTGTATAAATGCAATATATTGTTCTTTTGAAAACCACAACCTTTTTTCCACCCTCATTGTGTAACAACTAAGAATGAAAAACAGTCCGAAAATACAGAGGGTGGAGGCGAGGCTGAACTCTTCTTAAATCCAGACTCAATTCTGCTTCTCGGTACAGTGGAAGCAAGTGTGCAGAACCCAGAAATAGGCACTGATGCAATTCAGACATTTTAGGCTTAGCCAGCTATGCTTTATCGCTCTCTTTTTAAGACTAGAAGGCAAATTCGAACCTCATGACTGCAAAGGAGAAGTATTCGAGTCATGAGGATTTGCTGGAATTAAGAAGATTATTTTTATATTGCTAATATTAATTTGCTGTGATTAAAACATGGTCTTTGGCAAAATTTAAAGAGTTTTGGTTCGTTATGGGTAATTGGTCAGTCAGAATTTGAATAATTTGCAAAAAAATGGGCTTGCATTGTAAGGTTGCTCCATTCATGATGACCTTTGCTCTGGCTCAACAGCTCAATGTTTATGTTCCTAATTGCCAATTTAACAAAATGTTTTGTGTTGGACTGACATTTCTTGAACCCTTGCAATGCTGCTTTCGCTCTTTAGAGCACATTGGCTAATGTGTAATTGTCACATTTGCTCTTTATTCAAAGTGGCGACTTCACATTGTGTCATGATAGATGAAACAAAATTATCCCCAACCTGTCACTCATTAGGCTTTATTATGAACTCAGAACAAATGAGTCATACTTTCGCTGCTTGCTGTGCTGCTAGCCTACTGCGTTAGCTAAATTTAGCTTGACTGATAAGTTTCTCATTCATATTTTATGGGCAGACATGAAGTCAATGTTAGCAACCTTCCCACATAACTCTCACAGGGTTTTTTCCTGGCTCAAATTGAGGCAGAGGTGGTAGCATCCTGACTATGATGGGTGACTACCGATACCAGGTATCGGTACCAGTGCCAATACCAGTCTTATTTTAAGGTATCGGTACTCACGGCGGTGACCGATACCATTATCGGCCGCCCTCCTGCTGACGTTTTACGATCAGGGACAAGAAATGAGAAATTATCTGAATACAAAGTTGCCATTAACTTCATGCAATTTTAAGCACAAATAATATATTGGAATGTATATACAGTATGTCTTTCTTTCAAATCATCGGTTATTTATGGGTGGGGAATTTTATTTACTAGTGTTATCGGTATTTGGTATCAGTAGCGGTGACTACTCAAGAGTTGCGTATTGTTCGGGAAAAAAGTGGTATTATATCGAGCATCCCCAATCCTGACCATGCGCCATGACGTGCATGTATTCTGTAAATTTAATTTTTTACAGGCAACATATAATAATTTCATGTTTAAATAATAAGAATAATAGTTCCAATAAGAATTTGACTATTATCATGTTAAAGCATTCATTCATTATCAGTCACTCAGGCTGGAGGTAGCAAGCAAATAAGGTGGAGGTGGCTGCCTCTGAATTTTGTACACAGGAAAAACCTTGCTCTCAGCATAGAACAACTAAATGTTTTTGTTCTCCATCCATCCATTTTCTTAACCGCTTAGTCCTTACAAGGGTCGCAGGGGGCGCTGGAGCCTATCCCAGCTGATTTAGGGCAGTAAGTAGGGTACACCCTGAACTGGTTGCCAGCCAATCGCAGGGCACACAAAGACAAACAACCATCCATTCTCACAATCGCATCTAGGGACAATTTAGAGTGTTCGATTAACCTGCCATGCATGTCTTTGGAATGTGGGAGGAAACCGGAGCACCCGGAGAAAACCAACGCGAGCACGGGGAGAACATGCAATGTTTTTGTTCTCAATTGTAAAAATAAGTGTACTTTTTTATTCTTGTGCTGATGACACCATCATGAAGTCCGTATCACAGCTTTACCAGAATTTGGAACTTGAATTAAATTTTCGTTAAAAACAGTGCGATAACTTGGTAAATAATTCATATTTGAAAAATAAATCAATAAATAAATTCTAGTATTAAAACTACTTTTCCCAGTGCCAGTATGAATTTTGGGGGCAAGTCTTCAGCCATGACGGAATCATTACAAGGCTCGGCTCGCAAACAAGATCTTTCAAATGTATATCTATATTATTATACTTTGCAAATGCAACAACTCCCAAAATAGAAATTACTTGTTAAGATATTATGCAATCAGACAAATGTAGCCTTGCTGTCGTCTTTTATTATTATTATTTTTTAACAAAAATAAGTTGAAGTTAGTTTGACTTTAAAACAAGTTTTGATTGACACTCATATTAAAAGTGGTGTTGGAGTATATAGCATAGAAGCATACAAGTTAGATCAATTATTTATTATTTATTATTTATTATTTATTATTTATTATTTATTATTTATTATTTATTATTTATTATTTATTATTTATTATTTATTATTTATTATTTATTATTTATTATTTATTATTTAACTTATAATTTGGACCCGATGAAGCCGCGCTCGATTATTAACGAAAGTTGGGCTACTATTAAAACGCTGGCAGACAACCAAAGCAGTCGTGTTTTGTTTTTAGTCAATATTGGGTTGAAGTTAACAATAATTACATTTTGTCAGTAAATTTATTTTCGAGTAGGCTTTTTGGGTTTAAACTGTTTACTTAAAATTATAACAAAATGAAAGCATTGGTTTATCAAATTCTCAAGACTGCAGTGTTTTACTAGCATGGGAAGACGTATATGTCAAGTGCTTTACAGTACACAACAGAATTTTAAGGACAGTTCATATTATTCAACTGACTATGGAGTAATACACATACTGTCTTTACTGCAATTAATGAAGGTTTGTGTGTGACTAGCATATTGACCACCTTTTGCCCAAATGTACCTGCGATAAACTCCTATTTCTCGCAAACCCTGAACAGGATGAGAGAGGTCGAATAGATGAATGAATTTATTATTTAGAGATGGCAATGAAAATACAGCCTTTTGTGTTTCTTTTATGTTTGATTGGATGTGCCATGTTTTTTTTCTTCTGCTTCTTGAGATTTCACCAAGGCAGTGGTAAGGGAAAAGCCAAATGTGGCTGTGATTTTTTTTTTTTTAGAAAGAGGACAAGATGGATGATTACAGGACAAGAGAAGGGAACGTATGCATTAGAAGTAAAATGAATAGCAGTGGAGACGAGAGTGATTTTACAAAACGAGATCTGAGAGCAATGGAACCAATTACGTATATTCTTTGATGGAACGCAAGAGATGCTGTCAAGCTTTATGGAAAGTATTAGCTCTCAATGCTTTTTGGACCATGTGAAGAAAATGGGGACATATGGATCTTAATGTGACCCTTTTCTTTTCAATCCACGATGACTGAACTCCTTTTGTCGTAATTGAGATTTCAACGTCTAATATGGAAAGAATTTGGGGGGATTGAATCCTTGATTTAAATGAATTCATGTAATGTACTGATTTATTTTATTATAATAATTGCTCTCTTACAAAAATGTAATTTCCGGGCTGGTCCTGGTTTGGTGGGCGGGTGCGCCTCCTGCCCCCGCCCGGTTGGGGGGTGCGCTGGTCGCTCCTCTTGGTGGGTGGTGTCTGGTCGGTGCTGGATTTCACTTTCCTTTCTTTTATTTGGTCCTTCCTCGGGTCTCCTGACGGCCTCACGGCTCTGGCTGGGTTCTGAAGTGTTCGGTTTAGGTGAACGGTTTGGGAATTTTTAAGAGGTTTTAGGTGAACTAATGAATACACACTCACACGCACGCACACACGCACATGCATATACACGTACTCACCCACATACAAAAGAAAAATTTATATTAAAAAAAAAAAAATAATAAAAAATATATATATATATAAAAAAAAGAGACCAATGATGATGACATGTCAAATCGGTAAAATTAACCGATTAATTAATTAAAACAATACTAAGCTCTCCAGGAAAAAATAAATAAATAAAAAATGTAATTTGAAAATGTGATAATTTAACCTTCACCAAATACTACTTCCACACTGTCGACCACACTTTCATTCCTGTTTAGAACATTCAATCGTATGTAGTACATGCTAAATAACTAAACACGATATCCTATTTTATTGTAGAATAGTACTGATGTTTTGCTAAAGAGCTCCGGAGCATGAAGGCTAATTGAGGGAAATTTGCTGCCAGACAGTTTATTAGGCTTTCTTCCCCCCAATCTCAGCCGACGTGTTTATGTTTCCATGTCTACACACTTTAAATACGTACAGTATATTGCTTTTTTTTTATTGGTGGGTTTCATTTGTGTCACAAAATGCAGACGTCGGCCGTTCTGTTTACTGTTTCGATGACGAGGGATACAGAGTGTCTGGGACTGGCCAAATCCCTAAAGCTCTTTCGTGGGAAAGCCCAACCGACCCCCTTCCTCCCAAGATCTGAGCAGTGATTCCCTTTGGCAGGATTTTATAGGGAAACTGGGAGCTCTATTATGGCAATTTCTTTTCCTGACAAGCCAAACAACACGATAAAAGATTGCATTCTGCTCTGTAAACCTGACATAGATTTGATTTTTTTTTTCTTCTGCCGCCTTCCCTTTTATTATGAACATGTTATGTAAAAGAGACAACTGGTCTGTTTATTAGAACTGTTACAAAGCTATGGCACAAGTCCACAGTAAATGATGCAAGGCGACGGTAAACAGTTACCGGACTCAAGCCGTCGTTTATTAGAAATTCATGCCTTTTCAAATTTCCAGCTTTGTTTTTTAATGATTATTTAACGAGTTTGAATGCGAAAGATGGATATTTTAAGTGGGTGGCATGATCGTGACACACACTCGCACGCACGCACGCACGCACACACGCACATACACATTCTCACCCACATACAATTTTTTTTTTTTTTTAAATAATAATAATAAAAAAAAAATAATAATAAAAAATAATAATAAGAAGAAAAAAAAGGAGAGCAATGATGACACGCACACACGCACATACACATTCTCACCCACATACAATTTTTTTTTTTAAATAATAATAATAAAAAAATAAAAAATAAAAAAAAAAATAATAATAATAATAATAAAAAGGAGAGCAATGATGACATGTCAAATCGGTAAAATTACCGAATGAACAATACTGAGCTCTCCAGAAAAAAAAGAAGAAAGAAAGCAAACAAACTTCTTCAAATCATTGATTTCAAATGCACACATTTCTGCCAGGTTGACATAAAGCAAAGATAATCATTTGCTTGTTCAAGGCATTCTGTTGTTGCTGCGCAAGCATGATAACAATTATTTAATTTTACCCTCTGCACAGGAGTGAATAAGCCTTTTTCCTCAATAAGCTACAAGCTATTAACCTCAATTAGCCTCTGAGTTTAAAAACCCTTAACTAGACTATGATGTGTAACGCGTCCCTCTCTCTACCCACTCTAATTTGTGTGTTTTATCTTTTTCACAGACATGGCTCCAAAGGTATGGCTACCTCCCCCCTGCAGACCCCAGAATGTCAGTGCTACGTTCTGCCCGAGTCATGCAGTCCGCTATCGCTGCCATGCAGCGCCGCTACGGCCTCAACGTCACGGGAACTCTGGACAGCACCACCATAGAGTGAGTTCCACATGTTCAGAAAATACCTCACAATTAGCTGCATCACCTCCAAAAACACAGACAACATGGCCGACTGTTTTTGAAAGTCTTTTTAGATGATGTGTTGTGTTCAGGGTTACAAAGGGTGGAGAATTTCTGCAAAATTTCCGATCAATTTCAATGTGAAGGTGAACCTGGGGGATTTTGTGAGGGCATTACGATACCGTAATTTTTGTTTTTTATCATTTCACTCGAACTGCGATGTAGCTGAAGTTTGCATCTTGAAATGCAAAGTAATAAATCAACTAAGCGATGGATTGTAACTAAAATTCATTGTCAGGGTCACTAGTAAGTAAAAATATACTGTTCCAAAATGTATAAATACGTTGTCTATTAAGAGACAGTCTTCAAATCTTCAAATAAATTCCTGGTTTAATGCCATTTTGTTTACACAAATTCCCATGGAAAGTTTAAATATTTTGAAAATTCCCATAATTTTGCCACTTTAATTGAGAAAAATGACATTTTATTTTGGACACTTAATTAACCCTGGAGAACCCAAGAACCCTTTTCTTCTTTGGAAAATTATGAATTATACATTAAATGACTGCTATAAATTCACTGAACACCAAAATATATGTTTTTTCAATTTTAACCCTTTTTTTTTAAAACTAGCTCAGAGTTGCTAATTTATCAAAATATATATATAAAACATACTCCTAGGCATTCTGCAACATGATATGAAATAAATTAACAAAAAAAAAATATATATTTTTTACCATCTGATGGTTTGCTGAGAAGATGGTTTTGTTTGGATTGATTTCCTGCTCAAAAAAACAGCATGTTGCCAACTATCTTGTCACCACCACTCTGGCTCATGTAAGTGCAATATTCATCCACTAGATGGCCCCATGCAGGGGTCAGAAGTGGCACTCTGAACTTTTCAAGTTAAATTTGTAAAAAAAATAAAATAATAATTGTTATTTGAGTAGCAGAATTTATAGGGGCCAAATTTGACCCCGTGGGTTCTCCAGGGTTTAATTTATTAATTAAATCGAGTAATAATTCTCTGAAATGTCCCGCTATGTGGTCCTTTTGAATGAATAGCTACGTAAGGCACAAAGAAAAATAACATGAAGATGAGGTAGAAAATCCCCCCAAAATACCGCAGGTGTAAAAGTCACTTATTATTTCACAAGATTCTCTCTGTACAGTAAGTAGGTAAGACATGTTGCTGATTGGGGGACCAGCGGGAGACGAGTTATCGTCTAATCCCCTGTTTTGCATTCAGTTGGCAAGTGCAATTACTTTACGAGACACAAGAAACTCCGACTTGGCTTAAGTGGGTCCTTTTCATATGATCAAAGGGGACCTTTCAGTATTGAAAAGACACTTTTCAAATCAAATCAAATTAAAATGGCACTGCATTCATAAATATTTTGAAAAGAATGACATCAAGTCAAGAACAGCAACATAGCTTTTGATGCCGACCCCTTAAATGTACCTACAATTATTTAAAAATATACCATATTTGTGGGTTGTTTGTTTGTTTGTTTCGGGTGCTATGACTGGACGTGACATTCATTTATTTAAGAGTTTGTTTAAGGAGCTTACGCAGGTGAAGAGGCACTTGTTTAATTGGATGAACTCATCTAATTGACAATGAAGGACTTTGCTTTTTACAAAGTCTACCCAAAAAAAAAAAAATCCTTGCAACAAAAAACGTACATAAACACTGTCATGTGTATTGGAAGAAATCAAAGCATACAAAAAAAAAAAATAAATAATAATAAAATTAAAAAAAGGGAGAGCAATGATGATGACATGTCAAATCGGTAAAATTACCAAATGAACAATACTGAGCTCTCCAGGAAAAAAAGAAGGAAGAAATCAAAGTGATAGTTGTACAGTGAATAAATCTTTCTTTTGAAAGTTGTCATCGACCCTTGACACTTTGTAAGATGACTTTTTACCTGCACGTAGCCAAAACAGTGCTGGCTGACATTTGTCCCCAGCAACGCTGAAATGCCATCCGTGCTACAAATGGCAATGAGCTCAATTTGGCCACTGAACTGTAACGTGGTAATGTGTCCGCCAGCCGAGCGACTGCTATCTAACCAATGGACTGAAACAGGGTGAAATGTGATCAGCTAACGGTGTGCCTGTTTTTCTATTTTCCCATTGCTTCACTCTATGCAGCAGTAACACACTAAGGTGAGGTGCTCTTTGACTGTAATATGTGTATCGATTAGATAATGCATAGTGGGGAAGTGTGTGCGTTGAGAGACACGTGCATGTTGTGTTTAGCTCTCAAAAGCTTTTTGTGTTTGTATTCACACATTCTCTGCATAATGTCTGAGTATTCTCAACTTGTTTACACATGAATAACACAATTCCATTTTACTTGTATAATAATCTGTCAGTGAATCATTTAGAATTCTGCCATCTTTTTTTTTTTTTCTTTTACTGATTGTAGATTAATTCAACTTGAAGAGACGAAATTGAGAGTTCTATTCACATTGTAGATACTGTAGCTAGTAGGGGTGTGGCCAAAAAATCGATTCTCGTAAGAATCGCGATTCTCATTTAGTACGATTCAGAATCGATTTTAAATGTCCCAAAATCAATTTTATTTAAATGATTTGATACTGTCTTGCCTTTGTCTGTGTGTGCCTTTATTTGGAGCGCTGTTGATGTTGTACCCGGTTTGGCCACTGAGGGGCAGTGTGGTTCCACGCGGTTTAAGTTGTAGCCACATTAGAGAGTAGAAGGAAAAAGTCACGATCAAGTTATTCCAATAAAAGTTTTTTTTTTATCAGCGTGAAGCAGTTCTTTTGAGTGATAAAAGTGCCGCGAGTAGCGCGCTAATTAGCATTAGCGAGTCCGACTGGAGTAGATCATTACAATTCCTTGCAGATCTATAGCTTTAAGCAAAAATAATTGTCAATCAAAAATCGTTCATAATCGAAAATAGATTCTGAATCGAACCGCAGACCCAAAAATCGGAATTGAATCGAATCGTGAGACATTGAAAGATTCCCACCCCTAGTAGCTAGCTTGTTTTAATAAAACGAGTATCATCTATGGGACATTGAGCAACCGTCTGCTATGGTGAATCGTAGTCAAATGTAGCTTTTTTTCACTTGCCTTCAGAGATACTGAGTTAAATCACATATGTTTGTAATATGATATCCTATCATTTATAATGTCTCAATTATTGCCTAAGCTCATGAATTAAAGGATGCCCCAAATGCGACGGGAGAACGGCCCAAATGCTCATCTACATTTTTTTTGGGGGGGAGTCAAAAATTTAATTGGATGTGAACACATTTCATTGGTCACAGCGCTCCTCTACTGTCTCCTGCAGATGGATGAAGAAGCCCAGATGTGGGGTTCCTGACCAGATAGCGGGTGTATCAAAATTAAGCGTCAGGAAACGGCGGTACGCCCTAACGGGACAAAAGTGGCAACACAAACATATCACATACAGGTAAGTGCTCTGACTTATGTCCATAAAAAAATTCCCTTCCACATTCTTGCCTTTAGATAAAACAATAACAATAAGGAAGCTGAACAACATGAAGGGTCATCATAAGTTCAATGTTGTTTTAAGCTGAGATTTAGTTTGGTGCTACTAGCCCACAATTTGTAAACTCCCTTTTATCTGCAATCTGGCTTGCTGTCTGACTTTATGTTTTATGGGACAATCCTTAGTAGTTTTTTTTTTCCTGGTCTACTTTGAGGATAAATGTGTGGCGAATATTAAATTAGACATGCAGCTGTTTTGAGACCGTATGTCATTCAGGGCAGAACTGCTCATGCTCCTGCCACGATGGGAGAGAAAAGTGTGTGAACCCTTTGCAATATTTTTATTTTTATTTTTTTTTAATTCTGAAGAGCTCAGTATTGTTCATTCGGTAATTTTACCGATTTGACATGTCATCATCATTGCTCTCTTTAATTTTTTTATTTATTATTATTATTATTTTTTTAATTTTTATTATTTTGTATGTGGGTGCAATTTCTTAAATGTATGCATCATTTGGCTGCAAAACCCTCAACCAAAACGTTTCCCGTCATTGCAGATCAGATGTACATTACGATCGGGATACATTTGGGACCGTCCCTCTGTACAAAACTGCCGCATTTCAGCAAGATTGCCGGGATGTGTGGTGGTGTGAATAGCTTTCTTGAGGCCGCGCCACGGCATCACAGATCAGGCAAACGGTCAGGCGCAGTCAACTGTACAAGAGTAGATATGCGGAAATAAAAGGGGAGGAGGGAGTCAAGGTAATCAGCAGCAGAAAGAGATGAGCTGCAAGGAGAGGAGGAATCCCCAGTTGAAAGTTGGGGATAGATTATGGTTATGTAATGGGATCGAAGGATTTTGAGAGTGTATTTGCTCTTGTGCACATATTCGTAAGAGCTCTATATGGCCGTGTGCTTGGCTTAGTCAGCTTTGCCTCGAGCTGTCAAAACTGCTGCAATGGAAGTAGAGGATGCGGTGAATTTCTACCTTTGACAGCGGGAAAAGCTTTTCCAGCGAGCGGTACAGTCCGGTATAAACGCATGACAACTGCATCTTGATGTTTGGCTGCTTATCGCAAGACAAGCTTTGTTTGTGAAAAAGAGCATTTGTGTTCTTCTCTTTCTTCGTCAAATGGACTTTAACCAGAAAATCGTTTTTATTTATTTAAAAGATGTGAGTGCATCAAACCAAACCGAATCAAATCGTTCCACCAATCAGTCTCCACTCAAATAGACTTTTATTGAAGATGAATAGCTTAGAAGAAAATGGCACTTTTATAGTACTGACAAATTCATTCAAATATATGTAAAATGACAGCAAAAAAGATCGAGCCGTACCATATTGAATCGAATCGTAAACCCAGTGAGTCGAACTGAATCGAATCGTTCCGCTTTCAACTTGAGCCATCTTTGAATCGTTTCGCACCCCACATATTGAAAACCGTATCGAATCGCCTTTTGTGGAAAGATGCCGTATATATATATGCGTTGTATGTATATATATTTTAGATCAATTTTGCTGTACTTTTAATGGTGAAATGCTAAAACAAACACTTAAGGGGGATCTAAAAATTGAGAGCCATTCTTTTTAATTGTTTTATGGGAGCAGAAAAAAATCTTAATAGGTAACATACAGAGTTCTAACCATAAAAGACCCAATTTATATGCAAAAACACTAAATAAACACAGTTGATCAATATTTTTTTTTTTACCGTACTCATTTAGTTAAATGACACCCCAAAATGGAAAGACACGTTTCTGCAGCTGAATCTTTAATGTCTCTCCAGCTATCTCAATCTGCTGCGCTGTGGGTTTGATTCCAGCTTTGGTCACGATCATGTCACCCACTTTAAAATATCCATCTTTCGCATTCAAACTCGTTAAATAATCATTAAAAAACAAAGCTGGAATTTGAAAAGGCATAATTAATGCATGGCCGCCCAGTGTGTGCTCGTTTCTACATAAAGTATGTGCTGTTGGGAGGCCCTAATTAGCTTTGGCATCCCGACTGTTCTCCCTGCATGCAAGTGTTATTATAGCGCATGAGATGCATCCAGAGTAATTATTACCTCACAACATGGAGTTAAATATTTGATATTGCTTTGGAAGGGGTGCAATCCTGTCATTTGCCAATTTGCAGCTGCTTGTGTTTTAGAAATGGCTTAACTCTTTTTCTTTTTTCTTCTTTTTTTTTTGTCCTTGAAATGGGATGCACGTGGTTTTGTAATCATCCGAGCCAACTTTTTTTTTTTTTTGAGCTCAGTATTGTTCATTCGATTTGACATCATCATTGCTCTCCTTTTTTAAAAAAATAAAAATAAAATAATAATAATAAATGTTTTTTTTTCTTTCTCTCTTTTTTTTAAATATATATACATATATATACATATACACACATATATATATATATATATACAGTATATATAATTTTTTTTGTATGTGGGTGAGCATGTGCATGTGCGTGCGTGCGTGCGTGCGTGTGCGTGCGTGCGTGTATTCATCAGTTCACCTAAAGCCCTTTAAAAAAAATCCCATACTAATAATATAATATAATAATAAATTTCCAAATGCAGAAACATCAATGTAAGTTATCACGATGTAGACAGACAGAATTAAGTAACCAGAATTAGGTTAAAAAATTCTATATACGTAGACCATGTTTCTATAAATTTTGATATCTTTTTATTTGAGGCAGATATTTTTTCCATTTTTCCGAGTCAACTTTTATTTACTTTCAACTTTTTATTAACGGTTTTCGGTCATGCTGTTTGAATATACTACATATATTCTTTCGAATACTTGTGGAGCCTTTTCTTTCAATTTTAATTTAAAGGGGAAGTCCAAAAAAATAAATAAATAAATAAATAAATGAAATTAAAAAAAAATAAAAATAAAAATATTGACAATATATGTTCTATGCAGGCACACTAGTCTAAATACTGTATTCTGGTTAATATTGTATTAGCGAAATATGAGATAAGCAGCAAAATCCAGCAGGGTTTATCAATATCAGAAGGCGGCCATTTTGCCACTTGCTGAGTGAAAATGACATCACAGTTGCTCAGGTCGCAACCAATCACAGCTCAGCTTCAGAAAACCGGTGAGCTGTGATTGGTTGCCTGAACCCTGAGCAACTGTGATGTCGTCTTCAGTCGACAGCAAGTGGCAAAATGGCCGCCCCCTGAGATGGATAAAAATGGCTGGATTTTGCTTCATAACTCATATTCCACAAATGTAATATTAATCAGAATGTCATGTTTACACCAGTGAGGTCACATATATTATATTATTGTCAAGAAATGTTTAAGGTTGACTTCGCCTTTAAGTGGACCAAATTACCTTGTTCCATTATTGACAAAAAAAAAATCCTGCTATTTATCATGTCAGGATTCTTTAATCAGCACCACTGTGATGCTTCCTGAAATGGTGCCAATGAAGCAGAAATTGTTTTCTCAGCCATCTCACTGTCACACAAATAACCAGCATTTAGCATAATTGTATTCTTATCAAGCATATCTTGATATGCGGTTTTGTTTGTGTGTTATGCTAAGGACAATTTGGAATGTCATCACAACATCAAGATGATGACGGAATAAACACACGATGCAACCTTAATGGAATACATTGAATGGAAGTAGCAGAACACAGTTTTTTGCCTGCTTACATTGTCATTCATACTAATAGTCCCTTTTTTTAAAGATTCATATTAGTATTAACTCTCATTTAATATCGCTATGTTCTAATCATTGGTAATGTTTGTAGTAAGCCTAGCTGATTTCACAATCAAAACATTTGTGGTAATCTCCGCCTATATCATTGCTTTTAATATCTCATTTAAAAATAAAAATTGATATTTGAGTCCTGTTCAGCTACAACAGCAGCGAGACATATCTTCTTATAAGCTGTTGGCAACTAAACCAGAGGGAAACCAAATTTTAAGACCATGACAAATATTTTTCAGAGCGTAGAAATCAGAGAGAGGTTTTCCTTCCGTGACTAACCAGACTTCGGGCTTTCAGAAGGCAGCGGGCTGTTGATAAGCCTTAATTAGAAAGTAGATTTGCGAGGTAGAAAATTGTCCAATCCTCTCCACACCTGCGACATATCAGTGCTGGCAAGGTGGACTCAACTGCCCTCGCTCGCAAATCGCACCGTGTATATACTTCTGTGGAAGCAAGTCTCAATGAGCATAAATGGTAGGAACTTGTTTTTAACTTTGTATTTCTGCAGTGTGGGTCCTCCTACTACTACTATTGCTACAAGTACTACATGCGTCTTTCCACCTTGCAAGAGTCAGCAGTCCCATTCTGTCTACTGTTTTACACCATCTTGGCTAATTGATTAGGTACGCCCGGGATTCTCGCCACTCCGCTCGCCCAGGGCGGCGGCCATGTTGGCCAATTGATTAGGTACGCCCAGGATTCTCGCCACTCCGTTCGCCCAGGGCGGCGGCCATCTTGGCCAATTGATTAGATACGCCAAGGACTCTCTCACCCTCGCCCACCCAGGTCAGCGGCCATCTTAGCCATTTGACTACTACTAAAATTACTACAAACGACAAGTCCTACTAATGCTAATACTACTACTACAAGTACAAGTACTTGCTACTACTAAAAGTCCTCCTACTACTACTATTGCTACAAGTACTACATGCGTCTTTCCACCTTGCAAGAGTCAGCAGTCCCATTCTGTCTACTGTTTTACACCATCTTGGCCAATTGATTAGGTACGCCCGGGATTCTCGCCACTCCACTCGCCCAGGGCGGCGGCCATCTTGGCCAATTGATTAGGTACGCCAAGGACACTCTCACCCTCGCCCACCCGGGTCGGCGGCCATCTTGGCCATTTGACTACTACTAAAATTACTACAAACGACAAGTCCTACTAATACTAATACTACTACTACAAGTACAAGTACTTGCTACTACTAAAAGTCCTCCTACTACTACTATTGCTACAAGTACTACATGCGTCTTTCCACCTTGCAAGAGTCAGCAGTCCCATTCTGTCTACTGTTTTACACCATCTTGGCCAATTGATTAGGTACGCCCGGGATTCTCGCCACTCCACTCGCCCAGGGCGGCGGCCATCTTGGCCAATTGATTAGGTACGCCAAGGACACTCTCACCCTCGCCCACCCGGGTCGGCGGCCATCTTGGCCATTTGACTACTACTAAAATTACTACAAACGACAAGTCCTACTAATACTAATACTACTACTACAAGTACAAGTACTTGCTACTACTAAAAGTCCTCCTACTACTACTATTGCTACAAGTACTACATGCGTCTTTCCACCTTGCAAGAGTCAGCAGTCCCATTCTGTCTACTGTTTTACACCATCTTGGCCAATTGATTAGGTACGCCCGGGATTCTCGCCACTCCACTCGCCCAGGGCGGCGGCCATCTTGGCCAATTGATTAGGTACGCCAAGGACACTCTCACCCTCGCCCACCCGGGTCGGCGGCCATCTTGGCCATTTGACTACTACTAAAATTACTACAAACGACAAGTCCTACTAATACTAATACTACTACTACAAGTACAAGTACTTGCTACTACTAAAAGTCCTCCTACTACTACTATTGCTACAAGTACTACATGCGTCTTTCCACCTTGCAAGAGTCAGCAGTCCCATTCTGTCTACTGTTTTACACCATCTTGGCCAATTGATTAGGTACGCCCGGGATTCTCGCCACTCCACTCGCCCAGGGCGGCGGCCATCTTGGCCAATTGATTAGGTACGCCAAGGACACTCTCACCCTCGCCCACCCGGGTCGGCGGCCATCTTGGCCATTTGACTACTACTAAAATTACTACAAACGACAAGTCCTACTAATACTAATACTACTACTACAAGTACTTGCTACTACTAAAAGTCCTACTACTACTACTATTGCTACAAGTACTACATGCGTCTTTCCACCTGGCAAGAGTCAGCAGTCCCACTCTGTCTACATCAGTCTATTATTTTACATGAAATTATTGTAATGTTATTATTATGAAATTGTCAGCTGAGGGTCTTTGCCAGTTTTACTAAAACATTTGCCAATTCAGAGCAACGATACGTTATATAAAAAAACAGCCGAATAACCTCACTGAGGCTAGGTTTTCTACTTTTTACCTCAATGACATAAGAGTGGTTAGCACATACGGTTCACAGTTCTGAGGTTGGGGGTTTGAATCCAGGCTCTATCCTTCCTGTGTGGAGTTAGCATGTTCTCTCCGTACTTGCTTGTCTTTTCTGTGGAATGTGAAACAAAACATGCATGTTCGGTTGAACGCGCCATTTCCGTGTTTGTAGTACGATGGCATGCTAACTTCCGGTTGCTAGGCTAACACATAGTGATAACATTGACATCATCACACTTTTCAAAATATAGCCTACTGTCCGTCTCCTGCAATTATATTAAGTTCCCGTAAATGGCGTATTAGCTTTATAACTAGTGATAGGCCAATATGTTTTTTCAAGGCTGATGCAGATGCCGATTATTAGAGATCAAGGAGACCGATAACTGATATTTTAAGCCGATATTCATTTGCAGTAGAAGAGAAAATATTAGCGTCATAATAAAAAAATTGTTTTAATTCTAAACATATAAAGATAATTGACAGTTTTGTTTAAAAATTATAACTTAAAATAAATTACAGGTCGCTTCCAGGGTCATCAGCATGTGTTAAATTCAATTAAAAACAAAGAAAATAGCTCCCTCAAGTTTTCTACTGTAAATAAAGTTGTCCAAAATATCAACATGTTATTAATTAAATCTTTTATTTTATTATTTTTTAAAATAAAAAGTGTAGAGTTCCCAGTGTCAGCGTGTTTTAATGCTCAAGGAGATACCAGCTTTATCGGCCTTCAGATTCGTAAAAAGGCCAATGCCGATATTTGTCGAAAAGCCAAATATCAGCACCAATAATCAGCCCGTCTGATGATCGGTCTATCCCTATTTATAACTGCTCCAGTTATCAAAGTGTCTGCAAAGCAATCAAAGCACCGGATCTCATTTAATGAGCCATTCACTATTTCACAGTACATGCAGCTCCGTGTGTGCATACTCGAACGCTTTTTTTTTTTTAGATTCTCAAATCATCTTTGAGTAGAGAGCGCAAAAACAACCACAAATGTAACCTAGTGCTGTACAGAAAGAGTGAAGGAAATAGAATAGAACCCCGTTTATTGTCACATTCTATGGTGTAGATGCAGCAAAAGTGAGATTATGAAAACTAGCCAAAGAAAGCCTATAAAATAACAATAATGCAAAGTTCATCGCAGACTCTGTTAAACGTGAATAGTTGTTTGTCTTTATGTATCCTGTGATTGGCTGGTGACCCATCGAGGGTGTCTAGCCCAAAGTTAGGTGGGAAAGGCTCCAGCACACCCATGACCCTAAAAGAGCTAAGCGGTAAAGAAGATGCTTGGTGGGCTAGTATACCTGTTTTAAAAACCGAATGTAACTCTTCCACTTTGTATGTTGTATCTGTACAGCATAAAGAACGTGACACCCAAAGTTGGTGCTGAGGAGACCCACGATGCCATACGGCGAGCCTTTGACGTTTGGCAAAACGTGACACCGCTGCGCTTTGAAGCTGTGCCATACAGTGAACTGGAGCGAACCAAGAAAGATGTGGACATCACAATCATCTTTGCCTCAGGTTTCCATGGGGACAGCTCACCTTTCGACGGTGAAGGTGGCTTCCTAGCCCACGCCTACTTCCCAGGGCCAGGAATTGGAGGAGATACACACTTTGACTCGGATGAGCCATGGACACTGGGCAACCCCAACCATGATGGTAAGGGGTTCAGTACCTCCAACAAGGTTACAAACCACTGTGTTATGCATTTATTTGAGTGCTGTCAAACGATAATTAACTCATTCACTCCCAGTCATTTTCACTGAAGCAACCCCCTTCGCTCCCAGCAGTTTTACTGGAATTTGACTGATTTTGCAATTCCCACAGAATATTGTGTTCTATTGCTATACAAACATGAAAACTACCAAAAGAAAGATTAGACTCTCTTCTTTTATCAGAAAAAAAAGTATATTTGTATCTGTTTCTGTTTTGCAGCAATTAGCATTAGGATACAGCTAAGTTTTATCATTACTCACAAACTTGTTTAAAACAGTGGGGAAAATAGCTTTTTTTCAACATGGCCCTGGTGGGTCTCTTATACTCTGATGCTACCTGCTAGACGTTTTTTTGTAATAACTACCATTGCTTTAAGCGACCTCTTCAGGTCAGAGGCTTCATCAAAGCCTTTGGTATGCTCTAGCATAAAATAAAAAAACATTTAAAAAAATGTATGAATACATTTTTTGGACCATGGCAATATTTAAAATATAGTTTTTGGGGGCAAATTAGTTAAAAAAACAACTAATTAATCGCACAATTTTCCATAATTAGTTGCGATTAATTGCGATTAATCAAATTTTTCTAGTTCTGCTTCCACTTCTTTCTTCAAAGCTCATAACAGATATTTACTTGAGTAAAATCTTGAAATGAATGTAAAATTGTCAAATAGAAAGTAGATCAAGATTTCTCCAACAAGCGTCAAGTAAAACTGAAAATAAAACTGCCTATTGTCCGTGTTTGGCTGCAGGTTAAAGACCGTGACAGGAAGTAAATAAAACTGAGTTAACTGATTTAATGTTTTTTAACGCTTTAAAGAATTGTAATTAATCTCCATAGTTAACACATCTGTTTTTTTTTCACAATTTAATTCCCAGGTAAAATTAAATTACAGGAATTCCTGGATTATAAGGCGCTACTTTTTTCACATTCGACCCTGTGGCTAATACAAAGGTGCGGCTTATTCATCACATCACAAGGGGGCGCACTATTAAGGAAGCGCAAGAGCATCAGGCAGAGCAAAACAAACCAAGTGAGCCCGAACACAGTAGGAGAGAGAACAAGAGCGAGACAATTTGCGCCATCGTTATGGAAAAAAAAGTAGCGCAAACCCGGTGCGGTATCACTAAAACACCTGCGGTTTATAGTTGGGTGCGGCTTATATGTGTAACAAACTCGAGTATTCCCCAAATTTAGCTAGCGTGTCTTACAGTCAGGTGCTCCTTCTAGTCCAGAAATTACTGTACGTAAGTAGTCGATTGAAATAATTGATTCTAAAAAGATTAGTTTTTAACAGCCCTACTTTCTTAATTTATGTCAAGTATAGATGAAATGGCATTGTAAGATCAAGCTAAATTAATTTAGAAACTCTCTGTAACAGAAAGGTGTTTGCAGCACTGAATTTCTCATTAAATCAAAAGGAGCAAGTCTTCCCTGTGGTCCACAGAGAGAACTCAAGGCGGAATCATCATTCTGGTTACTGAGTCATGAGTCAAAACAATGACACAGACTACTGAGCCATAGAGTGCGGAAGACAAATTAGATTAAAAAAAAAAATAGGCAAGAAAGTGCCAGTGACTTGAAGAAAAAGCATCAGAGGTAAGCGAGGAAAAAGGAAGGAAGGACAACAGGAAAATGCCACAGTTTCTCAAGACAAATATTAGCGAGCTCACAAAAGAGATATGCTGTGAGGGAGAGGCTGAGGAGGCTCCGCCGCAGTAAGTAAAGAAAATATTAGAGGAAATGGTTGAGCAGAATGTGAAAAAGGATGAAACAGGACTGGAGTGACCTTCCAGGCTTAGATAACCTGTTCAATGGCTATATTTCAAGAAACCGAGTTTACAGTTTGATAGAATTGGCTGAAATCCCTTCCTCATAATGGGAGACAACAACAACCTTGAGTAATTCTACTGTTTGCCCTCATGGTCCACTCATTCAATGAAAACATACATTGAACACACATGTGCTGGTTAAAAAAAACACACACGCACTCACACTCTACTCTCTCCGCAAGTGTTGCTAAAACCATCGTGTGCCGCCTTTGGGGGAAGGGGAAGCATCTGTCATTGAAGGCTGTGATTCACTAAACATGCAGAGATGCACATACAGTCCACTCTCCCTCTCTACTTCAGTGCAATTTTAACACAGCCCTTCTGCAGTCCGCACTCGCACTTCGAAAGACTTCACGTAATGCACGCTGACTGATTACACACTTTGCTTCTAGCTTCCTTGTCAAATATGAACATGCGCGCGGGCTTTTCTTCACTTTTTGCCATGTAGGGGCTGCTCATATTTTTATCAGATGTTTCTAGTTTATATTTAGTGTCGAGATTCGCATCATTCCACATATTTAGAGCTTTTTTTTCTCTCTCTCTTTTTTTCCGGAGAGCTCAGTATTGTTCATTCGGTAATTTTACCGATTTGACATGTCATTATCATTGCTCTCTTTTTTTTTTTTGTGTGTGTGTGCGTATTCATTAGTTCACCTAAAACCTATTAAAAATATTTAGAGCTTTTAACCAAAAATGCTAACAATATTGAGGATTTCGTATTACGCGTGCACATTTTTTTGTTTCTTTGGCAGCATATTGATAGATTTCTAGGCAGTTGGACACTTTAGACATCAGTTAGAGTTCGCAGTATACCACTAGTAGCATTGTAAGGGGATTAACAAGCATTTATAGGAATCAACAGGAATGTACTGGAACAAACGGGAACAAGCCAGGAAGTTTCACAATTTAAAGGCGGCTCTGATTGGGAACTTAAAATAGTGGATGAAAATATATTTGACCATAATCCCTACTAGAATGAATAAAAACAGCTGAAAAACAACAAGACCAGGAGAAGCTTATCCATGCTTTTATCCCCAGTGGACTTGTTTATTGTAGTGGTCTTTTGACTTGACTCCCTCAAAAGAGCATCAAACAGCTGCATCTTATTCACAATTCTGCAGCTCGAGTTGTGACTAGAACAAAGAGACCATAACATATTGTTCCTTTCCTAAAGGCTTTACAAACACTGGCTCACAGTCAGCTGTAGAATAGATTTAAAAAAATGCTATTGGTCCATAAATCATTGAATGATTCGGGTCCTAACCCAGTAGGGTTTTGAGATCTGCAGGCTCAGCTCAGTTAGTGGGTGCCCGGTTTCAAAGCAAACATGGTGGAGCGGCTATTAGCTGTTTTGCTGCAAATAAATAAATACCATAAATAATAAATAAAAATAAATGCTTTTAAACTCAGGTTAAAAATGTGTTTTCCCAAGTCCTTGATCAAGATCTTTGAAGCATTTTTAAAATCAATTTCATTATACTGTCTTTTACTTTATTTCTTTCCTTTGCATTTTAAATGTCTTTAAATCTTTTATTTTCAAATGTACGTTCTTTTAGTCATTTTAATAAGAGATTATTTCTTTAAAAACATGCATACTGTATATGCACGCTGAAAATATGGATTTATCTTTGGATTATACAAAGATCATTCCTTTCATTTTCTGACTTATTTTTTCTACGAAAACCCCTCGCACTGTTGAGGAGACGGACCAATTGGCACTGTGGTCGTTGGCACCAGCAGTCTGTGGATGTTACTGTTGTTATTGTTTTGGATGATGAGGCCACCAGTGAACACTGGAGAATTAATCCTTGGTCTTCTGAGAGATAAACGCATGCGTGCATGCGACTTAAGTACACACACACACACACACACACATAGCTTTTCCATCTTCTACGTTCACACGTGATGTTTTGTCCTAACCTTTACCCAGCAACACAGACAGACACTGCAAACGGATTACTCAAACGTAACATCCAGTGAGGATGTTTTTGCATAACGCACAAGAGACGAACGATGCTTCCTATTAAGATCAGTCAATGGCATTTTAGAAGTTTTAGAGTGGGGGTGTCGTTTGCTGTTTATATTTCACAGTAACAGACACTGGCTTTATTTATCCTGGCTAACACGTTGAGAGAAAATGTTAGCACCAGAGAGAGTAAGGGGATGTATGATGATGAGACAGCATCAACATTGAGAGTAGGACATCCTTTTTCTTTCTTTTCTTTGGTCCTTCCTCGGGTCTCCTGACGGCCTCACGACTCTGGCTGGAAGTGCTCGGTTTAGGTGATCGGTATGGGATTTTTTAATAGGTTTTAGGTGAACTAATGAATACACACTCACACGCACGTACACATACTCACCCACATACAAAAAAAAATAAAAAATAAAAAAAAGAAGAAAAAAAAGAGAGCGCTATGATGATGACATGTCAAATCGGTAAAATTACCGAATGAACAATACTGAGCTCTCCGGAAAAAATAAAATTAAATAAAATAAAAAAAAGAGAGTAGGACATCCCTGTGGGCCAAAACACAGAGTAGTGATTATGGAACACCTACAGCTGTGCTACTTTCTCTAAATAATCTGGCTTTAAAGATGATGGGTGAAAAGCTGTGATTCATCTTTATGATGGAAAACATATCATAAAGGGAAGCTAACAGTATTGTAGCAGTTGCTAAGATTGTGAAATACGATTGGATGGAGCATGGCAGTAGAACAAGTTACAACCGTATGACATATTTATGATTTGGAATACTGGATCTTGCTGCTCCATGCTAACCTCAATTGTGTTCGATTTACTTTTCAATTTTTCAATATTTTTAATGTGCGCTGATATCAACTGTTCACTCATATTTGCCATTCCTGGTTGATACTCCCAGATCATTCTGTCCCCTCCACTTTGCAAAATGAGAATGTTGCTAACATGAGGACATCTTTTGGAATTGCCACCAGTCACTTATTGGGAAAAGAATAGCTAGAGGCTGGCTAGCTATTATCGCAAGCATATGCACATCCAAATGTAAGCAACACTTTCAAAATAAAACTGCGGATAAGCCAGATGTGGCTCAGGGCCATACTTCATCCATGTCTGACTCGTTTTTGGACCGTATTCACTTTTTTTTGTCAAATTTTTGTGCGGAGGATGCTAGGGTTTCTGGGAAAAACGTGAAAACTAAAATGAAATTAGCAGAAGGAGATCAGAGAAATCCTATTTTGACTTTCAGTCATACAGATTTTTTTATTTTTTTATAAATGTTAACACCTCATCACCAATGGAGAAAATCAACCACTAAATATGATGACAGCTCATACAGTTAATGCACAGATAATCAGACTCACTCAAGAGTGACTCATAACTCCCAGTATGTGCTCAAAGACCTCCAGCAATATCAGGAAGAAAAAAACATGTACCATAAAACTGAACCTTATATTACTTAAGTGAACACAGGAAATAAGACATTCTTGCACTTCAGTAAAGTATTTCCATCAACTTGCCCTAAGTATGAATTTTGAGGTTAGAAAAACATGATTGAAAAAACAGGGAGAAAATAGCATACATACGTATATGTTGATTTTGATAAAGTTCAGTAATTTTATGATTGGAAAAGGAATGGCTGTATTGAGATGCTTAGCATTGATTATCAGATTGACGCTGGTACAAGCCACAGTTAAAAGAAAAAGAAAAATACAGGCCTTAAAATTGTTTGTTAAAAATGTTGGTTAAAAAGTGAAAAAAAACCTTCTTCTTTTTTACCAGATATTTTACAACAACCCCATTTCCTGTGTTGTCTTGATGCGTAACAAGAGGACGGTGTATGAGCATGCACTGCCCTGCTCTCACTTCTTCCTCATGCAATGTTCTTGTCTTTATCTTTGTCCCCTTTATCTCCACTAGCCAGATGCTTCTTCCTATCTCTTAGGAAAATAATAATGGGAGAATTTCAAGGATTTCTATTTCAGCAGAAGCGGCTATTTAGCTTAATCTTTGAATCATGAGTATGTCCACTGCCAAATTTGCTGACGTAGTTAAGGAGTGTAAAATGAAAAAATAGAGTAATTTCATGGTCACCAATGTCTGGTTATTCCAAAATTCCCAAAACAGCATCAGTATTTATTTAGTATTTTATCTTAACCTGGGTTCGATCGAACCATCACCAACTTTGCTCGTGAGTCAGTCTCAAGGGTTTGCCGGAGGTCAAGACGCACACCCGAGTCATATGATTCGTGATGACAAGACCCGCTTGGCCATCATTGACTACAGGGAATTTGGTGTGCTCAGTAGTCGACTTGTGACTGTTGTGATGACACGTCATGTGACTTCTTTCTTATTTGAATCCCTTCGTATGTCCCCAAAAAAAAGTTATTGGGCAAATACTATATGTGAAATATGAATTAACTTGTATAACAGAATGTACGGTGTTCCACAGGGTTCCGTTTTGGGGCCTTTGCTGTTTTCATTTTATCTGCTGCCCCTGGTTTCCATCTTAAGAAAACAGCGGTGTTTGTTTTAAAGTGCTCTATAAATGTAGTTGATTTGAATGATGGGACTCAGAGTCCAAACTGCGTGATTTTTTAATGCTAAGTCGAACCATTCTAGTCCAGCACTAAAGGTTCACCAGTAAACCCTAAATGTATGTATTGAATTGGAAAAAAAAAAAAATTATTAATTTTTTATTTTTTTATTTCATTTTTTTATTTTATTTATTTTATTTTTTTCTGAAGAGCTCAGTATTGTTCATTCGGTAATTTGACATGTCATCATCATTGCTCCTATAAATAATTTTTATTATTTTATAAATAATTTTATTTTTTAATAAAGAAGGGTTCAGTGAATATGTATAGGAAACTGTTGGGGTTCAGTACTTTATTAGATTGAGAAAGGTTTTCTTGACTTGTTTAATTTTTGGGGGGTGACATTAGCAATTGTGAAAAATAGGCTTCTTAAAGTCTTTATCATGATGTTAATTTATTATGCAGTTGGAACCAGAAAATACCACAGTAGATAAAGATTTTATTGTGTTTTTTTATTGTGTGTGAAATGATCTCTGCAGGTTATATAGTCTTATCCAATTATGTCACTTTGAAGGAGAGCACAAGCTTGAGCTTTGCATTCACACACTTAGAAGGAAAATAATGTGTCACGAAAGGAAGCCGTTACCACGTGTTTCTGCCCACCAGGCTGCCACTAGAAATAGACAGCCACCTACTGACAGCAGTAACTTCCACATGGGTGGTGGGGCTCGCTTTCCGCCCACGCACATGCGCACACACTCACACGGACGAATAGCGCACCTGAGGAGGTGTTCCCTCCCACTACTCAGTTTCAATTCTTAGTGAACATATACTTTATGCTATGTTGGCGGTTGCCATGAAATCATCAACACGACTAATTTTTCGAAGGACATTGTTTGGGTATATACTGTAACTAATTGTTAAAAATACTTTGATTCTTCCTGAGCTTCCTTCCATATTAACAGTAGTTTACCAACATCAACAATTAAGGCTCAAGCACATCATTATGTATTATTCATTTGTTTATTTCAATTATATTTTATTGTTAAGCATTCAAAAATTATTTTCTTTATGCCTTTAGCGGCGCGATCATTTTTCAGTTTACGACACCAGCATCTTAATTGAAAATTATGTGCAGAGCATCTGTCTTTTCATTCCCCTCCTCGGGCGTCAACGGAGTTTTCAAGAGCAATATTATGGTTCGGGGTTTCCAAGGACACTTGTTTTGTGTGTATTTGTGAAAGCCCACGTGCAAACACCCTTGCTTGGAAATGCATTATTAATGATAAATGATCACAGTAAAAATGTACACCAATCCCCTGTCTTGCTCACAGGTGCTGCGCTGAGATAAACATAACAAGAATAAAGGATGTCCTTTCCGTGGCAGCATTAATTATATTCTCGGTGCCGGTTTATTTACCTCAAGTCCACAGGAGCTGCTGATATTCCAATCCTTGGCAATATTCCAAAGTCTGAATTGTACTCAGTTGCAGTTTGTGTAAATAGATAATTACTCCACAGAAGAGTTCACGTGGTTTGTTGCTATGTTGGCGTTAGGTTCTTCAAAGTTCATTAACAAGTGCCGAGTCGATTCGATGGCATCCCCCAGTCCAAAAATATCGTTGTATTTTCTGGCTAATACATCATTTTAGTGAAAATGCAGGTTGACAGCTGAAAAATACCATTTGCTGATACAAATACCATTCAAGTAAAGTGTAGAGATAACTTGTTTCTACATGATAAAAGAGCACACTGAAAAAAGCCTCCACCTCAGATAATCACTCCTGTTTTTTTGTGGCACTATAAAGACTCAAACATTAGTAAGCAATGCATATTTTTCACTTTACAGCAAGCTTGTAAACAAAGCTTAATAGTCCTCTCCTAAAGCTGCTTCACATATCTCCAGCTTCCTTAAGATTATTATTATTATTTTTTGTTTTTTAAGATTATTTTGATATACTGATAACTAACTCAAGAAAGCCCTATCCATTTTTTGTGGAAGTCCTCCTTGACCGAGGATATCTATTAACTCTTTGACTGCCAGACGTTTTCAGAAAAGGGATGCCGTGGGTGCCAGCCGATTTTAAGCATTTTGACTGATCTTTCAAGGTCCATAGTAAATTATGTGTTTGGACTATGGAAACACACATACTACCAAATGCAAGATTGGACTCTCATCTTTCATCAGAAAAAGTTTGTTTCTACCTTATTCCGTTTTTCAGTAATCAACAATAGAAAATGGTTAGTTTCACCTCTGTTTTGAAACAAACGTCTTTTAACGTCTTTGGCACTCCTCCATAGGATTTTACTAAACGTTATTTAACGTTTTTGGCAGTCAAAGAGTTAATAACTCGCCTGTATAACATTTTATAAAAGCCTTTTTGTGTGTTACTATTTTCCCCTTTGCTTTTACAACTGTTGCCAACAATGCACACAATCTGTTGGAGTGAGAGAAATTTAGCACACTCTATATGTGATCCTAGTAAGTATTTATTTCTGCCAATAAGCATTGTATAGTTTTACAGTACTGTTGTGAGAGGAACAACGTTTAAAAAATGCTTTCAGCACACTTGGAGACAGAAAACAACACGGGAATGCAATTCCCCCCCTTTGGTGTTGTGTGGCACAAGTTTCCAAGGCCAGTTCTAGAAGCAAATTGTCAGGGGTGAAATCTCTTAGGGGAATTGTTGAAGCGTAACACTGGGAAGCAATTTAGGCCACACGGAAAAGTATTGTAATGACTTTGGGCTTTGTGTTCACTAGACTAACTTTTTGTTCACATTGGGGGAAAATATGATTCCCTCAAACACTTTTAGTTACGTGACAACATGAAAGCCAATCTTATATATAATCTACGAGGTCCAACGAGATCTTGTTACATGGTTGTAGCCCACATCAAAAGTCGTCCATTGAGTGTGCGGCTGGTGCTTAGTTAACAGAGGATTACAGGCTGACGATCTAAACTATTACACTTGGGCAGACCGCATCGTCAGGGGCCCCGCGTATCTGATTTGTGGGCCTGTGAGTGTTTATGTCAGAAGCTTGTATTCCCACGTCACATGTGCCCCCAGCCAGGACTATGGTTTCTAATCACAACCCGTTTACTTTACTCGCCTAGTCATCAATTTACCCATTAGCTCACCCTTTGTGTTGTGTGGTCTAGTTAGACTTTTTTTGTTGTTTTTTTACCTAAAAATATATTTTTTATTTCAACAACGATATGTCATTATTATTCATAAGCTGTTCCACTGAGATTGGGCATTATTTGCTACTAATCCTATTTTCCTATTTTTTTCTTTTCTTGTTGCATTTGTGGTCAATTACAGGAGTGTTATGGGTAGGGTTAAAAAGAGAGAGGGGTAGGTCAAAAGTTTATGTAATATTATCCATTGCCCTGGGATTGGCTGGCAACCAGTTCAAGGTGTACCCCGCCTACTGCCCGGAACCAGCTGGGATAGGCTACAACCACCCCCCCCTACTTCTCCTATCCAGCTTTACTTGAATTTTCATTTATATTAGACTTTACATGTATCTGATTGGCTTGATCGAGATCGGACAATATTTAGCATTTTATGCAGAATCAGTGATCGACTGTAATGTCTTAAACTAGTACTAAGGAACTTTTCAACCTTAATAAAATATTTTCATATCTCTTCTGATGAAACATCGACTTAAAACTAGTTGAATGTTACCTTTGCCATGGCCTGAGGGGGTCTTGTATCATTTTTACTGGCACTAAACAACTTTGAGGAGGATGGTAGGAACACTGTCACATAAAAAACTACAAATGTGCTGACTGCTTAATGGCATACGTTACTTCCCCCGTTCAACCAATTTGTTACAAAGACGGAAGTCAGTTTGAATGTCCACGCAGGATTACTGCTTTCATGGCAGAAGCTGCAAAACAACTGAAAAGTTTTGTCTGAGGAGACAAAAAAGAAAAAGGGAAGCTACTCGGATAAAAGGACAGTCAAAGGTCAACATTGGTCCGGCTTTCACTCGCTGGCGTGAGCTCAAAAACGACGCAATGTGCTTGTCCTCATGGGAAATGTGGTCTTCCTTCAGGCACAACATTACCGATTTTGTCCATATGGCGCCGCCATAATCAACGGAAACTGGGGACGGGAATTAATAAGCTTCGGCTTCATCCCGTCTGCCCTTTTTCTAGAAAAATGAACAAATAAAAAACAAAAACTGAAAGTTCATTAGTGTTGCTTTAATGTCTCACTATTTGGATGCTGGGCGAATGGCGGCAGTCCACTATAGAGTAAATGTAAACGTTTTTTAAATAGGTATATTGCTCCATCTTCTGATCGAATCAGTAATTGATTATTGTTTTGATCGATAATCGGCTGAAAAATGCAGATTTATGTTTTTTTTTTTTTTACAAATCTACAACAGTTAAACCTAATATCAAAATCACAAGTCACTGACATCTCACACCACTTTGAAAATGAATAGATAGTATTTGTCTACATTTACAGTTTAAACTGTGATAATAAAAACACACCAAAAAAAAAAAAATTCAAAATAAACAGCTTCACAGATGCTTGAGCTTTTTAATAGCCATTTAGCTTTGTTTGGTGAATTTATAAATAACAAACCATGAATAGACGGGATTCACTTCACACTTATTTTTCCTATTCGCTGCTTTTGTCCATTGACTTTTTTTTCCCTCGTCATCTTGTTTCTTTCACCTTTGCTTCTTTCCCTTTGTCCATCTCACACCTGTCTCGTATCCTTACCATTCGCGAGGCTGTAACCAAGTCGCCTTGGCTTTGTTTATGGACCCCCACAGCCAGCGGGACATCCCTGTCTCGCACAGCATGACTTATGTTAGCAACTAAAATAAAGTGACACCACTAACCTGAAATGCCCCATGAGGCCGAAAGAGTTGAGGGTGGAGAATGAGGTAATGGAAATATGCCATTTTACAATTCATCTTGCAGTTATCAATGTAGGACGAATAAACAGTTGCATGTTGTCCTTCCTCCTCCTTGTGGAAATGCGGACTTGCTCTCCTGTCATCTGTCACACTATCATCGATTGTCTAGCAACACGCTGAAAAACGTTATAAGAAATCGCAAATTTCCCATGACAGTTACTAGCTTCGATGTGTTTCTTTTTAAGTTTACAGCTAAAAATATTGGATCAGTTACAGTACAGTAGTGACTTCAAGTATTCTAAATGCATTTCTGTCGTGTCACATTGAGCATCCTGTGAAATGGCCTTAACAAATGTGATGTTTCTCACACAGCTGATTCTAAAATCACTGAGCCATTTCTATTTTTTTTCTTTATCTGCTTTTCTCTCCCCCGTCTCCATTTATTTGCTTTAAACCTAATCCCAAGACACTTGTTCAGTCTTACAAGCTTGCATAAATTTCCCCCTCAATTTCGCTATAAAATCTCAACTTTTAAAAGCCTTGACTTTCTTTGAAACAATGCCAAGCCTTTTTAGTGAAATACAACATCATATTTGGGAATCGTGTGCAGTGTTGGACTTTACATTAATCTTATAAAGAGCTGCTGATATTCAGATGATAAAATTCATGCTATAAGATTTGTCTGCGCCGGTCTGCTTTGTAAATTCTTAAACATGATACGTTATGTTGAGAGTCTTCTGCCCAGATTTAGTTATAACTGTTTAGATTTAGTCATAACTGTTTTAATTTCCTCAGTAGAGCTGGGTGAGTGTTTAAATGATGTTTGGGGGAGCTTCCTCTATTCCCAGACCAATGGGCTATTTGTCTGGGGTTGAAGCAAATGTGTTAATATGATTTCTTTATAAGTCTTATCTTATGCTAGGTGACGTCGGGTCTGAGACCTACTATATTTCCACATCAAAAGGCCACCTGTCAATGTGTATTGAATGCTGTAAAAGTCTGTCTTGGCTGGTGGCTGGGGGGAGAAAGGGGCTTGGGGGAAAAGGACGAGTTGTAATACTTTTTCAAGATAGTATAAGAATGCTGGGAGTCCGCTGAAAAGACACACTTGCGAGAGGAACTGCAGCCATTTGTCTGTAAACTTGCTTGTGTCCAGAATATTCTGTAAAATAAATCCTTCGAAGGACCTGTTCACCGATCTCCAGTCTGTATTCAGAAAATCAACTTTCGCTCTACCCGAACTACAACGAACACGCGGAAGACAAAGATAGTCTTCTAACAGTTACTGTACCTGCTAAAAGTGACCTGCATTGCCTCAATTGATATGCACAACAATAATTCATAAGACGACCTTTCAACCACTATCATGTGGAAATCATTTGACCTCCCTGGTTGCAAATTATAATTACAAAGCACTGTTCTCTTTTGAAGTTGGGTACTACGTTATTTCGAAAGTGCTTTACACAACTGTCCAAATCCAATTTAATACTCATGAGTTTCTTGACGATGAAAAATGAATCCATGCTTACATCTGCGAAACGTTTTGGTCTATGTGACGTAAATGAAAGGGATTTTAGCATCGTTGAGAGGGGCCGTTAAATCCAGAGTGAATTCAACTGGGGGTTGGCTGCCGACCACAGAGTGTTCCTGAGTCAAAAGTTCAGAACCGCTTTGGTTAACCACAACTGCACACTAATTACAACGTATGCTCGGACGGCTCTTGTTTCCGTGTAGCGCACTCTGTCAGTGTGTGTAGCTTGCTAACGCAATCCCCTCAATTAGGTGCAGACGTTGTAAATCGTCCGTGCCGTGCAGCCACATTCACTTCATCTACGACCAACCGGGATCCAAAAACCATGAGGGGCGGCATGGCTCAGTGGTAGAGTGATCGTCTCCCAACTTGTGAGGTCGTGTGTTTGATCCTCACACTTGGCGACCATGTCAAAGTGTCCTTGAGCAAGACACTGAACCCCCGATTTGCTCCCGGTGGACACTGGCAGCGGTCGAACCACTGGTGTGTGAATGTGTGCAGGAATGGGTAAATGTAAAATAAATTTAAAAATAAATTAAATTTAAAAATAATAATATTTTTTAAAAATAAAAATTGAATTGGATTGTAAAGCGCTTTTGGGCATCATATGGATCTAAAAAGCAGTCAATTTACCATTTAAAGATCTTAAGATCTCATTGTTTCTTTTTATTAGAAAATTCTTTGTTTTAATGGGAAATGTTGGCATATTATATAAAAAAAAAAGTGCCTTAAACCATTTGAATCCCACAAAGACTGATTTCTCCTTCCCTCTTTTCTCCATCCAACTTTTAGGGAATGATTTGTTCCTGGTGGCGGTCCACGAGCTCGGCCACGCGCTCGGGCTGGAACACTCCAACGACCCCACAGCCATCATGGCTCCTTTCTACCAATACATGGACACTGAGAACTTCAAACTGCCTATAGACGATCTGCATGGCATCCAGAAGATTTATGGTGAGGCCTAGTTCTTTGATTGCAGTACTTTGTCCTCTCTTATAGCCTTAGGATGGTCATATCAAATAGTGACATAAAACTGATAGGAACCTTCATAAAAGCTGATCATAAATTTGTTAGATACTCTTTAAAACGTTTTATTTTCAGCAGATCTAATTTGCCCTCAGTTTATTGACAGGTGATTTATATTTGGAGAAACTCTTTCATTTTTACTGTTTTTGTCCTCATGTCCTCACTTTCGCATCCAAGTTGTGACACAACAGAATTGTCCCTCATAGCTGCTGAGACTGTAAACCAGTTACACTCCATCGAGATGACAGCGGGCTGTCACATGAATGGCTGCACACATTCTCTCGCTCGCACAGCCACACACACAAAAACCTGCCATCTGTTTACATGACTAGGGTACGTACCTTTGGGAGTGACAGACCTGGGCAAGGGATCAAATCTCTCCTCATCCCTCTTGTGTTTAACTCCTCTCCCTCCACCTCTCTCTTGTACTCAGAGTTGAAGGGCAGGACAAGTGGCAGCAGCTCCTCTCACAAAAATCTGTCTCTGTTCACCCAGCTCTTTACCTTTTCTTTCCTTTCCTACGTGGTAATGCTCAATGTTGAATCTAAATAAGGTCACTGGCGGGGACCTTCAGAGTTTAAATCAATGGGAAATTGAGCGCGAGTAGGAAAATTGGTCAAACAAATGGAGTGATGCATGGTGAGATGGGAGAAGATGAATGGGCGGATATGAAAATCGGTGAGTGAGATGGAAGGAAAACAGAGAATTGTGCAAAATTGCCTTTTGTGAAATTGAATTGGGGTTTCTGGAATCAGATTTGGCTGCAATTGGCTGGCGAACATTGCCCTCACCCAAAGTTAGCTGTGTTGGGCTCTGGCTCAACCCAGACTCTAATGATGAGAAGCGGTATATAAAATGGGGGTTGGATGAATGGAGTTATAGTTGGCTTAAAATTTGAAGATGGAGGGGGGCAAGAGTCTCTGTCTTTTTTGTAGAGCCTGGTTATGGTTGAAACTAGGGCACGACCGATTAATCGGCCGATTATAGCCCGTCTAACATCGGTAAAAATCATCAGCAAGTTTCTTCATATACCCTAACAATTTACATTGTACGCAGATGATGTCATAATTAACTACACAGAAAACGATATCATAACTGTATCTAAAAAATGTATATTAATCGGGCCCCATGTTGCAACTTGCATTGGACTGCATTGTATTGAACTCTTAAGGCGAAGTCAACCCCCCCAAAAAATTCTTGACAATAATATGTTCTATGCAGCCCCTCTTGCGTTAGTGAATTATGAGTTAAGCAGCAAAAGCCAGCAGTTTTTAGCAATATCACCAGGCGGCCATTTTGCCACTTCTTGTCGAGTGAAAATGACATCACAGTTGCTCAGGTGTCAGGTAACATCCAATCACAGCTCAGCTTCAGGAAACACATGAGCTGTGATTGGTCGATGTCATGTTTACACTCGTGAGGTCACATAGAACATATTATTGTCAAGAAATGTTTAAGGTTGACTTCCCCTTTAAAAATGTAAAGTGACTTTAATCAACAAGCCATGCTGTGCTTACTTCATGAACACCATAAAAACAAAATGGCATTTTATCATTAAGACAGTTGTGGCCACTCTCGCTTTGTGATTGGCTCTCAGTCCGATGTAAATGCACTTTGCTCTGCATGACCACGTTCAGCACTAAAAAATGCACCCAAGCATGTTAAGGTCACTTCACTTCCCCTTGCAAATGTGGGCAAGGAGTGCTGAGGCACGTGAACTTCCCCGGAACATCCAAGACATCCATTTAATAAAGGTTTATTCCGAAGCTAACGCAACAATCGACAGCTAAGCTAAAATGGCTTACTGTCCTGTTGGCATGTGAGGACCTATGAAGCTGATGTCATTAGGCAGCTAACATCTAGAAGCCGACTACACTACATGTTAATACCAAGAGTAATTAAGGCTTAAGCACTTTTGTTACATTGAGATGACACATTATGGTCTCTGGCTCGGCATGCATTTCACCCTTCTACTTACCAATTGAGCAGTACAAACACCTTGGTGAAAAAAATATCACCGCTCTCCTTAACCTGCTTGTGACCATATTTATGTTTTAGCCGAGGAAAATAAGTTGTGTGTAACACGTCTTGGAGTCACGTCTGATTGAATTTGCAAAATGAGTTCTTCAGGCTTCTTCCACACTAATCGGGTTTCTGTTTATTTTTGTTTGACTGCCATGAGCGACTTATATTCATTTGTTATTCTCGCTAAACAGTTCTGTCTTATCTTGATCACAAGCAAATGCACCTCCAGTCTTGCCTTTTGGCATGCGCTCCTAAAACGAAGCTCGGACTGATAACGTTTTTGGTTCGTGGGGGTTGGGGTGGGGAGGGGTCTTTATTCTTGTAATCCCTTCATACGAACTATGTCAAGCAAAAAAAGAAAGTGGTCCGACGAATACCTGCAGAATGAATTCACATATATAATGGTACGTTATGGTGTTCCACAGGGTTCAATTCTGGGGCCTCTGCTTGTTTTCATTGCAGAGTTGAGTTGAGTGATGGGAGTCAGCGTCCTAACTGCACGATTTGCAATGCCAAGTTGAACAAAACAGACAGCCTCAGGTGCCTCTGAATGCTCATAACTGTGTTAATCATCACACCGGTGGAATTAGCTTTCTGGTGTATTTCACCTTTGTATAATTATAAAGCAGACCAAAATTTCTGTGTAATATTTAGCTTTATGCAGATTTGAGCTCATCAGTTGATGCCTTTGAGTGTCCAGCTGACTGTGATCTCCCCACATGCTTTACGTAACTGCAGAGCATTTGCCTCCTCTAATCTGGGATGTATTTCACAGGATTTAATTCAGTCAGTGAAAGGAATCCCTCTCATGTAAAAAAAAAAGCAGACGATCAGTTTTGTGGACCGGAAGATGTCTGCGCTCCTCTTAATCCTCTGATCGGTCTGTCATTCAATTAGTTTGATGTATAGTCTGTCTTCCATCTGTTCCCTGTAGATTGCCAGCTTCCCTTAAACAATTGCTCTTTCAGTTCCTTAATCTTCTTTTCATGTCATTCCAATAATCATTTGAATCATTAGATCCGTTTTACAGTAAGTAACTTTATAGGCAGCTACTCATGGTTGCTTGTTATGTGGTTTGAAAGGGGATGTTTCTCGTCATATTTGCATCTTCCATATTAACATTATATATTCCTACATCTTTTGAACCCGGTCAACGTCATATCCTCTTTTCCACATTCACAGGGAATGTTATCTCTCCAGCATCACATGTTCAATTATTTATACTCGCAACCCACTCATGGTCCTCCTTTGTGCCGCTCTCTTTGTACTCTCCGGATTTATGTTCTTCAGTCTGCTCTCATGTTATTCATGAATATTAAGTGATGCCAAGACCAAGGCAAATTTGGAGAGAAATGCGTACACTGTTTATTTTATAGTTTACAGTTTTCCGGTATCTTTTTTTTAGGGTTGAAAAATAAGTAGAAGTAGTAGTAGATACAGTATTTATTTTCCATTTTGCAATTATTTCCTGGTATATCAATTTAGGCCAGTGTTTCTTAACCTGGGTTCAATCGAACCCCAGGGTTTTGGTGAGTCAGTCTCATGGGTTTCGGTGGTTGCCAAGACACACACCCGACTCAAATGATTCATGATGATGTGCCCCGCTTGGCCATAATTGGCTGCAGGTGATCACACTGTAACTGCTAGGCCTATCTGTGCTGGACGGAATTTGGTGCACTCAGTATGCAACTTGTGGCTGTTGTGATGGTACGTCGTGTGGTTACTTTATTCTTGTAATCCCTTCATACGAACTATGTCGAGCAAAAAAAAGAAAGTGGTCCAACGAATACCTGCGGAATGAATTCACGTGTATAATGGTACGTTATGGTGTTCAACAGGGTTCAATTCTGGGGCCTCTGCTGTTTTCATTGCAGAGTTGAGTTGAGTGATGGGAGTCAGCGTCCTAACTGCATGATTTGCAATGCCAAGTTGAACAATTCTAGTCCAGCACAGCTAGCTATCGAGCAAAACTAAAGGAGCACTTCCTTAAGCTGCACGGAGATGGGGTAGAAAAGAACACAAGGCTTTCTGAATTCAAGGTGACGAGAGGCAGAGCTTTGTGATTGAAAGCAAAATACATATCCTGATAATTTGACTTTATTTTCTCCAGGGCCTCCTGACAAACTCCCACAGCCCACCAAGCCTTTGCCAACGGTGCCCCTTGCTCGCTCCCATCCTCCGTCGGATCCGCGCAAACCAGACCGACAGACCAGGCCTCCAAGGCTGCCTCCCGGTGACAGACCATCCCATCCCAATTCTAAACCCAACATCTGCGATGGCAGTTTCAACACCTTGGCAATACTAAGGAGAGAGATGTTTGTCTTTAAGGTAACCAAAAAGTAGTCACTCATACATTACTGCTTTTCTTTACAAATAGAGCCATCTAAGTACTATCATAAAAAAGAGCATGGCCTTCACATTCCTGAGACAATTTCACAGTAACACATGACAAGCTATTTGTATAGCAGTTTTGTTTGAGACTTTTAGTCTCGTATTTCATGTCTAGTCTTAACTACAGGGTATTAAAAGTCCTCACTCTGCTTTGATCAGGTCTGGTTAGGATGACCTACAAGATTAAGAAATCCAAAATGTCATGTCTGTCTCAAACCCATAAATAGTTAGATGTTTAAAGATATGAGGAGCCAAAGCAGCACTTTGTGTAATGTCTTATGTCCGAAAAACGCTTAGTGGAATCTTTTATGTGTGTTATTTTGTTTGTTTGATGATTTTGGCCACGAGAAAATCTGAACTATTTGACAACTATGTCAAACAAAAGGATATTTTCAGTAGGGATAAACCGATTATTGGCCGGGCCGATTATCGGCCTTAGTACAAATCTGAAGGCCGATGAAGTTCACTGAGCGGTGAATGCTTGCGAATGTAGCAAAATTAGGGTTTTCATCAGTATTTGTAATATGTTCACAGACAGTTTTTACATGTCGCAAAGACATTTCGAACATATTCGGACAATTTTTCCACTGTCTGCGAAGATCTTCTGAAACCTTTTAAAAACCCTGACGAAAACCCCAAATCATCTACATTCACATTTCACATGCATTTGTCGCTCAGTGAGAAACAAGGAACTTTTTATTTTAGGATTTATTTAAATTTCCACCTTGTAAAAAAAATATGCGGACGCTGGAAACTCCCTACACTTTTTATTTAAAAAAAAAATTACGAAATTATGTTGAAAGTTTGGAAAACTTTATTTACAGTAGGAAACTTTAGGGAACTATTTACTTGCTTAGTTTTTTAATTTAGCTTAACTCATTGGAAGCTCCCTGCATTTTTTATTTAACAAAGCTGCCAATTTTTTATACGATTAAAATGAAAAGAAAATGTTTGTTTGAAAAAAATGTTTTTCTCTCTTTTACTGCAAATGAATAACGGCTTGAAATATCAGTTATCGGTCTCCTTGGCTACTAATAATCGTACCAGTATCGGCCTTGAAAAAAACATATCGGTCTATCACTCATTTCCAGGTTACACTGGGCCAACTGACAAAACACTTGACAAAATGGATGGCAAAATGGTGGTTCTTTTCACTCTCAAAAGAACCACTATACATGCTACAACGCTTTCTCTCACAAAGCAGCGTGGCTTTTACCTCAGCACAAGAGAAAACCACACGTGTCCCTTAATGCATCTTTATCCTCGGTCGAAGCTTGTGAGCTCAAGACCGCAGCGCCGAGCAGCGAGGAACACAGAAAAACCTTGGGGCAACACACAACGCAGCCTTGTGTTGCGCACACAGAGAATAAAGAGTGCCTCTCATGCTTTATGTGTGACTGTTTTTAGGGGGCGGTTATAAATAGTATTAATAAATCAGTTTTTAAATATTGTTGATGTAACTGCATAACAATGTCAGCACCCATGGTGACCTACAGTACTGTATTTGTATTCGGCATTCTCAAATGATCATTTTCCGACAGTAGTTTGTGTCTCTTTGCCGAGTGTCTGTACTTTCTCACCCTTTATTACTCCGAGGGCAGTGGCTTGATTTGATTGTCACGATTGTTTTAGGCTTAGTTCAAGATTACAACCTGAGGGAGGAATTAATATCCAAACATTTATTACCGTTTATACATTCACTTAACATACCAGCTGATTCCATTAAATCCCTGCGCGATTATGTTATCCTCTCACAAAGCTTGACAGTCCTTGGGGGAAATTACTTACACCTTATATTATATTAAAGTGAATTTGCGATAGCCACATCGACCTTCTAAGCACGTAAAGAAGCAAAAAAAAAACATTTTTCTCTACAGTATAATAATTTGTTTTCAGTATTGATGCTGACGACAGCCTGTTTTATAAACTAGTTAAACTACAGAGCAAGATGTGGAGTCATTATAGCGGCTGTTTTACAGTTGATCATTTTTCTGCTTGGGTAGCAGAGGGTCATGTAAGGTTCACAGATGGCGGCGTATCGCCAAGCGGTTCAGTGTCACCGGTTAATGCTGAACTACATCTACAAAATGTCAAAGCGACCATTTTCTCTGACTATCATTGCATGGTGACTGTTCCATGAAACTGTCACCAGTAAGTACACTTGAAGCTGCAATATACAGTGCACGCATTCAGTGCAGCTCTAGTTACTAGGCCGGGGGTCTGCAACCTGCGGCTTTGGAGCCACATGTGGCTCTTTATAGTCCCTCTCCTGTGCCTCCCTGTGGAGCTCTTAAAAAATAGTAGAAATTAATATTTTTTTGTATTTATTTATTTTATTTTAGATAAAATATTATTTAAATGAATGCATGATGAAATAAAAAAAGATTAATTAAACATTCAAAAAATGTCAGTCCAAATTTTTTAGAAAAAGGAAGATCAAAAAGTTTAGAAAATTACCTAAAAATGTCAAAAAAAAAGTGATAATATCCAAAAAGAAAGAAGAAAATCATAAAATTACAATAAAATGTCCATGAAATTGACAAATATGTCAGAGAATTTCTTTTTTCTAAAGGCAGGAAAAAAATACTCAAAAAGTAATGATTAAATATCCAAAAACAAAAGAAGAAAGGCAGAAAATGACCATAAAATGTCTGTGGAATTGCCACCCAAAAAAAAAAAAAAGTCATTTAAATGATTTAAAAATAAAAAGCAAAGAAAACATGCAAAAAGTAACTATAAAATGTCTAAAAACTAAATTAAAAAAAATCCAGAAAATTGCCAAAAATGTCAGAAATTTTACAGAAAAGCAGAAAAGTCTAAAAATGTATGAAAAAATGAAGAATGGAGAAAAAAAAATCCAAAAGCGGAAGACAGAAAGTAGAAGAAAATAATTTCTTAAGTATTGGATCATGCATATTTTTCTGTTATGGTACACCGTTAATTAGCTTTTGGGTCCTCAGTACATTAGACTAATATAAACACACCGTTTTGTTCATCACAATGTTCAAAAGTTTTGCAGACAGATTTTTGGTTAAAATGGCCTAAAATGGCACTTTTTACTACAAAAGTTAATGACAGTAGGTTCCTAAATGGTTATTCATTTTGTCTTATCCTCATTTTAAATTTCAATCTTGATAGAAAAATATGGTAGATTTACATGAACTACCTTGTTGAGTCGATAATGAGAATTTCGCCCAATTTTGTTCACAAATGGTTCTTGCGTGCAAACAGGTTTAAAATTTAAAAGGGAGGAATGTCAAGTTGTTAACAAATACAGTAGTCTATCTTAGATGTGTTAGGTTCGAGTCGTATTGTATTTATATATAAGACAGCCACGCCCAAATATGGTATACTCTGACTTCAACTTTTGGGGAAGTGATATTTCTTCAATTACCAATCTGCTGATGAAACGGTTTGTAAGCTTTCTTGACTGAGCTTTCTTTTCCTAGCAGGAGTATAGGATTGTTGGGGTGGATGGAGAAAAGCACTTTTTCTCTTTTATTAAGTCAAGCGGATTCAGAAAGGTCAGATTTCAGAGTTAAATCTGTTTCCAATTACTTTTCTGTTCCTTATACCAAAGAAAATGCAAAGCGGTTGCCATCTATGGAGGCTGTGGGTTTAAAGTGAAGTGAGGCAAAGGATCAGAGAAGGAATTGAGAAGGTTAGGGAGAGAGAGAACAAGGTTAAAAGCAAAGAAAGGGGAGAAGTGTCCAGCAGAGTGCCGAGTCTCAGGGAAACAATTGGATTAGATGGCGAGAGAAAAAGAGTAGCAGAGACACTTTGTTTAATCAGCTATTGATGTAGCCTTCATCGCGCGTGTGTGTGTTTGTGTGTGTTTGCATCCTGCTCCACACTAACTCCAAATCTCTTTTTTTGTCCTGAATGTATAATGTGTTGAGAAGATGTGATGGACTGTTTAGTGCCAAAGGGTGGGACTTCTAGAGCGAGTCCAAATGGCTTTCACAGCTGGGTCTCCCCCGGCTCTCATTTTGGCGTCAAATTTCATCCCTCATCAAAAAAAGACACACCTTCCATTCCAAAAGGAAATCTGAGATTGTGAGATTCCAAACGCTCCCGACATTCACATGCATTCTTCAACTTCTGTGTGCAATGCAACAGATGTGTTAACCGGGGATTCTCAGAATATCGCACGTGATGGATTCAGAGTTGACTTTGATGTAAGAAGCGGAACAATTTGGCCTAATATGTACAATTTCATATTTTGTAAATTAGTTTCAGCAACTAGTACTGTGCCTGGGACATATTCGGAACCTTTTCATTCAAACTGTTATTCTAAAGAAGGGAAATATTGTGAGTTCTTCTACCAAGATTTTATGTGAGGTCATAGCAAGCTGGCTCCTTGGAGTAATATGTTAAAATGTTAGATAGAGGGAAATACTGTACAAGAGACCTTGGGGAGATAACTTTTTTCACATGTAAAATCAATGACTCAATGTTTGGTTTTAGCACATTTTAATCTAATCTTATAAGATTTGGCAGGTTCATATACTGCAAAATAAATTAAAAATACAGAACCTTTACCAAAAATCTCATTTGTTTATTTAAAAAAAGGGGGAGGGGGGGGGGTTAGACAAGAGGATTAGGTTGCACACAAATAAAATTAACATAACCTGGGGGAAACAATTTTTTTGTTGAATTAGGTCTGACAGCTGTTTTTAACTCATTCACTGCCGTTGACGGCTATAGACGTCCAAAAAATCATTTTAACTATTTCTTTATTTGTTAACAAGAGTATGAAAACCTAGAAAAAAAATTATTGTACATTTCGAACAGATATAAAATTTGTGATTAATCGTGAGTTAACTAGTGAAGTAATGCGATTAATTACGATTACTAATATTAATTGCCTGACACAACAATTTTTTTATCTTTTATTAAAAATTAGGGGCGTCGGGTGTTAACTTTTTTTAAAAAAAATTATTAATCACATGACTTCACTAGTTAACTCACGATTAATCACAATTTTTATATCTGTTCTAAATGTACAATAAAACAATTCTAGGTTCTCTTACTTTTGTTAACAAAAGTAGGGAAAAAAATGTTAAACTAATAGAAATAGTTCAAATGAATTTATGGCAGTGAATGAGTTAACTATTTTTTGGGGTACGGAATTCAAAATCTGTTTTTCTCCAACATGTCAAGTTTTTGAGCTATGGGCTCCCAGTTTTCAAAAAAATAAAATAATAATAATAATAATAATAATTAAAAATGTGTAAATAAATGAATGTGTATGTATGTAAATAAAACACTGGTGAAATAATTGCAGGCTTTGAAAAATGAGCATAAAACAAAATAGAACTTACAACAGTATGCCCATGGTTACGAGGTTACACGCCTCTCACCGTCTCAATTATGACTGCACTAACAAGTTTCCATGCAGCTGTAAATGAGCCCTATCAAAGTCAGCTCTTCTTACTTCAGTCTGACTACAGACAATCAGTAGAATTTTGCTTATCTGGAGCGTAAACTGTGGAGAAAAAAACTTGACTTGCTCGGGGAAAAAAACGCAATTTTGGAATCAGCATGCCAATTTTGTTTTAATCAGCCCATAATTGTAATTGTACGTAAAAAATGACATTTTGTCTTTTAGGACCACTGGTTTTGGCGAGTAAGAGATAATGCAGTCATGCCTGGATACCCCATGCTCATCAGTGTTTTCTGGAGAGGTCTGCCACCTAAAATCGATGCCGTCTATGAAAACAGCGAGGGCAAATTTGTTTTCTTCAAAGGTAAGGCTGTTTTGTTTTATTTTTTTACTCCCACCATTATTTTTGTCACCACTATGTGTGTCTTGTTTACATCTTGGTCCCACGTTGCCTCACTTGCGTTTTAATACAACCACAAACATTCTTGGATAATTTATGTGAGATGTTTTATTTTAAGAAGTGTATGGCGGTCCATATGCGTCTCTTAAAAAAACAACAAGAGACTCCTGTCTTTAGTATCGTATTCATCTTTTGCTCTTTGTTATCATTGAGGGAACTCCCTTGATCTTATTTCACTGTAAATCTGAAAAGATTAAAGTACTGTTTTGCTCACTTGGTTGAAAAATCCAACGTAATCCTCAAGCTTTGACTTTTAATAATGTTGATATTGAGCTTAGTGCTAGCTAGCGGTATTAATGTCCCTTTTCAAATCTTGAACTCTAGCTCAAATTAATATAGTCTTGGAAATGACGGCACGGCAGTTATATTGTTTTTGTGTGTATCAATATGTATGAGGCCGAAGCTTAGGTAGGCGATGAAAGCACGCTGGCAAATAAATTACAAATCTTCACTCAACCCCATTTCTATTTTCAAAACCCAACAATTCCTGGAAACGCACACGACTTGGGAAGTGTGCGCCAAAAGCCTTTTCTCCACCCTCCTATCTTCCCAGACTGGCTAGCAACAAGATTGCTACATTTAGACCCATCTATGGTCTCTATTCACTTGGAATACGCAACTGATTTCCCACAAGTCCATATTTTGGCTGTCCTCGTTCAGAAGTTGACCAGAAAGCAAAGTACAACACTGTGATTTCTCACGCTGGCGAAATACATATTCACGAGATGTATAGATTTGAAATAGAAGCACTATAGTCATGTTCTCCTATACAAATGTTCTATTTAAAAAAAGGAATTGGCGAATAGGTTTGTCATTCTGAGATGAACCCAAACCATTGTTTACATTCGGCTTTCAACTGCTGATACCTTATAACGCTTTTTTTTTCTTTTTTCTTTTCTGGAGAGCTCAGTATTGTTCATTCGGTAATTTTACCGATTTGACATGTCATCATCATTGCTCTTTTTTTTTATTTTTATTTTTTATTTTTTTATAAAAAACATTTTTTAATTTTATTTTTTATTTTGTATGTGGGTGGCTATATAACGCTTTTGAATGGGACTTTGTATACAGAATAACACTTGGGTGTCTCTTAAAAATCCAACTTTATGTGTTTGGGGGTCGGTTGAGCATTTAATTCCAGGGTGTGGTGTGTTTTTTATGTGTGTCAGGGCCAGAGGAAGTGTGACATGGGTTGAGTGGGTCTTTGTCAGGGAAAGAGGTTAAACGAATTTCCTCTCCAAAATAAGGCCACTGCTGATCTCTGTGTGTGTAGCAAATACCACTCATTCATTTACTCTTTTGGGATTACAATCGCTATGGCTATGATTTTTATTGCAATTAGTTATGCAGTGTGCTACAAATTTCTTTCAATTAGCACATATTATTCTAAAATGTTTATATAAATTTGTACATAATAATATATATAAATATATACTGTATATATGAGTGCAATTGAATTGTTTAAAAAAAAAAGGACTGAGCTGTAGGTACACTACAAAATAGACAAAATATTTATTCTCTTTATGTTAATTTCTACCCCAAAGTCAGCCCTACAGTTTTCCCTGATGCACTCCAACCACCCCCACTTCCTCCTATTCAACCCACCACCTCCAAAAGTGAGTCAGAAAAGCACTTCCTGGGGTCACGCTGTTAAAAGTGTGCAGTTTCACCTAATTACTCCCCAGGAAGGAGAGTTCACTATAGAGAGAAACCTGGGGAGTACAGTCAGAGGAAGTGGAAGAGAAAATACAATATATGTTACTTACACAGTAAATTCTGTAGAGTAAATTTGATTCTATTTAGAGCGGGACCAAATAGACTCAGTTTTTTTTAGAGTAATATTTACACTTGGAAGAGAGTAAAATAAAGAATTGAAAAAATATATATATGAATAAAAGTCACTCAAGGGTTGAGGAACAAGCTCACAACCTTCAGCTTGGAAGACAGCCGATCTAGTTTTAGTATATCGTTCGTGTCATGTGGAATCTTCCTAACTCCAAGAGCAAAAACATTGTTTTTGCTTTCCTCTTTGTAGTAAGTAAGTAAGAGTGGCATAGCTCAGGTGGTGTGGCCGTCTCCCAAGCTGAAGGTTGTGAGTTCGTTCCTCAACCCTTGAGTGACTTATTTTTAGAGCTGTCAAACCATTATTTTTTTAAATCAGATTAATTACATTTTAGAATTTAGATTAATCACGATTAATCGCTTAATAAAAAATCGTCTTTTTTTTCACGCAAAATTTGAAGAGCACCGGTTATGTGTGAATTCTTTTGACATTTAATGTTATTAGGACGCCTTAAAAAAAAAATCTATCCACTGCACACGCTCATCCTCCTCTTTTTCTAATTAGTTAATTACTTGCATAATTTAACTCATTCACTGCCATTGACGGCTATAGACGTCAAAAATTCATTTTTAACTATTTCTATTAGTTTAACATTTTTTCCCACTTTTGTTAACACGAGTATGAAGACCTAGAATTTTTTTATTGTTCATTTGGAACAGATATAGAACTTGTGATTAATCGTTAACTAGTGAAGTCATGCGATTAATTACAATTAAAAATGTTATGTTAAAAATGTTGCCCCTAATTTTTAATAATCTGTTTTTTTTTCATTAATTTATGGCAATGAATGAGTTAAAATGAAGAAAAAAAATGACCTAATTTTTTTACATGAACAAACATTCTGACTGTCTTGTGCAAACATTTGTTAAATGCTTTACTTTAATGCATGTATTTGTGTATATTGCTAAAACAAACACAACCTGTGCTGCCTTTAACGTAACCATCCGCTGTCACACTAAAGGATAATCTATGGTCAAAATTAATAGTGCGATTAATCTGTGTTAATTCATGATTTAATGCGATCATTTTTTGTGGTTAATTAACACTAGTAGTAGTGCTGTCAAAGTTAAAGCGTTAACTGATTAATTATTTACAAAAAAATGTTAACATTAATCATGAATTAACACAGATTAAGAGGACAGTCTTAGATGGAGGCAACTGATTCACTGCGGCGATTCCTGAAGGGAAAAGCCGAAAGAAAAGAAGAAGAATCTTTTATTAATTAATTTTGACCGCAGATGATCCTTCAGCTGTCACCGGATGGCTACATTAAAGGTAGCACAGGCAATAAACATAACTACATGTATTAAAGTCAAGCATTTAACAAATGTTTGCGTATGACAGTCAGAATATTTGTTCATGTCAAATTATCGAGGTCATTTTTTTCACATTTTAAATTATGCAAGTAATTAACTGATTAGAAAAAGAGTAGGATGAGCATGTGCAGTGGATAAAAGATGTCCTCATAACATTAAATGTCGAAACAATCAACACATAACATGTGCTCTTTAAATTTGGCAGGCAAATGTTGATTAAAAAAGCCTTTTTAATCAAGCGATTAATCGTAATTAATCAAAATTCTAAGATGTGATTAATCTGATTACAAAATGTAATCGTTTGACAGCTCTAGTTTTTTTTCTCCTCAATTCTTTATTTTACTCTTTCTAGTGTAAATATTAGCCTACTTTAAACTGAGTCTATTGAGTCCCACTCTAAATAGAGTCAAATTTACACTACAAAATTCACTGTTGTGTGTGCATGGGCACACATTTAACTGGCCGAAAGTTGACTGTGCAATATAAATGGACAGATGCTGCTTTCTAAAGTTTTTTTTATTGAAAATGTGACCATAATATAAAGTACCATAGTGCTGTTTGTGGATGTTTTTAGGGCGCATGAGCAAATAGTAAAAACATTTTTTTTTTTTACCAAACTAATGAAATGAGGTTGATTTCTCTCATTAATTTGTTTTAACAATGCCATATATTTGAGTGTCCACGGCAAATAGAACTTTTCACAGCGGATCGATGTCATTCATGCTATCGTTATTAAACATCTGGGCTGCTTGTTTTTATCTCCTCGTCTAGCTGTTGTTAGCCGCAATTCCCATAGCATCTCAAAGCAAGGACAGGACGAACTTGTCACTTTGTGCGTCCTATTTAAAATGAAGGAAACATCGAATACACAAAGCAACAGGTTTACTGCTTGGCATTTACGCCAAAGCTTGTGCTCGCCGTCCTTGTGAATTTGCCCTTCTTGTGAATTGCACCTGGATGTTAACACACACTGTTACCTGTCCTTCCTTCTCACTAAATGTTTCTCTTTTTTTTCTCTTTTGCAGGAAAGCAATTCTGGGTGTTTAAGGACACGGTGTTGCAGGCCGGATATCCTAAGGACATCACCCAGTATGGCCACGGCATGCCAGCTCAGAGCATAGAGACGGCCGTGTGGTGGGAAGATGTGGCGAAGACCTACTTCTTTAAAGGGGACAGGTAACAAAAGATAAAGGAGATGTTCAGTTGTGACTCCACAACTTAGTCCAGAGGTTCTTAACGGGTTCGGCGGAAGTCAAGACACACACCCGATTTATATGATTCGTCTTGATACGTCTTGTACAATATGAATTCACATGTAGCCTATAATGGAACATATGGTGTTCCACAGGGTTCCCTTCTAGGGCCTCTGCTGTTTTCATTTTATCGGCTAGCTCTGGGTTCCATCTTGGTTTTTTCTCGTTTTTCAATAACGAAGGGTTCAGGGAATTCGCATAGGAAACTGGTGGGGCTCAGTACCTCCAACAAGGTTAAGAACCACTGGTCTACGAGTACGTGAATGATTTATGTGAATGTGCAATTGATTTTCAATTATTACACTTCACAATTACAAAATCAGCATAATCGTAAAAAAATACGATTATGCATCTTTTAGCCATTGATACAGTAATTTCATAATTATTCATAAACCTTAAAATTAAAAATATGTACTGTACTGTAAAAACGAGTGTGATATTAATTTGTGTTGAGGTCATTTTTCTGCCACTAGATGGCATAATTGCATTTGTAAGACGTTGGTGACAGCTCAGTGCATTTTTCTTTTCATTTTAAGATCTAATCTTTAACATTAAGTAACTTGTGAAATTCTGCACATTTTTGAAAGTGTAAAACAACTTGACCCCAGTCTCCACAAATATTTGCATTATTATTACATTTATTACTGCTAATATTTGACGTGGACGTGTCTGCTGCGCTTTCCAAGTAAGAGGCGGTCATTATTCGTGTGTTAAAAAAATTAGTGCGTTAAAGGAACTTTTAATTAACTCAAAATTAATGCACTAATTTTGACAGTCCTAGTTAAAACATTTTCTTGTTTTGTACCAAAAAATAAACGATCGATTTCAATTATTACCAATATAATCGTGATAAATATTTTGTTCATAATCGAGCTGCCCTAATTCAAGCTTTGAGCTTTCGTTCATTTTTTTCATCATTTGCTCGCTTTCAGGTACTGGCGCTACAACGAGGAAATGCGAACCATGGACCCCGGCTATCCCAAACCCATCACTGTGTGGAGAGGTGTGCCTGAATCGCCACAGGGGGCCTTTGTTGATAAAGCCAATGGTATGATTTGCCCTTACTGATACTGTAATTTGGCAACAGCTGTTTTGCTCATGTGCCAGCTTGTATTGATTTCAGCTGGTCACTGGTTGACCCTGCAGGAGGTAAATTAGGGTGGCATTGATTTGAAATTTGCCCCACTTATTTCCTGTTTTTTACATTGTGTTGTAGTGGGTGGCGTATGTCCAAGCATAATAATAACATGCAAAGCAAAAGTTGATAAATTGCTAATGAAATATGAAAATAGGTCATCCTACTCGAGAATATTTTGTCCAAATTAATTCACAAGTTAACGGTTTAACTAGACCACCTTGCGCAGTTGGAGCATTAGGAACGAGACCACCACTGGGATCTTCCAGTTTTAGCCCGATGGCCTAAATCAAGCGCGTGGATGCGATGCATAACTCTCAAAGTGTTCACCTGTCAAGCCGCTCGATTGTTTGCGGACGGGAAAATCTTTCCTCATTGAGCTTATCCCGCCAGGTGGGATCGTGCCCAGATTTGGCAGCACCTTGGTCGGAAAAAGCAGGGCAGGTGGTGCTGAACGCTCAGGCCATCTGTCCTGTGGGTCGGCAGCCAGATTCATAGCGCAAAATTCCTGCCGTTGAGGCCAGGAGGAGCGTGAGCGTGAAGGGTAGGCGGCGCGGCTGATTGGTCCCCACGTTCATCACATGCGTGTTCACTTTTTCAAGCAGATACAGGTCGGTACGGAATCACTTGCGTATGAGATCGACCCACATAGAGTGGCATCATTGAGGATGCGTCTGTGTACATACGTGTGTGAGAGCAGGTTTCATATCAGGACACCCTGGAGCAATATGTAGTCCTGGCAGTAACTCACAGTAGCACCTCCTGTCTTATCTCTCATCACACTCCCTTTTAATATTCATGTTACATTTCTGTGTCTTTAAAGCAAAGAAAAAAAAAAACATTACAATATGTTCTATGTAGTCCCACTATTCTAAACATGGTATTTTTGCGTTTGTGGAATATGAATTGAGCAGCAAAATCCACCCATTTTTATCGAGGTGGCCATTTTGCCACTTTTTTTTTTCCTCTCTGGAGAGCTCAGTATTGTTCATTCGGTAATTTTACCGATTTGACATGTCATCATCATTGCTCTCTCTCTTTTTTTTTTTTTGATTTAAAAAAAAATAATAAAAATTTGTATGTGCGTGTGTGCGTGCGAGTGTGCGTGTATTTATTAGTTCACCTAAAACCTATTAAAAAAATCCCATACCGTTCACCTAAACCGAACACTTCCAGCCAGAGTCGTGAGGCCGTCAGGAGACCCGAGTCTGGACCAAAGAAAAGAAACTTACTGTCGACTGAAGATGACATCACAGTTGCTCAGGGCTCAGGTAACGACCAATCACGGGACAGCTTTGCGGACGTCACACGATCAAACTCAGAAAACAGGTGAGCCATGACTGGTCATTACCTGAGCTCTGAGCAACTGTGATGTCATCTTCAGTCGACAGTAAGTGGCAAAATGGCCGCCGATCGTTAAATCCGATCTTTTGATGTACTCGTTCACATTCCAAAAACAAATGTGACCTCTAATGTGAACGCAACGCGCACGTGATAGCGCACACCCAAAACGACGACATCACGCTGCAGTGTTTACGGATGTAAATATGGTCCCGACTCGCAACGTTTTACCTCCAGCCAAGTTGCTGAGGCAAGCGACTTTTATATATGTATATATACAGTATATATGCAAATTATATGCAAATTTAGCAGTGCCAATGCGCGCTACTGATTGGTGGACTGATGGACTGGTTTCGTTGACGTGTTAGGAGTTCATGTGTCTTGTCTGCATACATTATACAAATTCAGCTGTGTGAGAGCTCACACTCGCTCCTGGTTGGCTGCTGTTTTCAGTCAAGTACTTGAATACTAAAATACTCAATAGTTGCAGCCCTACCGTATTCCTTAAAAGGCCTTAATTTAAGGTCCTTAATATGTTGTACAACCACATATTTTGATTGGGACTTTTTTTTCCCTTTCCACTGGATTATTTGTTTCATTTTGTTTATCTATTTTTTGAAATTCAGTTAATTGTGTGCTCTATGCAAAATGACTTTTATGATCAAATTGAAGCAATATAGTTGCCATTAATTTCAAGCAATTTGAAGGAAATTTGCCATAATAAACTTGGTGTTGGTATCGGTGAGTACTGAAAATTTGAGTATCGGTATCGGTCTAAAAAAAAAGTGGTATCAAACATCCCTACTCAAAAATTCAGAATTGTATCGTTTACACGGCATGAAAAAATTCTGATACTTACTAAGATGTATAGAAACAGGTGGATATTGCCGCTTAATTCATATTCCACAAATGCAATATTTTAGCCGTGTTTAGACTAGTGGGTGCACATAGAACATATTATTGTAAAGACATTTTTGACTTGACTTTCCCTTTAGAAACCCCCCCAAAAAAAACAAATGGTCTCTGTAAAGTCACCACTCCATTATTTTGTATAATGGTGAGAGTTTCTAAAATAGTACTTAATCAACAAAATCTAAATGAATGTTCACTAGGACATATTTCCTTTTTAATTTTGTATTGGAAAAAAATGACCTACCATTACTTACTACTTTTAAATTGTAGTGAATTCATTGTGTTGTGGAAAAAGTGCTTTAGTTTTTAAAACGTCAAAAGTTCATTTTTCTTCTTTCCTCCAATAAAAACTCAGGAAAATAATTGATCTAACACTATTAACAAGCACACTTACACTTAGGAACACATTATTTTTGTCCTTCCGTGTGACAAACGGTTACACCTGTCCACCATTTTTGAGAAATCCAATCTCGTTCGCTCTATTTACATTTAGAGTATTTCAGTCCTCATTTTCCCAGATAACAGCAGGCATGAATAATAAATAGCAAAGCAAGCTGTCGCGTCACATGCGACAAGAGGGTAAGAGGCCAGTTTTTACATGGCATATATTTTCAGAGACATTCTGGAATCAATTTATATTAAAGAAAATATTGAAAACTCCTCATTGCTGGTTTAAACCAAAATTTGGTATCATGAAATCAATTTCATTCATATTCAAATGCGAGCCATAGTGAATATTTGTGCATTGTGCGCAGAAATGCAATATTTGCATTTCATCTATAATCCCACAGAGGGACAAGTGTTTCCAAGTGAATTCTTCCTCCAGGGGGTTGGAATCAAAGATGAACACTGACTCGTTGTGACTTTCTTGTTTGCGTGACACCAAGACAATTGCACACTCATTCTCTAAAGGAAAAAAAAAGTGTGTTTGAGAAACACAGAGCAGCTTGTTTCTGGATGACATTTATTGTGCTTTGGTGTGATATTAGCTTTGGGCTTTGACTTTTTTTTTTTTTTTATGAGTTTTTTTTTAATTAATCTCCAAGGACATTGCTGCCTAACAACGCTGCTGACAAGTGCACAGTGGCTCAACTGCAAAGTCAAGCACAGTTCACAGTTTAATTATTTAAGCCTGTGTAAACACAATGGCAGATAATCTTAATATAGGTGAAATATCCACACAGCATTTCTTCAATAGCATTAGAGAGTCAATACTGCAGTACAAATTTGCTCGTTGGCTTTAAAAAAAAAACATTTAAAAGTTTTTTTTTTTTTGGGTCAATCTATTCTATAATTTCACACTGTGAAATGATTTATCAGGTGTTATTATATAGAAATGTATCTTGTTATAAAAAAGTAAATACTTGTCAGTTAGTGGTCTTGGTAATATTATCATCAACAAATATGTAATATGGAAGAAATTGCTTTCATTCAAGCTACTTTAAAAAAAAAAATCTCAAACTTCATATTAGAAGTCAACCTTTAGTTGAGCCGGAACATTGTGTGCTCTGTGCTTATTTACTGTGTGGTTCTCAGCTGTATCTTCTAGTAGGTGTTAGATGATATTTATACTTAGAACACACAATAATAGCAGCAAGTTGTTAAGTAACATTTTGGTTTTATATGTTCGCTTATTTTGTTGAATGCTACAGTAACAAATGAGAACACAGTACAGGGAGTTGTTGGGTTACGACGGTCCCGACATACGAGGGTTTGAGATTATGTCATCACATTGCGCAAGAAAGCATGGTCAGTGAAAATGGATAAACCGAGTTTCATCTGAGGCAACGTGGTGATGGATTGCTTAGCATGCTGCCGCAAAGTCTTGGGGTCCAATCGAACCTCAGCGACATTCAGCAAGTTTTAACAATGCTTAAGCCCATATCCCACTAAAGGGGCGACTGTTGTGAAGGTAACAAATGTTATTTCTTGTCAGGGTTCATTCAAAAACGTCCGCCAAAGGTTCACTAGATGTAAGCCAGCAGATTTACATTGAAACTGTTGACGAACGTTTGCGTCTTTGAACGAACCGTGATGAGAAATCAACATTCAATATCTTCGCAAACACTCGCTACTATATAACGTATGATAATGTTGTCAGTTGCCATGCATTTTCTGTGTCCCTTGTGATGATATTTGTAGTTGCTATGCAGTTGCTATGTCCCTTATAATGATGTATTTGTATTTTGTCTAATAACTCTTATTTTGTTGTGTATGTATTTATGTAGTCACTGTGCCCCGTGTGATGATGTTTATAGTTGCTATGCAGTTGATCTGTCCCTTATGATAATGATGTATTTGTATTTTGTCTAGTCACTCTTATTTTATAGTTGCTATGTACCTTAAAAGGATGCCAGTTGCTATGCAGTTGATACGTCCCCTTTGATGATATTTGTCGTTGCTATGCAGTTGCTATGTCCTTTATGATGATGATGTATTTGTATTGTCTAGTTACTTTTATTTTACAGTTGCTATGTTCCTTATGATGATGTTGTCAGCTACTACGCAGTTGCTATGCTCCTTGTGACAATATTTGTCCTTGCTATGCAGTTGCTATGTCCCTTATAATGATTATGAGTATTTGTATTTTGTCTAATAACTATTTTCTTGTGTATGTATTGATGTAGTTACTGTGTCCCTTGTGATGATGTTGTCAGTTGCTATGCAGTTGCTGTGCCCCATATGATGATGATGATGCATTTGTATTTTGTCTAGTCACTGTTATTTTGTTGTGTAATTATTTATGTAGTCACTGTGTCCCTTATGATGATGTTGTCAGTTGCTATGCAGTCACTGTGCAACCTTGTGATGATGTTGTCAGTTGCTATATGATATGATATGTCCCTTATGATAATGATGTATTTGTATTTTGTCTAGTCACTCTCATTTTGTAGTTGCTATGTCCCTCAAGAGGATGTCAGTTGCTATGCAGTTGATATGTCCCTTATGACGATATTTGCACTTGCTATGTCATTTATGATGATGATGTATTTGTATTATGTCTAGTCACTTTTATTTTGTAGTTGCTATGTTCCTTATGATGATGTTGTCAGTAGCTATGCCCCTTGTGGCAATATTTGTAGTTGCTATGCAGTTTCTATGTCCCTTATGACGATGATGTATTTGTATTTTGTCTATCCATCCATCCATTTTTTTAACCGCTTAGTCCTCACAAGGGTCACGGGGGTCACTGGAGCCTATCCCAGCTGGCTTCGGGCAGTAGGCGGGGTACACCCTGAACTGGTTGCCAGCCAATCGCAGGGCACACAGAGACAACCATCCACACTCACAATCACACCTATGGACAATTTGGAGTGTTCAATTAACCTGCCATGCATGTCTTTGGAATGTGGGAGGAAACCGGAGTACCCGGAGGAATCCCACGCAAGCACGGGGAGAACATGCAAACGCCACCCAGGAAGGCCGAAGCCCGGACTCGATCTCACGTCCTCTGCACTGGGAGGCGGACGTGCTAACCAGTCACCCACCGTGCCGCCTGTATTTTGTCTACTCACTGTTATTTTGTTGTTGCTATGCAGTTACTATGTCCCTTATGATGATGTTTTCAGTTGCTACGCAGTTGCTATGTCCCTTATGATGTATTTGTATTTTATCTAGTCAGTTTGTGTAGTGTTTGTCCTATCATCTCTCATGTTTACAAATTCTTACCACTATTTTGCAAAACACTAGCCAAACAATTTGTATTGGTCCAAAATTCGCTACGCTTTGCAAGCATTTGCCGTTCAGTGAGATACGGCTTTGTCGTTTTCTTATATAAAAAGTAGAAACAAGCACATTTAACACTTGTGGCTATTGTGTCTTCGCACCCCCTCAGGTTTCACCTACTTCTACAAGGGGAAGGAGTACTGGAAGTTCAGCAACCAATTCCTCCGAGTGGAGCCGGGCTACCCGCGCTCCATCCTCAAGGACTTTATGGGTTGCGACTTGAAGCCGCCGGAGCCGGGGCGCCCGCCCGGCGGCGGCGGTGGCAACACGGACGTGGTCATCGAGCTGGACAACGAGGCCAACACGGTGAAGGCGGTCGCCATCGTCATCCCGTGCGTGCTGGCGCTGTGCCTGCTGGTGCTGGTCTATACCGTGGTGCAGTTCAAGAGGAAAGGTACGCCGCGCCACATACTTTACTGCAAACGCTCCATGCAGGAATGGGTTTGAAACAGGAAATGGATGGCGGAACTCTTATCACTTGAAGGACGGCGTGGACGTTTGAAGCCACGCCCTCTTTTGTTGGGGCGATCGAAATGGCCCCTTAACACTCAAGGCATGACCTCGGGACAAGATGATTGCTGAATCAGCCTTTTTTCACTAACAAGGGGACACTTGCGGGGAATGTTTTCCCTAAAATGACCTTCAGACAGTTTGGGGGGGGGGGGTGCAACAACTTGAGGTCCGTTTTTCTTTTGTATCTCTTTTGCCGGACTGCTCTTAATCAGAATCAGGGGGAGGACTTTAAGCGGGATTCACTCTGCCTACAAGTCATGGTCATCTGTCATATCGGGTGTTAGAACAAACAAAAACAAACAAATTCTCTGCCCCCCACTCTAAAAGATAATCACACTTGTTTATGTTTTGCTTTTCCAATTTCGTTTGGATTTCTAAAGAGGTTCCCTTTAAAATGTTCCTGAGGAAGAGACCAAACTAAACCAAATAAAATCTCTCCAAAGAGGATCACTTATCTTTTTTTTTCTTTTCTAATGTCATTCTGTCATCATTTGATCCGTCCTCTGGATCCATGCAGTGGTTAAGAGTCGGAGCTGTGACTGTTGTGGCAGTCTGTTTGAGACACAGGGGCCAAAACATTCTGCAATATTTTAACTCGCCTTAATTATACTTAATATTTCTTGTGCTTGATTTGACTGTATTGTTGTGTTGTTGTTTTTTCTATTCTGCTCTTTGTTTGTTTTATTTGTATGAGAAGCAGCTTTTAAAGCTTCCTGTGATTTGGTATTTCTGGATTTTATTACACGAGCCAGAATGCTCAGCACTGGCTTGCTGAGCTTTTCTGGATCATCGAGTCCGCTTGTATTCAGAGTAATGTTGTTATATGTCGGAGGTTCCTGGAGCAAAGCCACTATTTTGTGTTTTATATTTGTTGCTGTTAAAGTTTTATCATTTCCCTGTGGCAGATTTCTGGTAACTTAAACATCTTTGGATTTGTTGGTTATGTATTTGTTTTATTGTCCATGTCTTTTTTGACAGAGTGTACATCCAAATGTCTTTTGTGATTATTTTTTTTTAAGAAATCCAGTCTACTGCCTTTTGTTTTGTTTTTTTGCGAGATCTCACACATCCCAGAATGCTGTCTTCTTTCTGTCCAAGGACCTGAAAAGTCAAGATCAGTGCCTGTGTCAGCATGCATGCAAGCTTTTACAACCACACATCTGCTCAACGCTTTTCCTTAAAAGCTAGGAGGCCTTTTTTTTTCTTTTTTTTACCTTTGTTTATAATGCCCAAATCCCACCCTACAGGTACAGGTAAATCTCAGACCAACATCCAATAGGATCAAAAAGGTACATTGGGCAATCTATCTAGTTGGTCTTTTTAATGTCCTCTCTGAATGTCTGTTTTCATCATCGCAGTCTTTTCTGGTTGAAGCAAATGGAACATCTCACATTTCTTTTTTTTAGTGTAAGACTTTGGGACGATAAAGAATAATGTCCTGACAGAATGAATAAATTGATCAATCTATGATTAAAAGCTGCCTTGAAGTTGTTTGTCTTTTTTTAACGGTATTTATAAATGTATCACTAGCAGCAGAAGAGGATATGCTCTGATTTTCATATCAATGTTTATATCTAGGGATGTTCAATATTACGAAAGCTTGGAACTGCCAATGTGGAGTAAACATTTTTGACTGGCGAGTACATTCAAACACATTTGCCAGTTTGTTTGAATGTATTCGAACGTACTCGCATCATACCAATACGTTCGAAAATGAATCTCATAAATCTCATTATTTATTATTATTTCTGCAGTGCATGATATCGGTTCGGCATTATGGGAAAATATACTACGTTTGTAGCATTTAGCCTATAAAGTACATTTGAACATGAGAGTATAATTTCGGGTATTTGCGTTCAAGCTAGTGTTGTCAAAGTTAAAACATTAAATAATTAATTAATCACAAAAAAATGATCAGAATTATGTATTAACGCAGCTTAATCACACTATTAATTTTGACTGCCAGAGGTGGCAAATCCAGGTCCAGAAAGTAAAAACCCTGCCACGTTTGGCTTTAGGCCCTGATGCTAGCCAGCTATTTAGCTAGTTCCCTAGCAGGTAAACGAGCACTATGTGAGCTAGCTAGGGAGCTAGCTAGCTAGCATCTGAGATAAACGAGTACCATGGGAGCTTGCTAGGGAGCTAGCTAGCTAGCACCTGAAAGTAAAAACCCTGCCACAGTTTATCTTTAGCCCCTAATGCTAACTAGCTAGCCATTGATGCTAGCTCCCTAGCAGGTGAACAAGCACCATGCAAGCTAGCTAGCACCTGGGGCTAACACCAAACTGTGGCAGGGTTTTTACTTTCTGGACCTGGATTTGCCACCTCTGTTGACCGCAGATGATCCTTTTGCTGACAGCGGATGGTTATGTTAAAGGTAGCACAGATTGTGTTTGAGCAATAAACATAGCTACATGCATAAAAGTAAAGCATTTAATAAATGTTTGCGTATGACATTCAGAATATTTGTCAAACTATTGGGGTCTATTTTTTTTCCCATTTTAAATTATGCAAATAATTAACTGATTAGATGTGATGTCGAAACAATTTTTTTTTGATAAAAGAGCATTTTTAATTTAGTGATTAATCATGAATAATCAAAATTCTAAAATGTGATTAATCTGATTTTTTTTTTTTTTAATCAGTAGTTAATAAAAATCAGCAGTCCAGCGTAGGTATTTATATATACAGTAGATAAAATGTGTCCTTTCACCTTTTGGTGTGTTATCACACTTTGCAGATACTGTATGTACATTAAAAGGAGATTAAACTCAAGACATTTTATGGACTAAGAATTTCACATTAGAATAAAAGTTACACGCTAGTTTGTTGATCCATGCTAAGACACTATGAGATCATTTCCTGTGCATCATTCTGTGCATCCTGTTGTGTTGTATTCACATTTGCATATAAGGCACAACACAAGAGCAGCTGCTTGCGCTGACTCACATTCGCCAAGCATGTTATTCAAGGGTGCTATTTTGGTCAGACCTCCTCCTTCTCTTGCTCTTCCTCCCGCTGCTGCCATTGGCTTAGAAATTGAGTGATTACAGCAGGAAGTGAAGGAATACATTTTCATTTAACCTAAGCCTTTCCGACGTCCTGCTTAATGCCCCCTCTTAGGTTAAGGACCATTTATCCTGATGGTGGTTTTTAGCGCCGCTCAGACAGTCTGGTTGAAGGTGAGCTGAGGTCAAGTTGTCGCCGTGGCCTGGATGAAAAAAAGGAGAAAATGAACAACACAGAAAGATGAGTGATTGTTTACGTGCTCTGTCAGTTGCTGGGAAACTACTGCATCATTGTTCTTGCTGTATAACGCAGTCAGGTCACTTCCTACCAGAGATGGCAAATCCAGGTCCAGTAAGTAAAAACCCTGCCTCAGTTTGGCTTAAGCCCCTCGTGCTAGCTAGCTAGCTAGCTAGCTCCCTGGCAGGTAAACAAGCACCCGGGGAGCTAGCTAGGGAGCTAGCTAGTTAGCACCTGGGGCTAAAGCTAAACTATGGCAGGGTTTTTACTTTCTGGACCAGGATTTGCCACCTTTGCTTCCTACAAATGCTTCTGTTTTGTTATTTTACATGATTCTTTTGCATTGTCTAGTCTTTTTTCTTTCCCACAGCTGCACAGCTCTAGATGTGATTAGCATGCTGGAGCTCTTCTTGTTTTAGTTTATTGTTTAAAATTGGGCTGGTGACCGCCGGTAGCCCCATTCATTCGCTGGTTCTTTGTTAATCTACATTTTTGTCTTTTCTTTTCTTAAGGGGAGGACACTGGATCCGACAAACATTCGATTAGGGTTGGTCCAGTGTTTGCTCCACTTATTTTCCTTTTGGTCTGGGTCTCCAGTCCTGTCTGTTTGTTTGTTTACACTTATTTTTGACTGGGCTGAATAAAGCTTGCTGTTTTTGACCTCACTCCTTTTGTTTGGCGACCTTTATATGTTTGGCTGTAACGCATTTGGGGGCTCGTCCGGGAGCATTACATCATCAAAAAGCACAAGCCATTTTCAACACTTCAGATTGGTCAAAAATGTGTATCAACAACACCCATATATGTGGATTAACTGATAGAATAGATTTGGCTTTTTCTTTTTTTAAATAAAATGCTGACATACTACGATCTTTGCATTAAAAACAATAGTGAACGCTCCCAAGAAAGATTCGGTTTGTTATCAGGGTGTCAATTCTAACAAAGTAAACATTAATTTCATCGCAGTCATCAGTTTTGTTTTTGTGCTTATACTGTATATATTACATTCATGTTAAATATTGATGTAGTATACTTTATATGTTATATTATGTGCTATTTCCCAGCACTCAAGAAAGCAGCATTATTTCTACATTTAGCACCTTGCCTGAAAATGTAATAACATCTTAAACTGTAATACCATTCACACTTAACTGGATCCAAATTGTAACCCAATAATGTAATAATTTCACCAATGAAATAAATCATGGGGGTGGTAGGTTTTTTATTCTCAAAACTGATCATGTAAAACTTGACACATAATGAAATATATATGTTAATTTTCACTACAAAGTTCTACATTTGGTGTTTTTAGAATCCAAGACTATACATTCACAACAAGAATTAGAATGTTAAAATGTTGGTGTTAAATGTTTCAGAGTTGATTTCAACCCTCCGAAAGTGTATTTTTAACACTGTCTGATTTCAATGGAGGTCAGTGTTGGAGTTGATTTATTTAGTGTTAAACCAACTCTGCAGAGCGTTCATCAAAGTAAGCTCCGCCCACTTTTAGAAGCGCTCTGTCGCAAAGGCTTCTGGGAATGCTAAGTGTTACAAATAAATGTATCTGTTCTTTTCATGTATTAATGTTATGTTTATGTTTATTGTTAAACAATCAGATACGTGTTCAGTTCATGTTGGATCAGAGTACTTGCGTTGGTTTTCTCCAGGTGCTCGGATTTCTTCACACATCTCGAAATCATGCTAACAGCTAATAAAATAGTCAACATTTCCCATAGGTATGAATGTGAGTATCATTCATTCATTAATTTGTGTTTATTTAGTTTTAGGTTGAATGGTTGTTTGCACTGCATTTAAAACAGTAATTCTAAAAGATTTGCTATTCAGTAGCATAACATAATCATGACATATGACTATATGTCATGTTTCATGTCATTCCTCCATCGTAGCTTGAAAAAGATTGTGCTGTATTTTTTTCTTCTTCTTTTGTGTTAAGAAATGAGATAGTTCTTGTCACTTTATGGAGTGTGGCGAATGAAAGGCATCTTCCTATCTTCCCAAGTTACATCCAATGGCTAAGAGCCTTCCTCCTCATGGCACATAATAGACCATATTCGTGCAGCCATAAAGCACCTTTGAAAAGACCAAAGAACGAAACACTGCACTTTCCGTGTCCAGTGAGACTGAGTGAACAAATAAATGAAGGCTCTACACCACCCACCCCCCTCTAATAGTTTTGTACAATGAGCTGTGAGAATCGGACATGCTAGGAAATGTGTTTCCAATTCATTGCTAAATGGTTTTTCAACAACGGCGCACCTTCAAAATCTGCACGTCAGTGCATATAAAAACATACCAAGCGCGTGTGGTACATTCCAGACACATTTAGCTTTTGTTCTGCACAAACAGTATTACATTTTCTTTTTCGATTTCTCCAATTGCTGACACTTTGTTTAGCCTTCCCTGCCATGTTTTGACTGAAAGCTTTCTCGTTTCATTTCTCCAGCTGTCTCCAGCAGAGCTGTTACGTGTCCTTTGTTCGCACCATGAGCGGTCTGGCACCGATGAATCCCGACAGAAAGTAACAGCAGTTTAATGCAGAACAGACCCAAATGAATTCAATTAAAAAGTTCTTCAAAGCGTGCGAGCTCCTTGGCAAACATGTTTTGACAATCTCCAATCAGGATGACGGAGTTGGAGGTGTCGTGATTTATTTTAGTATGAATGGAAATGAAATACTGAGCTCTAAAAGCCTCTGCGAATATCACCACAATTCTCTTACTACTTCTTGAAGCAATTTAATGGCCTGTCAACTTAAATGCATAACCTTCACGCTAAGGTGTTTAGTTTTTAGACATAATAGATCATTAACGTTTTTATGTTGCAGCTCCCCCACAAAAAGCAGTGCTGGGGATAATAGGGTTGCCTACCGTCCCTTGAAATACGTAATCGTTTCGTTAGACCTATAAGTACTTGTCCCGTATTGAGTGGTCAAGGGACGCACTTTGTCCCGTAATACCGTGAGAGTCAAAAATAATTCGTAAAATGTCAATAGAATTAATGAATAACAGTGACCTTTATGTGAAAACTTACGGTAAAGTTCCAAAGACCTCCGGCTTTGTGACCAATGAGCTGACAACACATTAATTCACGTGTATGACGAGAATCCGCTCATCTTATTGGTCGGCGTAATGTTGTTTGCGGAAGTACATGGCAGCGCAGCAGCAGTACTCCTCCGAATAAAGGCAGAAAAAATTGTAAAAATACCGAGAGGACTAGGATGCAAAACACATGGGTCGAGAAAGTGTGAGAAAATATCCATCAAGCGTACTGTACTGTTTGTTGGCGCACTTTTACCTTAGCCCCGAAGGTGGACTGACTGGCCTCAAGTAATGCTTCCAGTGGTGAAGCCGTGCAGAACACATGCGTATTGCGGAATACTGTATAACGCACAACTTAACTAGGGGAGCCCCAGAAAGAATTGTTGTCTACCAGGCAACCCCAGCGATTGATATGGTATGTAAAGAATAATTCTTTAACCCCCTGATCAAGGTTAATATGGGAATGTGCAATGAATATCTGTGTTGTATGGAAAACAAGTACGTAAATTAGATAATACATAAAAGTAACCACTGATGAATAACAATACAGCCTTACATTTATCACAAGTTCAAACAGATTTGTATAATCTTTCCTGTACATGCAGTTCATATACGACATGCAGTAAAAATAGTTTATTTAATTTACAGGTGACTGTTGCAGACGTAGCCCATGTTTATCACATTCTATGCATGGTTTGAGCTATAACTCAGCTGACAGTGCTCTAAATGACGATGATGAAATATAAATGGGGAAAATAGGCAAATATATATAAATATAAATAGTCTAGTGCATTGAGCTATTCATAATTTACAGATTGAATGTTCTGCTTATTATTTACTGTTTAAGGGATACCTGACTCATTGAACCATTTTCAGCAGGAAATTTTTCATGTACAATAAATAACGTTTTTTCCACTTACTGTCTACTGAAGATGACATAACCTGTGCCGAGGAAGTGGCTCAGTTTGCTGACCAAACCCAGAAAACAGGTGAGGCATGATTGGTCGTTACCTACTTCCTCAGCACAGGTGATGCCATCTTCAGTCAACAGCAAGTGGAAATATTTGTTATCAAATTCATTCTGGACTAAATATTAACTATTTACTGCTGAAAATGGCTCAATGAGTCAAGTATCCCTTTAAGTTAAGTAGGAAAGGTTTCTGTTTGAGAGATATTTATTTTCCTAAGTTAAGTTCTGGATAGCAACTTTTACACGTGTTCATATCATTCAAAAATATGGAAAAAAATCAATCAAAACTGGACTGATCCGCTGCTTGGGCCAATTTGACCCAGAAATTGCTTTGTACAAAATGACCCAATTTTCGGGGGGTTGTACGCAAGGAGAGTCTACACTCTAAAACTAGTTTGGCAACTTTTAGTTGTTGTTTTTTTGGCACAACAAAATTATTTTTTGAGGGTTTCAAAATGGGACCAACTCACTACTTGTGTCAATGTGTCCCAACTTTCTGGATTGCTTTGTACAAAATGACCCAACAAAGTTGGTTCAAATTGACCCAAATAGCGAGTCTGTCTCATTTTGGCCCAAATTAGGTTATTTTTTTACCCAACTGTTTAAGCTTTGGCTTTAACATGACCGTCGACCAACACTTCGAAAGTGTTGACTGTGAAACTTCTCCCAAACGTATCCTTTGTGACTATGCAGTCAGGAGTGCTTATTGGGCAGAAGCACATTTTTAAGATAATGTGAGCATTGCCGTTCCCAACAGAAGTACCATGAGTAGTAATTACAACCGTATTTACGGCCGATATACTTTATTGTCACAATTTATTCATCTTCACTTGTCCTCTTTAGGCTTTTGCGACGAACTATTCTCACATGTGTGATTGTATTTAACACTGTACAAAATGTGCTTTCTGTGGTGAGCTCAGGGTTTAAATACTGGGAGGCGCCCCACAAAGGTAAATACCACACTCTTTGGGAAGTGTAAAAATGTGGTGGCTCAGCGGTTAATGGTGAGAACAAAACACAGCTGACTTCGACTGCCGCCGCCGCAAAATTATCCTAAGCGCCCCGGTGGGCTGTTTTTTTTCTCTCTTTTTTTTCTTGAAATGGTCAAAAGTTCATATTTTGCCAGGGTTGCATTGAGACAAACTAGTGTGATGTTACATGTTGGAGTTCAAGGTGAAGGACAACTGGGACCTTGGGTGGTAATTATGAACTTATGCTGACCTCTGTTGAACTTCATATTATGTTTTCTGTCAGTGTGAATTTGTTACTATAAGTTTTCAAATGTGTGTTGCTTAACTTTTGTGCAGGCTGTGCAGGTTCGGTTCCCACTGAATGTGAATGGCTGTCTGTCTCCATCCATCCATTTTCCATTGGGCTCCTCAGAGTCACGGGTGAGCTGGTGGTGAATTCCGAATTATTCTAAGAATCCTCTCAGAGAGCTCCTAAATTAACTTAAACATTCCTGGCAGGGAGTCTTGGCGTAGGAGTTTTTCACTCTTGGTGATAATGATGCCCCATTAAATCGATTGTCTTGAAGTTGTGGCAGCTTTTGATTTTGCTGAACGCGGTTGCCGTGGCGACGCGCTGTTTGGCAAAACAAATGATGTTGATTTTTTAATTGATCTTAACATTTGTAAAAACATGAAACTATCTATCTAAAATATCTATGTATTGATCTATAAAATTGACATATTTTGTAGACCAGTTTATAGCGAAGTCTTTCACATAAGTGCAGAAGGTCACTGTGCGGATGTTGTGGTGACGCAGATAGCATCTCTGCAGTCCCGGACGACTGTTCTTACCTTCGCCTGTCCTCTACGTCTGTGTGAGCTTCTCATTAGAGAAGTAAACAAACACAGTGTCCACTTTCCACTAACTCCACGCTCACTTCCATCTTGGACAGGATAAAGTCAAAAAAAAAAGATGGAGACAAGGAAGTAATGAGTCATAGTGTCCAGGTAAAATTATTTCCATTAATCACATCATTGATTGGTACTGTGGAGAACACCTTCCTTTTTGTTACAAAAAATATGATTAGCCAAATATTTGTTGTTATTATTTGAAAAATACAGCAAACGAGCAGATGCTGTCGGATACTGTTTTTTTTGAGGACATTTTAGATCTTTTGCTTGAATGCTCTTACTTGGCTGGATTTGAATCTTTCTCCAACAAAGGTAAGTGCCTGCGCTCTCATTTAAATCCCTCTCTGCTTTTAAATCACAATTCCTTTTCTGATTGAATGGAAGTCGCTCCTTGATAAAAACAATGCAACTGATTTGCCATTTAGCACGTTTGCTTTACTAGAGAAACTGAATGATAGTTTATAGATTTGCTCTATATTGCAATGTTTTAGTCAAACATTTTTATATTTTGGGGTATTGTTTCTGATATGTCAACTCTTTGAGTCAAACACTCTCTAACACTTGTTTCAGCATTTCCTCAGTTTACGAATGTAGTCATGGAATGGATTAAATACGTGATTTGAGGTTCCACTGTACGTTTTTTTTCCTATAATCTCAGCACTGAGGCTAAAGCTGTTGATCCTTCACAATATGTACATCTTCCAGTGTGGAAACATCAGAGAAGCAAAAAATAAATAAAAAATGTTTATTTTTGCTTGGCCTATTTCACAGCTTCCTGTTCCAGTGATAACGCTTTATCAGCAGGAGACATAGGACGCCATTTTTTTTTTCATGTTGAACCAGACTTTTTTGTGTGTTTGAAGGACCTCAGCAGCAAATCTGCTATATCAACACAGCCCAGACTATCTACTTTTTTTTTCTTTCTTCATTGCTGATGATTTTCTTTGAGCAGGAGCTCACATTCAGGAAGTGTGCAATTCAAGCAGGGCACAGAAGCGCTATGGCTGCTTTGCCGTCTATCTATAATGGACTTTAGTTTGCTTTTATAGTCAAGATGACAATTCTCTGCTTTGAGCAATTTTACACGGCAACAGCAGCTAGAGGATCATAATATTATTTTTGAGAAGACATCTGCATCCACAGAATAACAGCTACAGAATCACTTGGGTGGTATAAAGGCTTGGGGTATGGATGGATACCCGTCAGAGTGTTATTTTAAACGGATAGACTTTCTAAGCTTTTAGCTTCTACTGTAGCTACGTCTTCATTTTAAGGACTTCTCGTTAAAAAAATGTCCACAGTTCTCAAGCTAATGTTCACCCACAAATATGCATTGCTTTTAAATAGCACTTGAAATTCATCATTCCTCAACAGTTTCAAACTCAAACAACACAATATACACACTATATATTTTAAATCATAAAGCAGTCAAATTTACGTTTAGGTAAAATATGAATTTATGTTGAATACAAAATCTTTTTAAAGCCACCGAACGCAAGTTACCAAATTTTTGCAGATTTGCGCCCCCTTTTGTGAAAAGCGGAATGGAAGCCAGCCACGTGCACACGCCCAGAGTGCCGAGACGTTAGTTAGTGGTAGTTTTATTGTGCATTGCTTATCATAAATAGACTATCGCATTTTCGTGACGAGGTCTTACCTTTTTAGCAAGAAAAAAGCAAGCTGTGGGTCCTGTTTCATCCTTTTTTCCACCTACTCCAATATTTTTAATTTTTTATTATTTTTTTCTGGAGAGCTCAGTATTGTTCATTCGGTAATTTTACCGATTTGACGTCATCATTGCTCTCTTTTTTGTTTTTTTTGTATGTGGGAGAGCATGTGTATGTGCGTGTGTGCGTGCATGCGAGTGTGTGTGTAGTCAGTAGTTCACCTAAAACCTATTAAAAAATCCCATACCGTTCACCTAAGCCGAACACTTCCAGTCAGAGTCGTGAGGCCGTCAGGAGACCCGAGGAAGGACCAAAGAAAAGAAAGCTACTCCAATATTAACGCTGCTCCAATATTGACCCACGTCCTCCGCGACGCTTGTGCAACTCCAGTTTTGCCCTTTTTGGCACACTCGACCGTGCTATCCTTTCCTGCTCGGTATTCTGACCGTGATCGAGGGGGGGATTTTTCCCTCGGTCAGAGTCACCTCTGTGGAAAACTCCCGTTGCATGTCGCAAAACTTTCAACCCATGGTCGAACAAAAGGAGCCACCGGGCGTTGGAGGGTTGCACTGCAGTATTGTTTTATTATTATTTTGACACGCTTTTATAGCCGCTGTGGCACACGCTTCTCTTTTACCACGGACTCGTTTTTAAAATGTGTGTGGGTGAAAAATTTGGTTATTTTAACACGTCAACGTTGCGTCATGCACCTTTAAACATTTTAAAGATATTTATTTTAATTTTTTAATTTAGTTTAGTTTCATGTGTCTTTTCCTGTTTCTCATGTCTTGTCTGCTTGTTTGAAAAGTAGTTGAGGTCGCTGTGTTTATTCTTGTGCCAAACAATCAGCTTCCTCCAACCACTCGTTTTCTTGTCCAGGTGCGTATTGTCGTCTCTGATTTGTTTGTATTTATGTAACCCCATTATTATTATTGGGTTGACAATTCATGGACAATCTATGACTCTCTTGTGTTTAAATTGAAATAATTAAATAAAAATAATTTTTATTATTATTATCCTTATTAACATACTACTACTACTACTACTACTACTACTCATAATGATAGTAATAATAATACATTGAAATTTTTCTCGTTTTTAAAACGTGTGGGTGAAAAATATGGTTATTTTAACACGTCAACATTGCGTCAGGCACCTTTAAACATTTGAAAGATATTTTTTAAAATGTTTTAATTTAGTTTAGTTTCATGTGTCTTTTTCTCATGTCTTGTCTGCTTGTTTGAAAAGTAGTTGAGGTCGCTGTGTTTATTCTTGTGCCAACCACTCAGCTTCCTCCAGCCACTCGTTTTCTTGTCCAGGTGCGTATTGTCGTCTCGTTGATTTGTTTGTATTTATGTAACCCCATTATTATTATCGTGTTGACAATTCATGGACAATCTATGACTCTCTTGTGTTTAAATTGAAATTATAATTAAATAAAAATAATTATTTTTATTATTATTATCCTTATTATTAACATACTACTACTAGTACTCATAATGATAATAATAATAATACATTGAATTTTTTTCAAAATGTTGCACTTTCCCAGTGTTGTGGAGCAATGTTAATGGAGGACAGTTTAAACATTTACGAGATTAAATTAAATGATGCTAGTACATGTGATGTAATAAAATGTCTGTCGACTTTTGGCTCATCTTGTTAAATTGACTGACCAAAATGAATTATTACATTATTATGCAGGGATGTATACCTGTGCAATTTTCAGCTCATATACTGAGCTTTTGATAGCGTCTCTTAGCATTTAGGTACAATTTCATTGCAGTGCTACGATCCAACCAAAACATGTCACTGTCAGAAACAGATGCTGACAGGTTTGCGTCTCAGTAGAATACATAAACGACAGGAAGTGGGGGTTGGATGGATTTAAAACGAATGACAGCGGGGTGAGACCATCGACTGTGAGAGCGAGTGAAGGCCCAGTGAAGTCGTCAACTTGATGTAAATGGCTTTTTACAAACCGTGGCCTTGTAAAGCAAAGAGCGTGTTGCGTGTGATCATAAAGAGAGCGACTGCATGGAGCAATGGAGTGTATATCCACAAGTCTTCTCACACGATGTGTGGTCAGTGGCCTGAATCGCCTGAACGTGGCTCTTTTTTGCAGTATTGCTGTGATATAATGGAAAGTAGTATCTGGTGCCGTTCTACACAATGAATTGCTCGATGGCAGTGTCGATCCAAAATGAACGTTCTTTGCAAATGAAAATATCTGGATGCAAACATGGACGTCTTTGCTACTGGACAAGCTTTACTGAATCCGATTAAGGTTTAGAGCTTATAAAAAGCAGGTAGCATTGGATGTTATATTCAAAAGCAGCCATTTATTGAACCTGAAGTCCCCTGCATACTACAATGTGGGAATTGGGACAAGTTGAGTGCAAACGTGCGGCCTTTAACAGGCCGTCTATATTTATAAGATGTGGCGGTGCTAGCGGTGAGTCGCTGTGATTCTCTGACAGTTACTTAGCGAGGTCCCTGCGGGCTCCCGCCTTTTTCCCCCTAGGAGAGTCATTATAGAAGTGGATTATACACGACAGCAGAATCTCATTCCCTAACCTCTCAGGAAGTGAAGGCAGAAACATTTGGATTAAAGACACACGGCCAAAGCTCCGTTCAAATATGAAATGTACATTTACGCTTCGTTTGAAAATGCTGCGTGTGTGCATTTGTTTAGCTCGTCTTAGGCTTGCAGTTATCAATAAATGCCACACGTTCCCAGTGGACGGACTCATCTGCGTTCATTAAGTGTGGACTTAAAGCTTCATATGCAACGGCATCTCAAATTTAATTGCAATCGTGGTAATAATCATCCTCTAATCCCAAAGATGACAGAATTATTACCTTCCGCGTTCATTACATGACTACCTAGTGAATAAAAATTGCTGAGCGATATTACACTGCAGTTGGCGTGCTTGCTTATGGGATCATTAAGATGATTTTACATTGAAACAACACAGATACATCATAATTTCTACACACACTACTGAAATGGTTGACATTATTATTCACAGGCTTGGTGAATAAATGTATGCCATAATTCCTAAAGAATGTTGTGCTTCTGTTGCTCTCAGTTGAAATCAATAAAGCTAGGGGTCTACAACATGCGGCCCTGGAGCCATATGTGGCTCTTTAGTCCCTCTGCTGTGGCTCCCATGTGGAGAAAAAAAAAAATGTTAAAAATACAAAGACATTTTTAACATTTTTTTTTTTTTTAAATAAATTAATGATTACGATTAGTTTTTTGTTAAATGAATAATTACATATTTCAGTCAAAAAAATTTAACCCTGGAGAACCCACGGGGTCAAATTTGGCCACTATAAATTCTGCTACTCAAATAACAAAGACCTTTTTTTTTTTTTTAATTTAACTTCAAAAGTCCAGAGTGCCACTTCTGACCCCTGCATGGGGCCATCTAGTGGATGAATATTGCACTTACATGAGCCAGAGTGGTGGTGACAAGATGGCTGGCAACATGCTGTTTTATTGAGCTGGAAATCAATCCAAACAAAACCATCTTCTCAGCAAACCATCAGATGGTAAAATTGTGTTTTTTTTGTTAATTTATTTCATATCATGTTGCAGAATGCCTAGGAGTATGTTTTATATATATATATTGATAAATTAGCAACTCTGAGCTAGTTAAAAAAACAAGGGTTAAAATTGAAAAAACATATTTTGGTGTTCAGTGAACTTATAGCAGTCATTTAATGTATAATTCATAATTTTCCAAAGAAAAAAAGGGTTCTTGGGTTCTCCAGGGTTAAATAAGTTGTCAGATCAAGAGACATGATTATGATTTGTGTAGGTTCGTTGTTTTGGCTTTGTGTCCTGTCTTGCTCGTTAGGTTTTGTTTTCACCTGTGCCCGTCACCCTGTTCCCTTGTGTCATCCAATCATCTCCCCCAGCCACTTGTGTCTTGTCCAGGTGCCTCTCGTTGTCTTGTCAGTTGGCTTCTATTTAGGCCCCGCCCATCCACACAAAAGCCAGTTTCAATGTTTCTTACCGTTTAAGCCATTCGTCCACATGACGGTGCGGTTTCGGAGCTTGAAACCAATCACTTTTTAAACCGGGCTCCATACTGGAAAGATTTTAATACACGCCCGTACACGTCCATCTGGACACCATATCCAAGATACTCCTCCAGCGATGATGTAATGGTCGCAGCTCGATGACGACGTATTGTCATTGTCATCGATTGATGACGTATGCGCCAATTCTCGCGCGAACCGTCAGTCTGTCAACAACAATGGCGGATAGCCGTGTCGTAGTCGTTTTGCGCAGCCTCCTTAGCTTGCTTATGCTTTTGCAGCAAAATATTTAGCTTCTTTATTCCCACGTTCAACTAGCGGTGTTGAACTAAAATCACCCGTCATTGTCACTTCACCTGTGTTCGTCTTTTTCATGTTGTTTCGATACATGCAAAGCCATGTTTGTTCTGTAGATTGCATTAAAGTTTTTTAAAATAAGTGTCCGTCTTCTTCGCTGATTCTTCTTCTATGCTTTCCGTTAACTCCCTGTGGCTGCGCTACAGCGCCACTCCAGACTTGGCATATACATTACAGCCGTTAAACGCCCTCAGCGTCTTCTTTTGGACACACGCAAGTCTTGAAATGCTTCTGTGTGTACGAGATTTGTTTGAGGAACGAAGCCGGCTTTGCTTCCGTCTGGACGGGGCCTTAGTTTCCTGGTTTTGTTCAGACTTTGTTGGATCATTGTTGTTGTCACCACTCTTGTATTTTGATTTTTGGTCGTCTCAGAACTTTGTTAGTTTTATTTATTTCAGTTTTACTCAGTACCCCTGTTAGTTTTTTTTGTTAAATAAGTTGTGTTCAGTATTCAATGCATCCCTGCATTTGGGTCCTTCCCCACATGAAAGGTGAAAATGAAAGGTAGATGAAAATGTTTTAAAAATTACTTAAACATGTCTAAAAAGTGGCCATAAAATGTCCACAAAAAAAAATGTTTTAGAGATGGGAAATATGAGTGAAATAATGTTGCTGCACTAGTGTGCACACCCTCATAACTAGGATGAGGCTGTGTTCAGAATGAAGTTCTATGGCACTGTTCATAATTCCCTCCACTTTGTCCAAGGCCCCCGATCCAGCTGAAGAAAAACAGCCCAATGCACATCGGTGCCAGCACCATGCTTCATTCACCATGAAGCAACACTTCAGCTTTTTATTTTTTTTCAAAATATATTTCTTGATGAATCACTACACCATTATTTGTTCTCGCGCTTTGTTTTATCCTCCTTTGTTCCACTCTCTGTAATTGCAGCATTGTTCGGTGTGGCAGCAATGAAAGTGTCTCCATCTAAAGCAGGCCATTCCTTCTCTTGAACGCTCCCCTGAGCTGCTCACTTTCAGAGCTACAAAAAAAAAAAAAAGTCCCTCGCTCACTGCCGCTTCCATCAAATTCACCTCCATATAAAAGAGGCTAATTAAAATTGTTACTAATTCTAACGCTTACTTATCACTGACAAATCTATGCATTGCATCAAAAGCAATTAAGGCTACTGAGTTGCCTTTTGTTCCTCAGTCCGTTTAATTAGCGGAATGAATGTGGCGGAAAAGGAAGCGCACAACTCATAGCAGGAAGATGCCATTGTCTTTATATCAACCCTGATACTGTAATTGTGTCTTTGCGATTATTTTGTACTGCTCCCGTCATTGGACTGCCAACAACATACTGAAATGTCAAATATTATTCTCGTTAAATCTTACAACGAAGAGACGCTTTCTTTCTGCTGTCCGATACAATTTTTATTGCATAATAATATGAATACATTTTCTGTAGCATGTATGTTCAATCCAATTTGCATCATCTGGCCCATTCGTGGACAGCATGTTCACTTCCATGCTCCCATTTCCTTTAAAGCCTTAAGAATTCAGACACTGCTATAGTGTTTGGTTTTGGTCACCGTGGGCCAGAAGTGGTCCATGAGGATGATTATTCCACACTTCTAAACTCTAAAATGCTTTTTCCAGATTCATTTTGTATGGGTGTTGTTGTTGTGAGCGATGTGAGTCAAACAATAAGATTTGCTTTTGTTATTGTTGTCGCTCCAAAAAGTAGAAGCTCTTATTTGCATAGCATCGGGGATTGCCATGAAACCGCATTCACAAACAATTTCTGATATGGTTCCAGTTTCTTGTTTTTGTCTCTCAAAAGGTGTAAATTGAGAGGAATGTGGATAGAAATTGTAATTTTTTTCAACATTTGAGTTAGATATTCAAACTGGGCTTTTGTTGTTGTTTGATTGCAGTTTGGGGAATTGGTGAATGTTTTCTTGGTGCATTTTTATAAAATTATTATGAGGAAAAGACTAAGTCCGGGCTTCGGCCTTCCTGGGTGGAGTTTGCATGTTCTCCCCGTGCCTGTGTGGGTTTTCTCCAGGTACTCCGGTTTCCTCCCACATTCCAAAAACATGCATGGCAGGTTAATTGAACACTCTAAAATTGCCCCTAGGTGTGATTGTGAGTGCGGATGGTTGTTCGTCTCTGTGTGCCCTGCGATTGGCTGGCAACTAGTTCAGGGTGCCCCGCCTACAGCCCAAAGTCAGCTGGAATAGGCTCCAGATGGATGGAATAGACAAGTATTGATACCGGGTATCGGTATTGGCGCCAATACTCGCCTTATTTTAAGGAATGGGTACTTGCGACGGCAGCCAATAGTGGATTAGGCTGCCCTCTTGTGGCCGTCTTATGATCAGGAACTAAATTACGTCTTTCTTAAAATGATCAGTTTTTGTTTTGGAAAATTTATGTATAAAAAGTACTTGTGGTATTGGTGAATTGAATACTCATACTGGTATCGGTCTTTAAAAAAATGGTATCGAACATCCCAAATTTTTATACTTATAGTAATAAATTTCACTGGGTCCAAAAAATGTATAATTTTAGAAAAATGATAAATAATGTCAAACAAAATAAAGAATGTGAGTGAGTAGATAATATATGTTAGTAATTCTTAACCACAAAAAATTTAATCATTTCAATTTTGCACATAGTTTGTGGGGCAGCATATTTTTTACCAATTACCTAAACATAAACCTAACAATTCAGCTTCCTGCCACTAGGTGGCCATAAGCTATGAGACTGATATTTACCTCTTCATTGAAGTAACAGTAGGAGAAGAAATGCAACAGCTTAAGACCTAAGTATTTAAAAAAAGAAAAATAGAAAATGTAGGCGATGCCTGATGACACTAAAAGGCAAACAACTTTTTTTTTTTTAAGCCAGCTACCTCGCAACCAGACGTGTGGCACAGAGTAAGAAAAGGTTAGAAATTAAGAACCCTGCTAAGGTGACTAATGTATTTTTGCCAAACGTAATAAAATGACCCACTTGGAAACAAATTAGGAACATGACCTGAAAGTACTTTATTTCCTGTCATATCATTACAGATGCCAGGATCCTCTTTATGTCCTTGAGGCAACTTTCTAATTGTATGGGAACTTCAGGCAGTTCTTTTTGAAAAGTCATGTTCCCAAAAGAGAATGTAGTGTACCAGTCTACTGTTAATGCTCACCCAGAGGGAATAATGCAGGAATTTTCAAATCGTGGTGCTGCCTAGTATGACCTTAATTAACCTCTTGCAGTCATATACTGTTTAACATTTGACATTTGGAAGTCAGTATGTTGTATTTATTATGGGTTTTTGTTTCTGATTTTGGAAGCTTGGCAGTGCAGCCAAAATAGATTTTAAGGAAAGAAAACGTTAATGGATATTTGTCACCTTTTCGCTATGCTACATAAGGTCCTGAGAACACCTCCTCCTGTCCTACATGGGTAGCAACAGCTATTTTGGTCTCACTGCTAATGTTCTTGGAGCACTCCTGTTAAATGATGCAGCGTGTCCTAAAAATGAAAACCCACATCCAATGCTGTGAAATTCATCTTGTGCTAAAACGCTTTCCGTAAATAGACATAAACACTCGAACATAATATTGACTACGCTTGCATAATCTAATGAGATTTGATTCATCATTCAGGTACTCAGGGCAGGGGCGGATCTATTCTAGTGGTGAACCTTGTTGTTTGTGCCGCTACACTGAATGTTGTGGCCATTAGTGTGTATAAGGGTCATTGATGGATACGTTTGTCCGATGATGCCCATTTTAACAATCATCATGTATTGCGTCCCAAAAAACTATTTGGGACTTTCATTTTGAAATACATTTAAAGGTAGGAGTTTGTAGCCTATCATCCACAAGACAGACAAGAACTCATCGGAGCAGCTGCGGCTTTGTACTGTCTCATAACTATGAAAAAATAAAAGTGAACCTTTTAGAAACGGGTTTATGGTTACTGGTCATATCTGGACATCATGTGGTATGACCTGAAAAAAAAAAAGTAAAAATTGTGTCCAACAAATGTTTATTTTCATTATAATTTTACTTGTGTGACTAGCTAACTTGTTTTGTTTAGATGGCTAATGGTTGGCCTCATGACTTTGATTTAAGTTTGAAATATGCAGCCATTGTAGAAAGCTTTCCATGATAGATGTACTGTATGTCTTACATCATAGATGACCTAAATTGTAGAAAACATTACAATTCTACTTGTGTGGCTAGCTAGCTTGTTTTGTTGAGATGGCTAATTGTTAGCCTCATAACTTTGATATAAGTTGGAAATATGTGGTGTGACCATTGTAGAAACCTTTCCATGATAGAGGTACACAGTATGTCCTAAATTGTACATTATAGTAAATGATAATAAAGATAAATATTTTATGTGTTTTTATTATAAATTAACTGTGCTGGGTCTGGTAAAATTCTTAGACGTCAATGATCCATTTAACAGAACTATGCTGTCATATAGAACAAATACACGGAGAAAACTTTACTCTCACGGTGGCCTTGTTTGACCTGCTCCGTGATAAATGATGCGTTTTCAGCCGAGACAAATGCAATGAATGTCCTATTTGTGTGTACTCACATTCAATCATTAGAACAATGCAGAGCTGACTATAAAGCTCAAGAAGATAGATGATGTGCACTTCGTCCAATGCGCATACAGTATATGTGGTGACAGGCAGCTGGCATTCGTCCCACTAGAGGATACGCGTCCTCCTTCCTGCCGTTCCAGCAAGCCTCGCCCACGAGGTCAGCAACAATCTAAATTTCAATTAAAATGGAAACCGTGGCTGATGGAGACCGAATGAATGTTGATGCATCTTAGTCTGCGGGTTCAGGTCTCCGCAGCTGATGGAGAGAGGCAAAAAAAGCATTTGGGCAATTATTTAATTATCGCAAATCCTCTGACTGCGAGCCAGGGTCGCTGCTCTGGCTGAGATTAGCTGCAACCACAATTATTATAACAATTAGAAACCAGACACGGCTCCCCTCTTTGGATGGAGGTTTTCATGCATGCCAGATCCACCACACCAGCATCTATCGAAATTCAAACACAATCTGCTTCTTCCTCTGGTCGTTGAATCGGTGGAGGCTGATGTCTGTGGATCTCACTCTGCTTCATCTATCCTTTCTTCCTTTCCTCAGTCTCTCCTTTGGACTCTTGAGGTCTCCCTAGTTTCTGGGTTTGGTGAAAGACTCTGGTTGGTAACCCGGTGAAGTAGGCGATGTCTGCTCGGTGCTGGATTTCACTTTCCTTTCTTTTCTTTGATCCTTCCTCGGGTCTCCTGACAACCTCACGACTCTAGCTGGATTCTGAAGTATTCGGTTTAGGTGAACGGTATGAGATTTTTAATAGGTTTTAGGTGAACTAATGAGTACACACATACACACGCACATGCACATACTCACGCACATTCAAAATAAAAAATAAAAATAAAAAAGAGAGCGATGATGATGACATGTCAAATCGGTAAAATTACAGAATGAGCAATACTGAGCTCTCAAAAAAGAAAAGAAAAAAGAAACCAGACAGCAGCCGTGTGGCCTGCGGAAGTGGGGGGAAAAAAATGAATGTCAACTTAAAGAGTGTTATTCGAACGTTGAAGGTGAAAAGAAGATTGGGGATATTGAGAGGTATAGTCTGGGGAATGTTTTCATGGAATTGGTGCTTCAAATATTCAAACTTTTGCAAACTAGTTACACATTATGGGAACTTTATTGAAGCACTTAGTTCATAAATAGGACAGAGATTGGATGGGTATGATGATGAACGTATTACTGTTAATGTTTGGTGTCAAACTGTCAACGATCATGTCACTGATGGGGAATGAGAGTCTGAAAGCAGGAATGTAACGATATCCAAACGTCACAATATGATATCAAGATATGAACCTCAAGATTGGCGATTTAAAAAAAAAAAAAAAGCAAAAACATCAAGATGCTGTGTAAAAAATCATGGGCATAATGAATATAAAAATAGATACATAAAAATAAATAAATGAAATATGAATAAGTAACAACAAATCAAAACTCAATGTTGTGTTTTTGTACACAACAATACAACAGCAAAGAAATAGACTTGGCTTCTATTAGCTCAGCGGCGCAAAGTATCATGGTCTATGTAGTTCATCTGCCAATTAGTGTAGGTCTTAAACTTAGGTGTGCAAAAACATGCCTAATTAAAATTAAACTCCACTAATAAACTAACCACTATAGGGGGTTGGAACTTCACAAATGGAAACCATCCTGGCCTTTTAAACAGATTTTGCTAGATTTGATCTGATCCAAGCTGTGGCAGATATATAATGCAATTGCATACATTTAATTTCCTGTCTTGTAACAGATAACCTGTGAGAAGAAACTCACAGTATTTGTGTGTGTATTTGCGTGTGGTCGGATGGAAATCCCCAGCAATTAACATCAGCAACATTAACGCGCTCCCATTAATGTCTTTCTTCCCATTTAGTGACACAGTTGAGAAGCCATTAGTGCAGACCTGCATCCACTAAAGGCTTTTTAGGGACAATGTAAATGCACATGTGAAAAGGTCATCCCCGCTAATTGACTCCAGCGTGCAAGCGGATCCCAGTCGACAGTTTTTCTGCTGGTTCCCTTCTGTACTTGGTATTATGTCAGTTTGAGGCAGTGGAGACACTGTAGCTGTGAGCGGAACTACTTTCTGATTTGTCTCACAACAAGGGAGGATGTGGAATGAGTTTCCCGACGTTTTGTGGGCGTGTTTCCAGCATGCGTAATGATAACCATCGTTATAAACATCGGCATCCAGGCGTGCTAATGTTTGGTACAGTAGATGAGCTAATCAGATCATAATGACCAGGCTTCTTTATGCTGTAGTCCCCACCAGTTTCCTATGCGTATTTATTGAAACCTTTATTGAAAAATAAAATCGGATAGGGCAACAGATGCAATGAAAACAGCAGAGGCCTTAGAATTGAACCCTGTGGAACACCATATAGTCGCTGCTATGTGAAAAACTGTTTTAAAATGTTTTTTTTTTTTTACATTTTCATGTTTTTTTTTAATGAAACTGAATGCAGACATCCCAAAAATGTAATAAAAAAAAGGACAAAAAAGGGATATAAGTGTTTTTTTTACATAGCAGCGATGAAATGTAGGAATTACAATCGATGTAGTCTAGTCGACTTGAGTGGATCATGGCGTCATTGATATTTTAACTAATTGACATTAATTTTATTTTTAACGATTGCAAAATTATTATTTTATTAGACAAAATTCAATCTATAAAGCACATACAGAGACAAAGTACAACACAAACATTTTGACTTTGTCACTGGTCCTAAAGGGTCCTCTGCTGAAGTTCTCCTGTTGCATTTTAATTAGCAGTCAAACCCTGCACAGTGCCAGGAAATAATCAGCCGGAGGCTGATGTAGCAGGTCGGCGAGCAATCAACTGCTGACTTCCTGGCTGTCTGACAGAATTGACCTTCAACGGAAGATCTCATTAGCAGACTTTAGACATTTGTTGTTGATTGAATAGTGGGGAAGAATTCACAGTGTTGAAGATGATCTACTACTTTAGCTTCTGGTTTTTGATTCAACATTTTGCCTTGTCCATTGTACAGTAAGGTAGTGATGGAACAATGAAGCTTCATGAAAGCTTCATGAAGTACTTGCGATATAGATGAGACACTTTCCATCGCACTTGCCTTTAAATTTAAACCAAGCGCAAGTGCTTCATGAAGCTTCATTTTCCCATCACTGCAGTAAGGCAACAATTGTTTAGTCGTTGTAAAATTTGGCCTTTTTTTTGTTGTTGTTCTTTGTCTGTTATAATGAATTTGCCAGGGTGATAACAGTCTGTTTTGTTACAGTTTTTACTATAATAGTCAGCATTAAGCCAATAGGAGAGCAGGCGCACGCCAGCATATAACTGAATCTCCAGGAAGTTATCTCTTCCTCTCTGCCGACCCCTCCTTCCCCCCCCGTAATGTTGCCATCAGTCCGTATTGAGGCCGTTGCCCAGGCTCATCACGCAAAATGCCGCTGGCTGCAGCTGAATGCATCTCTGTGGGTTCGCACTGCAAGCCAGGAGATGGGCCGGAGGACACATCTGCCATGACACTAATGCACTGACTCAGTGCTCAGAGCTCAACACTGCAGCCAGGACAAAACCCAGAGGGGTTTTGACACTTATACTACAGGGATCTGCATGACGGTCCATTTTCCAGCAAGCACCTCGAATGTAACAACATCCTCCTTTCACTTGTCTTTTGCCAAAATAACACTTTCTTTTCCTTAGTGTTTGCCTCACACTTGTCCTTGACATCATCGGTAATATCATCTTTTGTTGTACATGCAGCATGAAACAGAGGTGGCTTTTGGAAACATGCTATCACTTGGGGGATTATGAGGGGGGAAAAGCTATTAGAGACTACTGAGACTGTCATCCTAATAATGACGTATGGCTAAGAGGCAGGTTGAAGATGTCCTTGTCTCCGTGCGAGTGTGCCAACTGCCCCCCAGAGTAGAATGGTGATAACACCTCTAATGGCTCAATCTCCATTATGTGCACAAGCACATATACAAGTGCGCGTGTGCTAAAACACACCAGCCGAGTGCTTGTCAATATGCGTCAGATTGCCATGTTGTCTCCTGTCTCCATCTTATTATTTCCACATCATCTTTGATGTCGAGGCCAACGTTAACGTCTTCTCTTTTCACCTCTTGAGAGGTGTTAGCCACTAGCTAGCTTCTGAGCTAACAGGGCATCCTGGAGGCTCCTCAGAGCTGGCATCACCTCCTCACTTCGTGTAATGGAGGTTCACATAACAGAGACACACAAGGAGACACTTGGGAATTTAAATAACGTCAACTAGCTCTTCTGTTAATCGTGGCATCTAGATAAGATGTACTTAATCTGGTTGTAGGCATGGCTAGCTAGCTAACGGCATGCTATAGTGGTAGAAGTGGGCCAAGTCATAACTAAGAAAGACGCAATTGCGTCGGATCGTTCTCAGTCTAAGTGAACCTAAAACATGTATGTATCAAATCTTGTAAGCAAAAAAAAACAAAAACATTGCTATAAGTTTCCTCTACCGTCGCAACGCACACAATAGGATGACAGTTCATAAAATAAAATAAAACTCCATGTAAACAACAAAGACATCGACAGAACACATTTTAAAATAGACGCCCCAAAAAACTGACCTTCTTTATTATATATATTATATTATTTTTTTCCCCACTAGCCTATATGACACTGCATTCATCTAGCTCCGGTCTCTGTTGTCAAATTAAGCCACCTAAGTACACATCGGTGGCATTCATTATCATCTAATTGTAGTTTAACATGATTACCAGTAATTGCAAACGTAGCATCTTGGATTTTATATTGCGTTAAATGAGATTCAGACTTGTAATTTGATAAAGCAGAGTTTATTTGCGGCTGTGTAAGTTAGAGCAGGCCTGTGCAACGTTATCATACAAGTACAAGGAACGTGTTCCAGCTGTTGGTGAATAGTGAGACACTCTTGCGCTGTTTTGCAGTATGTATCTTAAAATGTACTTAAGAGCCTTGCTATTAAATTTCAATTTGTCTCCAGTTGTGCATCAAAAGTATTAGCTATTAATGAGTGAACAGATAATGATCGTATTAAAGCCACATATTGTGGAGGCCAGACACACTAAGGCAGAAACTAAGAGTGGATTTTGTCTAAAATCTTACAGTCAGATTGATATTCAAATCATGTTCACCTCTAAAGTCTCTATATCTGGGGAGGTACATTATGAGGACAGATGTAATAAAGATTCTGGATGGGGAAAAAATTTAATTGATCAGTGCTGACTTGCATTAGTGCTGGGTGCGATATATCACAAGTTTTCTTTCTTATTTTCTATTTAATACAGAGCAGTGTGATAGCTTCATGTTAATGTTAACTCGCTGTCCAGGGCACTATAAAAAAAAGTTTGTGGGTGTGGCTAGACTAGGCCATTTTCGTAAAACAGCTGTTGGGGGCAGTTCTGTGTTACAGTAGCCATACACTGTAAAACAAACACAAAAAGAGAGAGCACTCTAAAAACTGTTGAGTCAGAAATGGGCCAATCCTCTACTTGGGTCTATTTGACCCGACTTTGAGTCAAGAAATGGGTCTTTTAGTGTAAAACAACTCATAAATATTGGTCAGATTCTTTAATTGAGCCCAAAAAAATGGGGTCATTTTGTATAAAACAAACCAGAAATTTGGGCCAAATTGACCCATAGAAGTGGATCATTTTTTTATCCAAATTGGGTTACTTTTGACCCAACTGTTTTCAGAATGTGATATTTACTTGAAAAAAACCTCAGAAATTCCAAGTAAATTTCAAAAGGAGAGTTTTGAGCATATTATACCAGTTTTTTTAAATAATAATAATTATTTATTTTTTTTAAAAGACAAAAAAGCTATTCTAGGTTTGAAGAACAAACCCACAATCTTCAGGTTGGGAGACAGCCACTCTACCACCCGAGCCATGCCTCTCTTGCTGTATGTTAGTACATTGATGGTGTCAGGCGGAATCCTTGTAACTCCCAGACCAGTTTTTTGTGTCATTTTGGACACACCAGCAATGCAGTATAGTGACAAACAGCAAGAGTGGCATGGCTCAGGTGGTAGAGTGGCTGTTTCTCAAGGTGAAAGTCATGAGTTCCTTCCTCAACACTTGAGTAACTTTTTTTTTTTTTTAATAAACTGGTAAACTGTACTCAAAACTTGTTGTAAAATCTACTTAAAAAACGTAACTAGGTTTGTCAAGTAAATATATATATATATATTTTTTTTTACAGTGTAAAATATTTTCTAAAGTGTTCCAATAATGTATTAACTGCATAAGCCAGACCATTTTTTTGTGTCATTTTGGACACACCAGCAATGCAGTATAGTGACAAACAGCAAGAGTGGCATGGCTCAGGTGGTAGAGTGGCTGTTTCTCAAGGTGAAATTCATGAGCTCCTTCCTCAACACTTGAGTAACTTTTTTTTTTTTTTAATAAACTGGTAAACTGTACTCAAAACTTGTTGTAAAATCTACTTAAAAAACGTAACTGGGTTTGTCAAGTAAATATTATTATTATTTTTTTTTTTTTACAGTGTAAAATATTTTCTAAAGTGTTTCAATAATGCATTAACTGCATAAGCCAGACCATTTTTTTGTGTCATTTTGGACACACCAGCAATGCAGTATAGTGACAAACAGCAAGAGTGGCATGGCTCAGGTGGTAGAGTGGCTGTTTCTCAAGGTGAAATTCATGAGTTCCTTCCTCAACACTTGAGTAACTTTTTTTTTTTAATAAACTGGTAAAATGTACTCAAAACTCGTAAAATCTACTTAAACGTAACTAGGTTTTTCGAGTAAATATTACTCTTTTTTTTTTTTTACAGTGTAAAATATTTTCTACAGTGTTCCCCTAATGCATTAACTGCATAAGCCAGGCCATCTTTAAGACAAGGCCATAATAAGTCGCCGGTTGCAGACAGGGGAACAAGGGAACTCTGTGAAATGTGAGTGAAAGTCAATGGAATAGAATGAGTCCTATTGATCTCTGTTGAAATACACGGCGGGAGTGCAAACACGGTCTGACAAACTGACCCCATTTAACTATAATGTGCATAGGCCCACTTATTGAATCTTCAACTCCACACACAAGCCGGTAACGCAAGACTGCAAATCAAATAACGGAAAGGTTTGCATAAAAGGTGCTTCGTTATTTTTGGAAATGCCATCAAGGAGAAAAACGTGATGGAATGCAGAACGAAAGGGGCATAAATGAGATGAAATAGAACAAATGTTAACATTACACATTTGATTTTTGTCATGCTCCAGTAGTTTTATTTACACTGTATATTGGTGTCATCAGCTCTTTCACACATTGCAATTCTGCTGTGTTTACCCAGAAATTGTCTGCATTGACATTTATTTCCAGTAGACATTTCTTTGGCACTTTACTGAGGCGTGCTCTTGGCTTAACCAACTAAATTACAAGCAAATATGATTCTGTTGGATTGATTTTTTTTGTCCGTAGCAAAGTTTTAGTATAACTATAGTCCAAACTTGACCCGACATCCACATAAATATACAAAATAGTCAATAAAAGTAGAAATATCCCTATAAAAAAATATGTCAATACACATCTTTATTGCCTATCATGCGCTAGATTACCAAACTAGCTGATTTCCTCGAAAGAAAAAAAGAAAATGATTCTACAGTATGTAAGAATCTTTATAGGATTGTCACACAATCATAACACAATACTGAGATATGATGGTTTCTTTGTTTCGCTGGCTGCTTGCCCTGCCTTTGGGTCATGCTTGGCTGTCTTCAGTGACACATGCGTCTCTCTCGCAAAGCCTGGTGCTGCAATCTGAAGCGGCAGATCTGCTTACCTGAGGGGCCTCCCCTGAGCTCTGAGCCCATATCAAAGCACACATTTGAACAGAGAGACGGGACGGGGATTTCACATCTCAGACGTCTGCGAAGCGCGAAAAGGGAGGTTGAGACTGTTTTACTTTATTTTGGATACAGTCACTACAGAGGTAAGGCTTGTTCAAATAAAGAATATCTTCACTTCGGTAAATCATAAAAAATGTTCGAGTAAAAAAAAAAAAAAAGGGGTGAGCTGAGGTGAACGCTGCAGATGGCTTAAGCTGAAGGAAAAGCTTTTGTAAGAGTATAAATGGGCGGAAATCATCAGGTGTCATTAATAAACAATGATGAGGTGATTCATGGCCACAATTGAGCTCAGGCTAGGAGCAAGGTTTATGTAGGGTCAACTATGATGCACATACGTTCTTGGCATAATCAAGATGGGGTTTTTTTAACACTAAAACTGGATGAAACCTGTGTTGTTTTGGTTGTTTGTTAACGTTTAGTACTCAAAGACCCAATTTTGTAGAGGATTTTGGTAACATAGTCATATGTACCTTTGCAGAGTAGACACAGCAGACAAATATTCTATCCTGATTAGGGATGTAACGGCAATATTGCGATATTAAAATTGTCACAATATCATCGTTGTCTCAAAGACGTATTTATATATTTTTATGTTGTTTTTTTTGTGCTGGAGCATACAGAAGGCTTTGATGCAGTCTCTGAACTGAAGAGAATGGTTGAAGCAATGGTAGTTATTACAAAAACAGAGTTTAAGAGATCAACCAGGGCCATGTTTCAACAAGCTGTTTTCCCCAAAGTTTGAAAAAAAGATTTATGAATAATGATGAACCTTAGCTATATTCTAATGCTAATTGCTGCAAAACAGAAACAGATAGAAATGTACTTTTTTTCCTTATAAAAGAAGAGACTCTAATCTTTCTTTTGGTAGTTTCCATGTTTTTAAAGCAATAGAACAAAATATTCTGTGGGCCTTGCAAAATCAGTCAAAACAGCCAGGAGCGAAGGGGGTTGCTTCAGCGAAAGTGGCTGAGAGTGAATGAGTTAATAGTTAAGTTAAAAAGGCCAGGTTGTTTTCCATTTGTGCCGTTCCAGCACCCTCTGGTGGTTAGTTTATTAGTGCAGCTTAATTTTGATTAGTCATGTTTTGGCCACCTATGTTTAAGACCCACGCTGGTCGCCAAATGAAGGGGAACGTAACACAAATTGACCTGATTCACAGTGTGTGCGCATTAGCAAGTAAGTGCCTCAATATTAAGTGTCGTTTATGTACATTGACATTAATGTATGTAATAGGTTGGAAAAATGGATGGAGGGGAAGCTCTCACCCGGTTAGCTGTTGTTTTTCGGTAGCATTTAGTTTCTTCATTTTCCCACAAGTCCGCATAGTTGACTAAATGTGGTGACCATATGCTTTATTCGCTCTCTGCCACCCATATTGTTTTCCTCATCTCCCGCTTCATCATTTTCATTTGTTCTGATTAAGTCCACATTGCGCCCCCTTGCCGTCGTGGAGCTGCGCCATCTGTGTGAGACCGGAGGGTCATCAGAAGATCCAGACATGTTCCATAAGAAAACGTTTCCGAAGAATTGGCCGTCAAGCAACCACGTAAGAAAGGATTGAGCTGAACATAGTCGAGCGCTTTGCCACCAAAACACCAGCTGGTGTGCATTTCATAGCCCATTTGTTCTTGAGGTCCGTCTCAATTCCCACAGCGATCAGGGTGGCTAGCAAAAGAAAATAGCATCATTTGGAATACATGGGAACAGACACCAACACCATTAAGACTAACTGAACGGTATAACGCTTTGCTTTGCTTTGCTTTGAAATTGCATTTAGAAACTTAGAATGTATTATTTTGCATCATAAGGAAGATTGATGTAACATAAGCATATCGAGAGAGGCCCGTTTGGATCCATTGCTCACGTCCCAGCAGGAATGCGAGGCATCTCGCAGGCATGTATGTAATGTTGTGGAACAAACTCCGTCTAGGTAGAACTCGTTTCATCTGCTCAATCTTGCAGTCAAATGCTGACAACGAGATGGATGAGGCAGCCACGGGCTTTTGGGTAAACAATGGAAGTTGATACGTTGAAGTCAAAGATAAGGGATCGACTTGAATACGGTTTTATGGTAAAGCTGGCCTACAAAAAAAAAAAGAAAAGAAAAAGGAGAGCAATGATGATGACATGTCAAATTGGTAAAATTACCGAATGAACAATACTGAGCTCTCCAGAAAGGAAAAAAATTTAAAAAAAGAATGTCGTCGCACAATTACTGCTTTCCTGGCAGAAGCTGTAAAACAACTGAAAAGTTTTGTCAGACAAAAAAGGAAAAGGGAAGCTACCCGGATTCAGACATAACATCACTTTTGTCCATATAGTGCCGTAATAATCAACGCAAACTGAAAGTTCCTTAGTGTCGCTTTAATTCCTGCTCAGAAATATAATTTTTTTTTTTTTAAAAGCTGGCCTACGGGGAATGTTGAGAGGTTCAGAAAGAAGTGGGAAAGAATGGAGAACTATTAAATATGGTTTAGAGAAAAAAGAGGACACTTTGATAGCGCACCTTTCAGGATGTTAGAACAGCGTATAAAAATGAACATTCATTTCTCCTGCAGGAGCAATCCCCCTCAATTTGATTTGTTCACCAGATGTGAAAGGATTGGTCGCCGACATTGTACAAAGGGCCAGCCGGGATGTGCGTTACACAGTTGGACTTAATGGAGACCAGACATGATTGGAAATGGCAGTTTGGAGAAAGAATGAAGACTGCACTAAACATTGAGACCTTCATTTCCTGACAGTACCGACACTTTATCCTCTATTCTCACCAGCCATTATTCATCTCACTACAGTCCAAGATATTCTTAAAAGTAATGACGCGTTACCATTGCCAAGAGCAAATACTGCAGAGGAAAGTTTCTGCAAAATACTGCTGTTAGCATCATTGATCGATAAGACTCACCACTGCCCCAACGTTGCGGCATTTAACTTTTTGCGAGCCGTCATCAACAAAAACACTAATGAGGAGTGCCATCGACGGCAATTACCGTCAACTATGTTTTTTTTTTTATTGCAACGGGCAGAAAACGTCTTAGACAGTTTGGATTTCATCAATGATCTGAAAAAAAAACTAAACAAACCACGTAAACCACTATCTATGGCCAGCAAATGGCAACTCTGTATCTGATTTGGATGAGATAACTCTGTTATCACAGCAATGCTGACTCATAATTCTTCTTTTTTTTTTTTAAACATGGCGGACCTTAGGAAATACTTTTTTTTTTCTTTCTGGAAATACATTTTCATGCACGTCATGACTATTCTCATACTATACTCACATTAAAAGAGTGTCAAAAAATGACAGAGATTATTTAAATTGAGAAAAGAAGCAAAATACAACTAAATATTAGCACTTCTTACTAAATAGTGTGAAAATAGTTGGCAAAATTTGTCAAATGTAAAATTCTCTTACACTGGTCATTGTTTTGAAAAATCATTATTTTGTCATCAAAAGCATTTTTTTTTTATTGTTGGTGGTATTTTATGAAGGACAGCAAAATTATTAGCATAAAAGTCACTGTTGCCTTAAAATAGATCTTTTCACAAAAACCTTGTTTTCTGCCATTTTCGGTTCACAATAATTCATAATTAATATTTAAAAAATGGAATAAGGTAGGAAACAAACCTTAAATCTTCATTTGGTAGTTTCTGTGTAATATTTGCTGACGTTATTCATGAACCTGTAATACAAATAATGCATGTTGTGTTCTTTATCCTTAGTTTATACACATATGTAACAACGTAGCGTATTTTTTTGGGCAGAATAAAATCGAAAGGAAACAATGTCATTAATGTGGATGTAATATGCTGCTCTTTTCCGGATGAGAGCAGTAAATACTCCGCTGTCAAATAAGCTCAAGTCATACGAAGCAAACATTTGCATCAGGCAGATTTTTATTTGTTTATTTATTTATTTTAACTTCCATTAAGCCATGAATGGATGTTGGCACATCGTATTCATTCATTTGCATTTAGATGCGGAAGAGGCAGTGTTACCGCGGAATCATTTTATTTTCCTATTCAGGGCTCTTTCGGTTTTAATACTAAAGAGAGCTTCATTCGGGAAAAAAGTATCATGTTTTCCTTAACACAATGTGAAGTTCAGTCGCAGTTCATGTCATTGGCTCAGTTGAAAGCAGATTAAGGCACTGACGTAGGGAGAAGCCGTCTGAGTTTGATCCCACTGGCTTGACTCGAAACTGGAACACTGAATGGCCAAAGCAGGTGCGTGGAATTTTTCATGCCATTTTTCTGACATATCGTCAGATTAAATTGTGGTGCGGATCAAGTTCAAGGGCCAGATGCATGATTTTTGCCTGGCTGAGGTTGAAGCGCTCCTCTTCCGAAGAACTCCGATGAAAAAAGTAAAGAAATGTTAAGCTTGATCTGATCGCAACAAGTCTGAATGTTTTTTTTCATGGAGCTGAAGAGGAAGCGGCTGTTTTGCAATCACAAAGTCCGCTGAGATTTGGTGGATTGATGGATCGATCAACAAAACCTCAGACGTAAGAGGAATGAGGTTTAGGCCTCGTCCCCTGTCAAACGATTATAATCAACCACCTCAAACATACAATTAGAATGACAAAATAAGTATGATTTTATATACTTTGTGCATACATTTGGCTGGATCTGGTCTGGTTTGTGTGAACGTTTCCATGCCATGTACTGGAGGATAAGACCATCTGGGCCATCCGAGACTAAACTGGGTCAGGGCTATTATTTGGACCCATTATTTCCTGAAGTGCTTAAAATGTTCATGAGGTCCAAGTTAAGACAGCCTAATATGATTCCCCTGCTTGCTAATTATATCATGAATAATTTGTAGTGCGCCACACTGGCAACTATGTGCCTGCACTGTATGTGTAGGTGGAAAAGATAATGGAAGGGGGAAATGAAGACGTTAAAGTACAAAAAAGAAAAAGAGCAGCCTTTGCGACAGAGCTGACAAGGTTACTGATGTTCTAGCAGGCTAAAAGGGGCCGTAAAAGATGGGCCATTCACTCGGCTGTAGATGGTAATAAGACAAGATAATGCATAGCTTTCAAATGAAACCTTTATGAGTTTGAAGCCGTTCGAGCTCTTGCTGTGAACTTCTTTACGTTTGTCACTTCAATTGAAATGACCTGAAAGGGGCACGCTTTTAGTTGTCGAAATTGGAAATAGTTATTCTGTGTTTGCATTTTGGATGGTATAATGTGAACATTCACGTACTGGAAGAAAAGTGCCACAAGGGTAGGCAAGTGAGAAAGTGCCCCCCCCCCCCTTTTTCAAACTACTTTCTCTTTCAAATCCATAATTATCAATCATTTTGTCATTAAAATAGTATTTCTTATTCAATCAGGGTTTTCATAACATTAAATATAAAGAGAAGACCAAATGCTTTTTAATTGAAAAAAGGCTTTGGAAACATGTTAATATATATATATATATATATATATATATATATATATATATATATATATATATATATATATATACAGTATATATATATATATATATATATATATATATATTTTATTATTATTATTATTAAAAAAAATTATATAATAAAAATAAAATAGGAGATTAGTCTATATTTCAATATTCACCTTCATTGAATATATGTTTCAAATAAGGTCAAAATTGAATTAATTATGTTCATTAATTAAATAAAATTGAATTAATTAGTAATTAATTAATTACATTTAACTATTGCATTTATTTTAGTAAAAATTTAATTACAGTAATTACCAGTAATTCATTTTAATTATTTAAGTTATTTTAATTAAAAATGTTTTATAGTGATTGATTAATTAATCAATTACTTAATTTTGACCTTATTTGAAACATATATCAATGAAGGTGAAAATTGAAATATAGACAAATCTATTTGGGTTCATATTTTTAAATCTGACTGCAGAGAAGTCAGTGCCTCAGCAGTCATGAACCTCACCACACGTCACTGAGTGCCACAATGAAAAACACAACTAAATGAACAGAATACATTGTTGAGAAGAAATAAATACAACTTAGTGAAACAAATATTTTGTTTGTGCCTAAAAAAACATTTGATGTTACTTTTGTTTTGCAAATGTCATCACACATCAGTTGTTGTCTATGCTAGGCTACAAAATCATCAGTACAAGTACATTTGTTTGGTTTCTTTTTTGCCTGCAAACAAGTCTGGCGACTAATTAGTCTGAGCGGCATAATTTAGGAGGCAAGCTGAGCTGTGACAGCCTCAACATTGCCGTCGTCCCTTTGGGTGTTTTTTGACACGGTTGCGGACACAGTGCAATTTGTTCTCTTTTTGCCGTTATCATTTTGTCATCCATCAAATTGCGTCACTGCATCCTTGTGTATTTTCTTCCTTGGCTTTATTTTATTTTTTTTTATGATTAATGGAAAGTGTCTGCAAAAATGCTTTCTTAAACTGTTGCAGTGTGACATTAAATTGGTCTTGTAGCTGAGGGTTTTGAGTTTTACTTCCATACAGTAGGGTAATCACTAGGGGTGGGAATCTATTAATGTTTCACGATTCGATTTTGATTCCGATTATTAAAAAATAGATTTTCAATTAAGAATGATTTTTGAATCAAAATGATTTGATTGACAATGAATTTTGCTTCAATCTATAGATGTGCAAGGAATTGTAATGATCTACTCCAGTCTGACTCGCTAATGCTAGTTAGCGCGCTATGCACGGCACTTTTATCACTCAAAAGAGCGGCTACACACTGCAAAAAAACACTTTTATTGGAATAACTTGATCGTGACTTTTTTCTTCTACTCTCTAATGTGGCTTAACGTAACAGTGTATTAGACCGTGTGGAACCACACTGCCCCTAAGTGGCCAAATTGGGTACAACATGAACAGCGCTCCAAATAAAGACACACACAGACAAAGGCAAGACAGTATAAAATTATTTAAATAAAATCGGTTTTGGGACATTTAAAATCAATTCTGAATCGTACTAAATTATAATCGAGATTCTTATAAGAATCTATTTTTTTTGGCACACCGCTAGTGACCACATTTTCAAAATTAAAAACCGGGACGCTGCAATTTTGCTGGAAATATACAATAAATATATCATATAATAAATTCTCATCAAGTTTGATCGCTAGTCACGCTTTGTCAACAGCGAGTGGCTAATTTAGCTAATGATAAATGCTATCCCTTTTTACTCGGTTTCGGCAGCTATTGTAAGCTGTCTGTCCCGTTTGCCTCACGCCAATCCCGCGTTATAATATTGGAAATATTCTGCCAGAAACGCTCAGCTTTGCGTTGAGTCTGACCGGCGACTGCAGTTTTAGGATAGTCATTTCCCATTATTCTAAGACACGAAAGCAGGAGGTAGGTCTAGTTCTGGTATGACGAAAAGATGCCTGCTAGCTAGATGCGAATGAGAACTCAAACGTGAATGTGAGAGAATAGGAAGGAATTTAAGAGTTAAATTCAAAATTTTCAGAGGCCGAATGGAACGTTTTGCACAAACGCAGTCATAGGACTGTGACATTCCCAAAATGTATCCTCGTTCCTTGTGTGTTTGCATGCTTTGGAGCATCTATTGTCTTTATATGTCCGTGAGATTTGCTGGCTAAGTGACAGATAGATGAAGCGAGCAGAAAATGGCAGAGGTAGACGACACTGTGAAGTTCGAGATGGCGATGTAGTGCGAGAATCTGACAGCCCCTCGGGAGGACAGGCAGGCCATTGTGGGAAATGAGAAGGAATATCGTGCCTACCATGAGATGAGTGGAACGGAGCACATCAGTGACACTTGGGTAAAGAGATATGCGGACAAAGGACGGCATGCACCGAGAGAAGGCAGGCCTTATTCTAGCAGATTAACGTATACTGAGGAGATGTTGTTGTCATCTGTCTGAGAAGCAGATCAACAGTGAGTCAAACATTGGAGGCTGTACATCCGACATGAATGTTTACGTACTTTCAATATGATTAAATCCTAGTGCTGCATAGTTTTGTGAACAATGTATGTAATCAATTATATTATAAATATATTAAAGCTTCTTCAATTGTGGTGTGACCTAAATTAACAACTTGAATTATTATATGATACGATACTATTTAAAGGAGAAGTCAACCCAAAAGAATTCTTTGCAATAATATGTTATTCCCCCACAAACAGTTTTCTGATTAATACTGCGTTTGTGGAATAAAAATAAAGGGGCGGCCATTTTGTCACTTCCTGTCGACTGAAAATGACATCATAGTTGCACAGAGTTTAGGTAACGACCAATCATGGCTCACCTGTTTTCTGACTTTGGTCATGTGACATTCACAAGCTGATAATTAATTTATGTTTTAAAATGTAAATGTTTTCTGACTTTGGTCATGTGACATTCACAAGCTGATAATTAATTAATATTTTAAAATGTAAATGTTCAATAAAGATTTTTTTTTAATAGCGATAAACACTTTTCGACAGTTGATTGTAATGAATAACACATGCTGTCGCGTAATAATCCATTCCAATAATATTGGATATCATTTTGTTGTTGATATACATACAGTAAGCCTGATGCCGGTCAAATGTCATTTTTGAATCCCTCTTATGGAGAAGTTACACACAACTTGTTGATCAACAAAATGTAAAACCTTCATTAACTGTGCAGGGTATGTTTTACTTATAAATAACAATAAAAGTACAAAATTAAGTTAACAACTACAAATATCACACTAAATATTATTTATCAACTCTAAGTGATTCCAAATGACGTGATGACGAATCATGTTACATAAAAACACATCATGGATATTTTTTTTTGTACATATACAGTAATTCACCTTTTTTTTTTTTTTTTTATAAATAAACGAATGAATGTTGACTTCATGTGACTTTAGCCATATTTGTCTCATCAGCCAGGAAAAAGACACCTTTAATAATTTTCTATTCCAGTTTTTATCCTCGTCTTTTAGTAACTCATATTACCCTTTGGTCAAGTCTAGTTCCACAGTTTTAAGGTTCGGGGGTTCCAAAAAACATGCATGTTTTTGTCAGGGTTCTGGGATACAGCCATAGACACACAAAGCTAAAGCATTAAACTAATGAATGCACACGCACACGCACATGCACATGCACATACTCACCCATATACAAAATAAAATTAATAAAATAAAATAAATTTTGAAAAAAAGAGAGCGCAATGATGATGACATGTCAAATCGGTAAAATTACAGAATGAACAATACTGAGCTCTCCAGAAAAAAAAAAAAAAAGCTAAAGCATTTACGTCAATCTCAGACATACCGGCAGGTGTTACTCAACATTCTTCACCTGCCTCGGAATGTCTGCCGAATTAATCTATGTCGAGAGATGAGTTTGGGATGAATTCATCTCAGACGGATGAGAAACAGCTCCCATATGTTGGACCCGCTGGGAACCTGAGAGATGGATCCTTATTTCCCCCGAGGTGGCGGATGGTGGATCCTAGACTAAGAGAAGGCACAGTACTAAATAGTGCGGGGATCGGGGACATTTATCTGTGGAGATGACTGAAGATACGAAGAGACGCGCTTGCGCACAGCCAGCAGCAGTTCCTATCCTTATCATGACCTATTTCTCCTTACGTTACCTGGTATTATGAAAGCTTCTTATCTTCAGTGCGCGAGGCGGCGAGGAAGGCGAGGAAGGCGAGGAAGGCGAGGTCAGCTATGCTGAGGGAGATTACCTTGAGTTCAAACCAACAGGAGCAGAACAAAGCAGCAGACAATGTTACGCAGATGTTCCAGAAATGAGAAAAGGAAATCTGTGAAATTGGATGACACACATCTTTTGAACCTTTTGTGGTTTGCCATAAAAGTTATATTCCTTTCAGGTAAGCTTGGATAATAACAATGGAATTTTTTTTTTTTTTAAATTAATTAAACAAAGATATCATTTATTTTTGATAGGATGGGATTAAGGCAATTATGTGAGCAAATAGTTCCAGGAGACTTGAAGGAACTTCACTCTGAGGTCACACTGATGGTGTGCATCCAGATGTTTCACAGTATGTACACTTGTTAGATGCTCATCTAGCCTTTCTTCTGGTTCACATCTTGGTCTTGTCGCAGCTGCCACGTGTAAACATCCGTCAAGTACTTCTGAAATAGTTGGAGAAAAAGGGACAGAAAGACAGCGATATGTTTACGTTTGACTTATAACCACAACAGCAACAATAACAACAATAATAATAACAATAAAAACATTATATGTTAGTGTTCAACCAATGAACCATTTCAGTTCCAGGGGTCTAAATATTCACTATTCTCATACTGAGTTTTTACTAAGATTGAACACTATTCATGTGTGCTGCTTTCCTGAGTTTCCTTTATTGACAGTTTAATTTTCGGTTCTTTTTTTATCATCACTTTTTTTCCCCTTCACTGGTACACTTTCTGTGGTGGCATCAGAAAAAAACATCCTTTATTTGCTCATTAACTCATTCACTGCCATAAATTCATTAAAAAAAAAAAGTTTTTTTTTTTTTATTAATTGATGACTACACTAATTAACTCACAATAAATCACAAATTTGATATCTGTTCTAAATATACAATAAAAAATTATAGGTTTTCATACTCTTGTTAACAAAAGTGGGGGAAAAAAGGCCTATATGATAACATAAGGGTGACTAGACAAACTAAGAGTGACGAATATAGGCGCATAGCAACTGCATGGCAACTGACCACATAATAACATTATCATCATAGGGAAGGGAAATAGTAACTGCATAAGACTAGATAAATAAACCGTGGCGAAAACATCATTATCATACATTGCCACATAAGAGACATAGTCACTGCATAAGACTAGACAAAGAGTGGCTAAAACAACATCATCATACAGTATCATTATAAGGGACATAGTAACCACATAAGACTAGACAAACGAAGAGCGGCTAAAACATCATCATCATCATACATTATCATCCTAAGGCACATAGTAACCGCATAAGACTAGACAAGGAGTGGCTAAAACAACATCATCATTCAGTATCATCATACGGGACATAGTAACCACATAAGACTAGACAATCGAAGAGTGGCTAAAACATCATCATCGTACATTATCATCCTAAAGCACATAGTAACCGCTTATGACTAGACAAAGAGCGGCTAAAACAACATCATCATACAGTATCATCATGGGGGACATAGTAACCGCATATGACGAGACAAACGAAGAGTGGCTAAAACATTATCATGATACATTTAAGGGACTACATGAGCAACTGACAACATCAACATCATAGCACAATGACCCCCATGACCTAATACACAGTCATAACACATCTGCTTCAGCAAATTACAAAAGTGAAGAGTACAAAAGTGTTACCGCCCTCTGACAAGCTATTTCACACAATAATCCGATCTTTCTCCCATTAGCTTTGCATGGTAGCCCACTAGAATCATTGTGAATGCAAAGTCATTTGCAAAACAATAACAACTGAAAATAAACGCATCTTCACAAATGCAATTAGTTGCAATGAGATTTCATTACCAGGGGACATCCATATAAACCTTTACAATGCCAATAAATGTATTTATTTATATATTTATGAGTGAAAATAATAGACTTGGAGCCGTAGCAGCAACAGGGAGATGATGATTTTCCATATCAAGGCATTTCCGTTCCAATTTCTCTTTCCAGTTATACCAAAAACGTAGCTCACAAAGGATGAGCGCGGATTTAGATCTGCGCCGCAGCTGTTGACAACAGCTGTATTTTAAGTGTCCATTTCAAACACCCTGCAGCCGCCGGTGACAATGACTCGCCGTGATATAAATAATATGATTCTAGTCTGTTTGAGCTGAGAGCATCACACACGCCCAGGTTGTAAATGTATTCATCATTCAGCACTTTCAATACAGACGTGGTACTTTGCATCGGAAACCCCCTTCAACTTTCCAAACAATAAAACATACTTTCCAATGTCAATGCAGTACCTACAGCCAGTTTTGGCCATTGCAGTGTTACAGCCTCGCAAGCACTGGAAGTGAAATCATCCATGTTAGGCTGCAAGTGGCGTCTGGTTATGCTCAGCGTCTTAAATCCATATGGAAGGTATCACGCGTCTTCAGCCTGCTTCGACGCGCACACATTTTTTTAATTTAACTTAATACTCCCCCGGCAATTAATCTTGCATTGAAAATGTATTTACTTGGCTCAGACAGTCCCATTTTTACTATTTAGACTGCACTGTGATAACATATTTTGATGAAGTGAGCATTGACCCTTCAGACAAGAACACACAAAAGTGAGAGAGACTAAACAAAAGATAACAGTTTTTCAAAACGAAATAATTGTACTGCTGGAGCAGATCGTTTATCGATGTGTGAAGTTGTAACATAAATGAAGAAAGGGAGTTCATACTGTGTAACATCAGATATAATTATGACATTATATCCATTTAATGAGAGAGGAAATTACATTTATGTCGGCAAAGTAAAAGAACATGAAAATAATTTACAACTTCAATGCAGACACCCACCAAGGTTTAACTGGTATCTAACCATCCATATTCTATGTGGCTTATCTTTGTTAGGGTCATCATGAGTATTTTTTTTAATCCAATTTCAATTAACTTTGAGACAGCCATTCAAAGAGAAGGTTGAATTGTTAACAAAAGCAATAAGGGTGTAACAAAAACTGGTTTGAACCAGAATATCTTTTTTGATTTAAAAGATGCAAGTGCAAGTGAATCAAATTTAATTGATCCAGTTTGAAATATATCAAGATACGTATTAAATCAACTTTTATTGGATCGTTTTTGCATCATTCCCTCTCAAAATGAACTGTACAATTTTGAATCAAATTGCAATCCCACCGAGACGAACCAAATCAAATAGTTCCACTTTCAAATCGAGCCGTCCTTGAATCGTTTTTGAACCCCACGTATTGAAAAACCGAATCGAATCGTCTTTTGTGGAGAAATGAACACCACTAAAAAAGCATATTTGTGTTGAAGGTGGCATGACTGTACTAATTTTTTATTCTGGCTCGGGGTTAAGGTTTCTGTTTACTCAACAGCAAAATATAACATTAATTATTCTACCAAAAGTATTTGTTTCGTCTCTTACACACTTGTCATCCAGGCTGAAATTATCACTGCACTCTTGTGTGTGAGGTACTAATTTGCCATCTTGGGACATTAAGGGAAGGAAGTGTTATGTATTTATATTTTGCATACATATTTCGATCCAAACCGCAACGCGCCGACGTCATTTTAACTTTCTACGGTGAAAAAGAGACATATTCATGTCATTCATTACACTAATAAAGTAGTCGGATTCCTCTTTGTTCCAAAATATACCGTATATACACGATAGCCTATATATGACATGATATGATATGATATATGAATACCAGTGTCGGAGTTACCTAACGATGACGTCACGCTACAGGATTGGCTGGAGACTATCCGTTTACAATTGTTCAATAAAGTTACCGGTAATTGAAGAAAAAAATCCGGTTGATTTTAAAACATTGGAAAGAAAATATTAAAAATGACATTTAAATAACAAAATATATGGACTGAAATTGTCAAAGTGTAAATAGAACTAAGAATATAAAAGCAGCATATTTTAAGATTTAGGAAATAAAAAAATAGATTGAAGCGCCGTCGGGCTGTTTTTTTTTTTTGTTAACACATTAACCATCTAAACTGACAATATTTGTCACATCTCAGGCAATTAATTTGTGTATTCATCATTTATTCAATCTATTTGATTATTTATTCAATATATATTGCTTTTATATTCTTAGGTTTGTTTACGTTTTTACAATTTTAGTCCGTACATTTTGTTATTTAAATTACATCTTTAATATTTTCTTTCCTTTTTTTTTGTCTTTTTTTTCCTTTTCTTTTTCTGGGGAGCTCAGTATTGCTCATTCTGTAATTTTACCAATTTGACATGTCATCATCATTGCTCTCTTTTTTTTTTTTTTTTTTTTTTATATTTTCTTTCCAATGTTTGACGTCAACTGGCTAATTTCCAGCCAATCCTGTAGCGTGATGTGTTCCTTAGACAACCCCGATCACATCTGGTACAGACCCGGGTATAAATGCATATATGTATGACTATATACACACTGTGGCATTTTTTCTGTAGAGAGAGAAAATAACGGGAAAATGCCACAGATAAATCAATGTATTCGAGTTAGGCTCATTTAGGGAATGGCAACGTAAGATGGCCGCCGTGCATACAAGTAGCTCAGACCAAGATTACTTGCGAATAGAAAACGCTACAAAAATGTAGTCTTATTTGCTTTGTCTGTTTGAGTTAAGTGTGCATAAAGTAAAAAAAATGCAGATCCAACATTTGGTAACGCATCCCATAGATGCAAACACAAACGGAAAAAAAACAAGGAGGCGCGTGATGAATGGGCGTTGGTGCTCAGGAGGTTGCACTTCATTAGGGTGGATGACAAACTTGTGCCAAGCTCGCTTCTATTTATCCTTTCGAGTCTTAAACGGAGTGGACGATGGGAAACAATGTCTGTCGTGGGAGGGGCCGCGAAACATCCTTTATCCGGCCAGACAATCACTACTATATTGCGTGTTGACTCGTCAGGCCCCTGAAAGTTGGCCGGTCAGCATCCAGATGATGGATTACCTTAAAGGCCTGGAAATTGAGACGCTCTCGTGTTTCCTTCCATACGCTGTGTTTATTATTGCACCCTGTGCGCGCTCATCTGTCAGCGGACGGGCCTCAGGCTGGGTTACAGATACAACGTGTCCACCAGCGAGGTTCGAGTAAATCCGCCTTGTCAAAGATAAAAGCAATGATATGATGTTATTTCACCTTGAAATAACAACAAGATCATTTAGATGCTACGTTGTCTTGTATAAGGTCATAGGTCAGTGGTTCTTAATCTTGTTGGAGAGAACTGCCCAAAATGACATTGAAATCATTTGGGCATATATTTAATATAAAAGGGGAAGTCAACCTATAAACATTTCTTGACAATAATATGTTATATGTGACCTCATTAGTCTAAACATGACATTCTGATTAATATTACATTTGTGGAATATGAGTTATGCAGCAAAATCCAGCCATTTTTATCCATCTCAAGGGGCGGCCATTTTGCCACTTGCTGTCGACTGAAGATGACATCACCGTTGCTCAGGGCTCAGGCAATGACCAATCACCGCTCACCTGTTTTCTGAAGATGAGCTGTCATAAAGGGGAGTCAACCACCTAAAAATTTATTTCTATACATCCCCATGCATCTAAATATGGTATTCTGGTAAATATTGCGTTCGTGGAATATGAGTTAAGCAGCAACATCCAGCAGTTTTTATCAATATCAGAAGGCGGCCATTTTGCCACTTGCTGTGGCGTGAAAATGACATCACAGTTGCTTAGGGCTCAGGCAGCGACCAGTGTTGTCACAGATTACATGAAAAAGTAATGTGATTACTGATTACTCCCCCCAAAATTATTCTAGTTACTTTACTAATTACTTTATTGTCAAAGTAACTACGTTACTTAAAAAGTAACTTATCCGTTACTTTTCCCCAGATTGCTGTGCCGAGCTGTGATTGGTCGTTGACAGCAACTGACAAAATGGCCGCCCGTTGAGATGGATAAAAACGACAAAATTTTGCTGCATAACTCATATTCCACTAATACAGAATACCATATTTAGATGCATAGAACATATTATTGTCAAGAATTTTTTGGGGGGGGGGGGGTTGACTTCCCCTTTAGAACACCTAAAAATGGCGGCAACAGTTTGAGTTTGGAACGGAATATTTCAATTTCCATTATTTTCTAAGGACATTCTACTCATTCACAATTTGACGATTGTTCCGTCCGTGTTTTTGTTTTCTTTACCAAAGTCAAAAGAACACATTTTCCTCAAATTACTGCTGGAAAAAAAAAAGATTTTCATTGAGATTAATGGCTTTCATGTGACAAGTTGCAGAAGCAGGGGCTGCGGTACAGATGCAAACTGCCTCACGTTTGCCTTTGACCAATATCTGCCTTTCATCTACCGCCTATGCTGATAGCGCCGTTTCCCACCTCTGCATCAAAGTGATGACTGGAGCCGTAATTACTAGATGTTATCTGAAGGCAAAAACGCTGCTAAAACTGAACCGTGTTCCCTCGCAATGGACATAGTCTCATATAAAGATGAGACTGTAACATTTTATTTTCACATTTACAGTTTATTGATGAAATAAGGGTGTTTTTGTTTATTCATTGCTTATGAATTGTAATTAAAATCAAATGAAAAAACAGACTTGCTGTATATTATCTATTGTGGCTATGGTTGATTTTGTAGTCACGAGATGTTTGAAGTGAAAGATGAGAGGAAAAAGCAAGCAAACCTGATGAGGGAGTCTCTGGCTTTCTTTCCAGTGATGATAATTAAGTTGGATTTATTTACCCTTTCGAGGAAAAATATCCAATTGTGGCATAGGTCAAGAGGTCAATTGCCCTCAAAAGAGCTGTTTTGGTTCTACTCAATGAACCACATTTCTGTAGACTGGATTTTGTGTCATCTAAGCATATTGAGTCCATTTTTAGGAAGGGCTTAAGTTGTTGTCAGGCGTGGGATTTGCACCACTGAACAGCAAATTAGGGTTTGGCCGGGAATGTTCCAATACATCTGGCTTCCTTCTTGAGATGTGTGAGTCCTGCAAGAAAAGCAAAAAAAAAAAAGAAAAGAAAGAAAGAAAGAAAGAAAAAGGATATATAAAAAAAAAACTTCTTTGCCTGCAACCATTAGTACGCAGCGTTGCATTTAGAAGAGATGACTCAAACAAAATGACTTTGAAAACCCTCTGAGAATTATCAAGTGTGATGTTGCTACACTCTGTAGCAATCATTTAAAGCTAGCTAAGACAGCTCATTTAAAAATCGCAAATTAAGCCATGTCAATGATTTGACTTTCATCATCACAACTTTAAGTCCGCGACTTAGCTAAACTGAAAATTAGGCCATAATGAAGATGATAATGCTAAGTGTTTTTTTTTTTTTTCAAATTAATTGATTCAATAATATTGCTATGTATCATGCTGAGAGTGCTGCATCCGCTTCCAAATGAATACAAGCCTCAGAATAATAATAAAGAAATGTTATCTCAATTTTTTTCATTACATGTCTTCAGGTACATCATATCTCGTTATATCTCATCTTTCATGTTATTCCATTTAATGAAAAGTTGCTATATTGCCTCAAATGTCGAACAAGCTGTGTACTGTCTGTAATGCATGCTCAGGTGCATCTCAGTTAGGGATAAGTGAGTACCGAAGCATCGGGCCGATACGCGGTCTTATTTCAAAGCATTGGTACTCGTGACTGTGATCGATACCAGTATCCGCCGCCCTCTTGTGGCCATTTTACATTAAGGAACTAGAAATTTGAAAAAAGTAAATTTTCCATTAATTTCATACAATTTTAAGGAAAAATGCTACATTGGGATATATGCTGTAGATTATAGATAGACTGATGTGTTTGTTTTTTCCCACGATAAATACCGATATCCATTATTAATAGTTGATATTCATTTTCACTAAAAGGGAAAATATTGGCATCAAAATTTAAAAAAATAAAAACTCCAACTTAAATTTGTTGTTTGTTGATTGTTTTATATATTTAAGTGAACAAATTTTAAGATTTGCAAAATATTGGATTTTGGGTTTTGTTTTAAACCTTACTCAACAGACATCTTTATTTTAAAATTGTAAGAAAAAGTTTTGGGACAGTTAAATAAACAAAGGTCAATAAAAACTTAAACAAGTGCATAGCCCAAATTGTTTTCTACAGTAAATAAAGTTTTCCAAAATTTCAAAATAGTGTATCTGAAATGTATTTTTTATTTTTTTTACTTATGTTAGTTTCCAAGAGCTCCAAGGGTCATATCAGCTCTTATTAAGTTAACTGAAAATTTAAATAAAGAGTTCCCTGTAGTTAAAACAGTTTTAAATTGATTTATTATCGGCTGTATGATTCTTCAAAAAGGCTGAATATCAATCATATCAGCCCGACCGATAATCGATCTGGCTCATCTATTGGGCTTTCTTTCAAATTAGAACTCATTATATTTTTGGGAAATTTTAGTCTGTATCAAAAGTGGTATCTGTACATGGTCTTGGTATTGATGACTACTCAAGATTTGAATATTCATACTGGCATCGTTCTGAAAAAAGGTGGTATTGAACATCTCTAATCTCACTCATGTAGAATACAGGAAACTGAAATTATACCAGTAGTTCAATTAAAATGTGTTTTACATGTCACAGTAACATAGGTGGCAAATCCAGGTCCAGAAAGTAAAAACCCTGCCATAGTTTGGCTTTAGCCACTTGTGCTAGCTAGCTAGCTACCTAGCTAGCAGGTAAACGAGTACCCGGGGAGCTAACTAGGGAAATCGCTAGCTAGCACCTGAGGCTACAGCCAAACCGTAGCAGGCTTTTTACTTTCTAGACCTGGATTTGCCACCTCTGGTAACAAAGACCTGCCAAATGTTCTGTATTTTGTGGAACAAAACATTTGTCCTGTTTTTGTACACAATTTATGATCACATCAATTTTTGTGTTTGATAACATTTAGAACAACTAAACACCCCAATCGTCAGCCATTTTGAGTGAAACACATAATTGTCATCAATATTGTTCTGAAGTGCACTCTAATCAGGTGTATTGGCCATTTAATTAGGGCATAAAAGCATGTATTATCAAAAACGGCGTCATCATACCGTCGTTATCATTCCGGTACGAACACTAATTAAACACGTTTTCACAAATGGCGAACGTGCTCATGAGCATGTACGTACAGTCTGTCACATCCCATCCATTCATGAGTGACAGAACACATGGTTTGGTTGCTTCGACATCACAAGCTTGAAAACACTTTTCCAAGTCAATCTATTGACTGTAACCAGCTACAACACAATGTGTCGAATATAAAACAAAAACAACGCTATTAAATAAGCAGTTGCTGATACGGACATGCTTACCTTGCCATCTTTACGTGAGAACAGACAAGCCACGTTGGCTAGCCCTGAGCTTGAGAAAGCATAAATCGAAACGGTAATGTTACCTCAGCCATCTCTTGGGCACGTCGTTTAGATTCGAACGTTAGGAAGCAGATAACCAATCATCGAGCGAATTGAAGACAGGCCACGGGGGCCACGATGACCGTCTGTGGAAATAAACAAAGGGATCAATGTGTATTATGTTTATGAATACAAACGGCCTCGCCGCAGCGGCTGGCTTCTGATTGGAACCCGAGCATGCATGCTGTGCACTCATTACATGCTCATGCACAAATAAGTAGGCAGCTTTGCACATACGCACAAATCACTATAATGACTGACAGGGGGGGCACTTCTATAAACGATTCAATAGGAAGTCGACTGGGGACTGTTTTGATGGGGTTCATTAGATTGAAATCAACATTATACATGCTGTCAGGTTCGCTTTTCAGTTAAGCTTATCCAAAGCATTGATGTAAGGATGAGTGTAATATTAGTGGGAATAGAAAAGAAAAGTCCCACATCTTTGTGCCTATTCTCTTCTCCCTGACCTCCTTGGGGACGATCCAGGACAGAATTGGCCTTTCTTATTAGCCTGTCCAGTAGATGACTCCCTGAAAAATGGTGGTTGCCACCATTGAGTCATATGATGCCCTTAGGCGGGGCTGCGTGTACACCAAAGCTCATGATGACTTATTGTACTTACTGCGTATTTTATTTTATCCACCCACCAATCCATCCACACCCATGAACACGTGGGCCCCACAAGCTGTTCCATGACAGCAGCGGTGCGCCCACAGCTGAAAACAAAACCCAGGCAATTGAGGATGAGGCGGCTGATGATGTAAGGGTTGGTGTGGGCCATATTACTCAGCACCACAATGATTTTAAGAGAGTATTTATTCTCTTTTCTCCACCAATTTTTATGTTAACACGCTCTGCACAAAAGACGATTTGAGATGATTGGTACGGCTCAGTTCGACAGGCTATGATGTGATGACTTTTTATTGTCATTTTACATACATTCAAAGGAAATTTTGCATTTATTTTATATATATATTTCTCTAATAAAGGACGATTTGATATTCAAGTGGAACGATTTGTTTCGGTTCGATTGAGTGCACTCTCATCTTTTAAAGCAAAAAACTAGGATGTCAGCCGATTAACATTTTTAATCGTCATTAATCGCATTACTTCAACAGCTAACTCACGATTAATCGCAAATTTCATTATTATTGTTATTGTTTATTTTTATTCTCATAAAATGTACAGTAAAATATTTTCAAGTTTTCATATTCTTGTTAACATAAAAGTGGAAAAAATGTTTAACTAATAGAAAAATGGCTGTATGTTTTAATCATTGATACAGTAATTTAATAATTTAATAATTCACAACTTTGAGTTAAACTTAAAAAGATGTACTGTACCGAAAAAAACGAGTGTGATATTGATTTGTGTTGAGGTAATTTTTTCTGCCACTAGATGGCATAATTGCATTTGGAAGACGTTGGTGACAGCTCAGTGCATTTTTCTTTTCATATTAAGAACTATCTAATCTTTAACATGAAGTAACTTGTGAAATTCTGCACATTTTTAAAATTGTAAAATACATCTTGACCCCAGTCTCCACAAATATATGCATTATTATTAAATGTGTTACTGCTAAATTTTGACATGGGCGTGTCTGCTGCGTTGCGACTGGAATCCCCCCAGTACAGGCTTTCTAAGTAAGGAGCGGTCATTAATCGCGTGTTAAAAAAATTTGTGGCGTTAAAGGAAATTAAAATTAACTCAAAATTAACGCTCTAATATATATATATATATATATATATATATTTATATATATATACGATACGATACGATACGATACGATACGATACGATACGATACGATACGATACGATATACTTTTATTTTCCCCGTGGGGAACTTTTTCCTGGACTCCGTCCAGCTGCAGTTTACAGTAAGGAAAAAACAACAGAATAGAAGGAGATAAAATCAAAATTAAATAAGAAGTGCAGCAGTAGTTTACAGTGAGAAAAACAACAGAATAGAGAGAGATAATTAAAATAAATATATATATTGCATATATATAATCAATCAATTTTCTTTGTCAACGCGCCTTCTAATTTTTAGGGATAATGTTCTTCCATGGATGTTTGAGGCAGGTAAATATGGATTATGGGATTCTGTTTTTCCTCAAAGTTAATCAGTGATCTTTCCACGGGGGCGCCACACTGTCATCTAGTTAATTAGGATGACATTTCCCAAGTGTAGCATGACCTCACACATGTTATTTACACCTGCTTTTTAGCACTTACGTGTTTGCCATCCTTTCATCATTAGTGTTATACTTCTTAGTTCCGAATTTCCCCCCAGCTCCATCTACCATATTATGCTATGTACTTTGAAACACACAAGGAGTTCAGACTATAAGCGTCAACTTTTTTCCCAGCTTTAACCTTTACGATTTTAAACAAAGATGCATTATTTGCAGAGTTTGCCAATCCCAAAGCACCCATTCTTGGCCTTTCACACAAGACTGTTTTGTTTTTCTTCAAGGGAGGAAAAAAATCAGGGTACCATTAAGTTTCTGGAATGGCCTAATGAACATTTATGGACTATGTTTAAATTATTCTCACTTCATATTTAATTTTAGTTTAATGATATTTTTAGATGAATGGTTTCTGCAGACAGCTGTAGTTTATAATTTAGTATTATTCGCTTTGGAAAATGGATGAATAATAACAAGGTAGACTACACCTTGACCTTTTCGCAAATCAATCGCAGGACATTTAAATGTTCACATTCACAGTGTCTTTTACTGTAAATGCAACCCACACTGCCTTCACTCTGAAAACAGTTGGGTCAACCTTAACCTAAATTGGGTCAAAAAGGGCCTGATCCAACTTTTTGGGTTATTTAAAGAACCCAAAAAGTTGGGTCAAATGAGTAACCCACAAAACAACCTCAAAATGGGTTGCTTTGTGGGTTATTAATTTAATTTGGCCCAACATGTTGGGTTGAATAGCTTAAAGGTATGGTTGGTTCCTTTTAGACACAATTTAATTGGGTCAACACAAAAAGTTGGGCCAAATGAATAAACCACATATCAACCCAAAATTGGGTTACCGGTACCTTGTGGGTTGTTAATTTAACTTGACCCCAAATTTGGTGTTAAACAGCTCAAAAAGTTGGGTTGGTTAATTTCAGGCCCAATTCAATTGGGTTATTAAAATAATCCAAAGACGTCGTGTCAAATGAATAACCCAAAAACACCACCAAAAATTAGGTTGCTTTTTGGGTTATTAATTTAATCCAACTTTTTTAGTTATATAACTCGAGTTCATTTTTGACCGAATGAGGTTATTCAATTCAATTAATGACACACAAAACAACCCACAAATTGTGTTGCTAACTTATTGATTTATTTTGACCCAACTTTTTGAATTAAAATTTGGGTTTGTCCATTTTTGACCCAATTTGGTTTATCTTTGACCCAACTGATTTTTAGAGTGTGCCCAGAAGTCAGGCAAGTAAACCACTACATCCATCTGTGAATAATAATAATAATATTACAATGATAATCATAGTTGTTATTTCCCTCTTATTTAAGAACCAGCTCAAATAGGCAGATATTCATTTGGCTTTTTTTTTTTAATTGATGTTGTCGGTTGCAGTGTCTTCATTTGAAAACAAGCTAAATATGTGTAACACATGCAGTTAAAAGTCCAGAGAAAATTATAAATGATTTATAAATACTTATGAACCTGTTTTTTTTTAATTGTCCTGCATGGTATCACATTACATCACATATAGGCTACTATATACTAAATTGAGGCCTAAACATGGGCAAATAATACTAGATTTGCCATATTTGACCCTTTATTGAGCTGAATGAGACTAATAGTGCTTTAGTGGGTTCATATTGTAAAGTGTCCTGTTGCACGTGAGAAGAAAACGACAGCTGAAAATCCTCAGACGATGCCAGATGCCAACAACACACAGGCTTGAGGAGGAAATTAATTCATTCCCAGAGGATGTATCATGTTACATCAGCGTATCCAGACGGCTGTTCGACCGCTGATAGCTCACTGGGAACGACACCGAATGCTACTGCAGCCACACACAATACGTAGTGGATTGTAAGCTGCGTTCCCCTGAAGGCATCGGTCTGCTGCCATGGCACTGAGCCTTCCCACCTCATTGAAAGGAATGATGAAGAATGGCAAGTTACGCCTGGAATCAACAGGATTAAGGCAGCTTGGAGACATGGTGAATCGATCAGCTTTGTTACTATACAATATGAATCGATCCACCCTCACTCACGGGCCACATGGATGACATAGTGTAGTAGTTGTGTACGCTTGCTAGTTTCCATCACATCTACCCGTCATTTCATTGTTGCTTGTCGCCAACATTTGTCACCAAATGTCTGCCGTAGTACCAAGATGACCTGTTTTAGGAAACATGGCGCCACAGGGCAGACAGACTACTGGAAAATGCAAAGAAGAAGATAGCGTAAAAGTAGAAGAAGAAGTAGAAGCTAGGCTAAACCGTTTCAGGTATCTGTAGCATGTTTTACACTCCAAACACAACAAGTTGTTGGTCTTTGTTTATATATATATCTTTCCTAATGAAAACAATATACTGTACACCATGTTAACACAAGTAGCGGCTTATTAAAACACAAAAATGTTTTGCTTATAAAATCATATGAAACACCGTTGAAGCTAGCATGTTGGCTTGGCTTTCAACAACAGTCCAGTTTTTCATGTGAACCCTTTGGAAAATTAATGATGTAAATAAATGTGTATGCATGCTGAAAGTATTTTAGAGATTGATTGCATCTGTACAAAAACACAAAAAAAAGTCTCACATCAGAAGATAATATTCATCAACATATTTTTAGTTACCGTTGTAAAGGAGATAGAAAACGTTCTATATTAAATATTGCCATGCTCCCATAAACACATTTATACGTTTTTAAAATATATTTTTTTTTAAATGCTAGACCATACAGAAGGCTTTGATGCAGCTTCTGACCTAAAGAGGATGCTTAAAGCTATGGTAGTTATTACAAAAAAACGGCCAGCGGGTGTCAGCAGAGTATAAAAGATCAACCAGAGCCATGTTGCAAAAAAACAGATTTGTGAATAATGATGAAACTTAGCTACATTATAATGCTAATTGCTGCAAAATGGAAAGAGATTAATATATATATATATATATATATATTCTCCTGATAAAAAAAAACTATCTTTCAATCTATCTTTCTTTAGGTAGGTTCCATGTTTTTATAGCAATAGAAAACAATATTCTGTCAGCCTTGAAAAATCAGTCAAAATCCAATAAAACAGCTGGGAGCGAAGGGATTTGCTTCAGTGAAAATGGCTGGGAGTGAATGAGTTAAGATCTTATGGAGGTGTCACACTCCAAAATTAAAAAAGATTATTTGACAATACAGTCAAAATATTAATAGGAAAAAAAATCTGGAAAATATACATTTGGAGTATATCTGGAATTTGAAAGATTTTGTAAAAACTGCAAACACACAAAATGACTCAATTTTGGTTGCACGATGTACATGTTCGAATTAAGTAAATCCAAAGGATTTTTTTTACCCATTGAAGCCCAAGTTTAAAAAAATATATATATATATTATGACTTACGTAAGAGTGTGTGAGTGTATGATTCAGATAATATCTCCAACAAGAGGGAAAAAAAGACAGTTGTCTGGACATGACAGTATTCCGATAACATGTCCAACCTTCAATTTTCCGTCGGCTCTTCTCCAGTTTAGAATCGTGTGAAAGTTGAACTATCTGAACAAAGCCAAGACAGTCAATACTAAGTATGGCTTCCGCACAAGAGAGTATGTGTGTGAACACTGCACCTGCAGAATCCCAAGACCGCCCCCCTCCCCCTCAAAAAAAAGGAAGCATGCATGTAGTACATTTTTTGCCTGTAGGGGGCATCCTAAGGTGAAACATGCCATTTAACACAAACACAAGCACACACACAGGACTTTTTCCTTCATGGATGAAGGACCTGGATTGCTGCAAACAAATTAGAGAGCACCATTAAGATGGGGTTAGTGCCATCATTCACTGAGTGTGTGTGCGTGTGTGGCAGCGGTGTCAGTCACCTGTCAGCCTCAGGTGCAGATAAGGCCCAAATCGACCTCCCCCTTGTCCGGTTGTTATCACACCCTCTATTCATCCATCTCTGGAGCTTTCCAATTTAGTTTTGTTCAATCCCTTCCTCTGTTTCCTTGTACAAAAGAAATTAGTTACGAGAAATTGCACGTGGGAAGGTTACAAAGACATAGACGTTTTAGAAGATTTGTGTTTATTATTAGTTACTATTGTATACTTGCATTAGTTGTGCTTTTATGACCTTTATGCAATGCGTACAGTATTTTTTTTTTTGACTTTAAGTCACACTTGTTCATAGTTTGGCTAGTACTGTTATGTAATGTATACTGACGTGCGACTTGAAACTATGTTAAATGTGCTAAACTAGCGATATATCACACTTTAGTCATCATGACTATACGTGTTCTTTTTCTTCTTCTACTTTCTTTTGGAGGTTGGCAAATGCTTTTGGTGCATTACCACCACCTTTAGCATACAGCATCCTCCACAAGAGCGATTTACTTTGACATGCCATTTTACACACAGCAAAATTACCAACATCCAGTCTAACCCGCCTTTGTGTATATTTACTGCGAGCCTCGTGCCAGATTTACACCAGTCACGAAAATGGAGCTCCATGTGCTGGGCGCTGTAATGGCAATGGTACTACGTAGGTGATATGATTATTTTTCTATTGAGATAATCATTTTCAATAAATTCAAATATTACACTTACATACCTGTATTTTCATCTGATTTGGAGATCATTTTTGGCTTTGACACTTCTCTGGCTTTCTGCAGACTGTTGGGGCTGCACCCCTCCAGTCACATCTACAGAGGAGACGAGCAAGGAGTGAGTCATAATGCAGCTACTTTGTGACTAAACATCATCGCTGGGGGATTTAATCGACCTTCATCTAATGCATAAAACCATTTTCAAATGTATTCTCTTTTCTTTTCTTCAGTCACGCAAATCTAGCAATTTTTCTTGTAAAAATGACTCTATTGTTTGTCAAAGAATGATAATCTCTGATAGCATTTTCTCTCATTTAAAAACATTTACAACTCCAAGAATAGTTTTTGTTTCACGGGAAATGACTTTTGACAAACAAATAGAGGCAGGCTGCTGAATAGCATTTGTATTGTTGAATGAGTATTTGAATAGATTAAATAAAGTAACTAAAATAAAACGGTACATATGCTATAAATGTTACATTTCTACTGTGCCACACTCACATAATGTGTGGTATTATTATACAGTACATTTTTAATTTGATAGATTTATTGTTAGCCAATCAATATTACAAACAAACAAAATCACATATATTCATTTAAATACAATCCCAAAACAAAAACAAAAAAATTGAAGCAGACAAAAAAAAATAAAAAATAAAATAATAATAAAATAAAATAAAAATATAAAAAATGTATATATATATTTATTTATTTTCCCCCCGAATTGGACATAATTACTGCCTTGAAAAAGTCAATACATCATAACTGCAGAAATGTTTATGCATGCCTGGGTTTTTTTTTTTTACATAGGAGCCAATGTGACCAAAATGGGTGTTTGATAAAGAAACATGGTACAAATCTCCCTCTCTCATTTGCAATAATTTAGAAATTACCGCATGGTGCCATTTTCAACCTCTACATATTATGACAATCTGCTGAAATTTGTAGCTTTCTTTGCTATAACACGTCAAATATGTTTAAAAAATTGAGAAATACCACCCAGTGGTTAACCTGGAGTTTTAAATTATTACCTCTTCAGTCCGATAATGCATACTCAAAATATAAATGAAAGTTCATACCTGCTATACTGTTAATAATCTTGTACACCATGATCAGATCAAACATAGCACGGCGATGAGTTAGGGACTGATTAAGGCTGGCTAAACGTTCATTACCCAGAAAATTACCCAAAAAAGCCTGGCAGTCTACCAGTGAATAAGGGTTGCACTCTCTCAATTAATTCACCATACCTCCGTTGCAAATTCTAATCTAGTTCTAACAAATATGTTATAGAATTTCATTGGATTTAAAATTGCTTTGGATTAGCGTCTCCATAATGCACAACAGAGCATTTTCAGATGCTATTTCCAGCTACTTGTTAGTGGACCACTGATTAACTGCAGTCTCTGACGTCATCATAATGACTAAAGTAACTATAAAGCTTAGCATCATCTGTAAAAATCTAAACACAAACAAATTGTAATACCAAATCTAAACCTTTAATAAAAGTAAGAAAAATCTTAGGACCAAGTATGGACCCTTGAGGCACACCAGATGAGACCTCAGTGACCTTTTGTATAATTCAATACAAATAATAAAAAACAAAAATGTTTTGACTGATACAATCAGAGAAGTACTAATTTAACAATATTTGTATTAGGCTGCTTTGGTTTACAGTGATGTAGAATGACGTGCAAATATACAACCAAAATAATAAACACATTGTCCACTGAATACCTTTCTGATTGTGTCAATTAAAATTGAGTGCTAACATGATTATATTTTATTATGCAGATCTATTTGGATCTTGTTAGATTTTACAAGTGCTCATAAAGTTGTGGCCTGCCGATATTTGCATGAAGCAAAGTATTCCTACAATACAAACTGTGACTAAGCCACTTATCCCGTCAGGTTCGATTGTGTACATCCTCTACTGTATTGCCAATCTGTATGCATATGGAACCATTGTTCAGACCTGAGCATGCAGCCAGGCTTTCTGTTTGCTTTGCATCCCTGCAGCTAAAACTGCTGGACACAGAGAAACAACCACCCACTTGCTTGATGCATTCAAATGGCTTTGGCGAATCAAATGAATAATAGAGTGTATGTGTTTTGTTTTTGCGTGAATGACGGCAAGTGTAAGCTAGAAATCAGGCTTTCTGAGGGGCTAAAGTCAAAGATTTCTGTTTTTCACTACAGTAGGAAATAAATATCAAAAGTCAAAAATGTTACCAACAGCGCACAAGCACGCATTTTTCAACAACATTGTGAGGTTTTTATATTTATATGCACAGTGCGCGAGCTGTGATGATGATAGGCCAATTAGTTTGCCATCGTGGCCGGCTGCTGGCTGAATAGGTCAGATACATCAATCACGGAAAAGCTCCACAAAGCTACCTGCTGGGAGACTGTTGGCGTTTCTTTGTATGGAAGTCAAAAAGCCAGAATGACGTTATTGTGTACTTGTGGCACGTTGTGTAATAGCATACGCAGAAATCACATCACAGTCAACATCTTGCAGTCTGCTTTACTTTTGAGTTGCTTTCATCAAAATATATGAAGTAAGACATGTTTTGGGTCGTAAAGCATGAGACTTAACTTTTGTTTTTTTGTTTTTTTTCTCTGGAGAGCTCAGTATTGTTCATTCGGTAATTTTACCGATTTGACATGTCATCATCGCTCTCTTTTTTAAAAAATGTTTTATTTATTATTTTTATTTTGTATGTGCATTAGCGTGTGTGTGAGTGTGTACTCATTAATTCACCTAAAACCTATTAAAAATCCCATACCGTTCACCTAAACCGAATACTTCAGAATCCAGCTAGAGTCGTGAGGTTGTCAGGAGACCCGAGGAAGGATCAAAGAAAAGAAAAGAAAGTGAAATCCAGCACCGACCAGACTTAAAATTGGAATGATGTCAATCAGATGAATGAGAAGTGCATCAAAAATTATTTACACAATGATCATTTTGCTAGTGGTGAAAAAAAATAAAGAGATTTAACTTTAATGTTACCTCTTGAGAAATAAAAATTTATCATTTTTATGCAATAATCAATAACGAGCAATCAGCAGCTAGCCCAAGGAAACTGTTAAAACTCCCGTTTTAACCCTGTAAAGCCACACCAGAGCCTTCATCATGCGTTCGCAAATATTTTCATCAAAATTAGGTTGTAATAGCAAACACTTGGAAAGCATACAATATTTGTCATTTGCTTTTCGCCCGATAATACTATTAATGAATTCCGCTAATCCGAGCATATATTCGTAATTATCTGGTGAAAAAGTTTATCTCTGTGTGAAAAGCAAGGACTTAAATCATTCTGCAGTGTCAAGGATTTTTGGTTGGCGGACACATGGTCGCAAACACACACACACACACACACACACACACACACACACACACACACACACACACACACACACACACTAAGGAGCTGAGCAAACAGAAAAGAGAATCGTGTAAGCAGTGGGGCAGATTAATGTGTTGGCAGCAGCGTGTGCATGTACTGTATGTATCTGCGCGTGAGTGTGTGTTCATTTGCGAGAGGGAGAGAGAAATGAGGGTGAGAGCATAATCGAAGGACAGGGAGACAGTATGCTCTGCTTGACAGGGTCAAATCTAGCTCAGTAGAGAGCTGTCTAGTGTCTGTAGATGATGCACCACACTAAAAGAAAAAAGAATAGATGAAGAGATGCTTGCATTCAAATCTGTTATGATTGATCACGTGGGGGTCATCATTTGTGGAGAGGCGGCAAATGATAAGATGAGGAGACGAAGGCAAATCATCTCCTTAACCCATAACCTAAAGTGCAGATCCAGGTCCAGAAAGTAAAAACCCTGCCACAGTTTGGCTTTAGCCCTAGGAGCTAGCTAGCTAGCTCCCATGGTGCCTGTTTACCTGCTAGGGAGCTAGCTAGCTAGCTAGCACCTACCGCTAAAGCCAAACTGTGGCAGGGTTTTTACTTTTTGGATTCACCACCTCTGCTAAAGTGCGCTCAAAGTTCATCATCTTCTAAGAAAAATCACATATCTCATGTGGTTGTTAGAAAACACTTTGATCTCCTCACCGGCTGTGTAGGTGTGGTTAATCGGTTGGCCAGTCATGATCAATCTGTCATCCTTATACTGGTTCCACCTCCGCACATCCTGCTCCTCAAGCATGCTCACATTAAAGACTCTGACAAGCGACTCTGGCCATTGAGTTGTTGCATCTGATTAATCTCAAGCGCAATGGAGACCATGATGTCTTCAAAGTGGAGCTATAAGAAAGAATCCTGCTCTCGATGGATGAATAGATAGACTTTTATTGCCTGCACCCGCCTCCTATGTCTATCCTCACTGATGCACTGTTGAGAGCAGTTATCTGGCTGAAAGTTGGGGGCAAAGGGTTTCACTCAGTAGGCTTTGGGAAATAAATGGGATTAGGGAGGAGAAAAAAAAAAGTGGTGAACTTCACTAAAAGTTATTGTGTGATAACAGCACAGAAAGGCCTTTCAACCCTGGAGAGTTTTACTATGATGGTCTCAAAAAAAATTCTTACGTTCTGAAGAATGGGCCAAAAAAATACCATGAAGAGTATAAGAGCTACATCACAATGTACTAACTATGAAGATACACGAGGGGAACCACACTGATTCAGTGTATTGTCTTGTCTGTGTCCAGAAATTTCTGCAAAATAAATCCTTCGAAGGACCTTTTTACCGATCTCCAGTCTGATTCAGAAAATCAACATTACGAACACGAGGAAAACTTAAGGATCGTTTTTCCTAACAATACAATGGTGCAAAAACATAATAAAAAAAAAACTGTAGTGTTGTATGTGTGCCTTTAAGGGGTGTGGCCTAAGGGGTGACATTAGAGGCTGAAATTGATGGATCTAACACACTAAATAAAAGTATACCTGTATACCTGCTCCAGTATTGCTTCCCTGAAATGGTTCAACCCCATTCATTAGGTCAGAGGTCATTAGTAGAGAAAATGGCTTGTGACTGGAATTGAAATTCCACCACTGCAAGTGTATGTCAGAAGCTGATGCCTGGCTGTATCTTTGGGGAATTGCGCTGCAATGAAAGTCCTATTGAAGCCATTTAGAGCTTTATCAGCACAAGCCAATCACAGAGGCCTCTGTGGAGTGGGAAGGGCCATCCATCACGGACAGCGGAGCACGGCCCGGGACGTCTCTGTCACCAGATAATGCATTGTGTGGACTAAAGGGAAGGAAACGTTTCAAGGGGAGGGCGAATGTCCTCCACGGTCCCTAAATGATTTAAGTCTGATGTTGTCTTTTACTGATGCTTTGACTTGTAAGGCACAACAAGGGCAGAGACACAATCCATTGCAAACACCTGAGCAACTTCACAATGTTTTCCTTAAAGGTGTTGCCTGGAATGAATCCCAGAAACCAAGCTAAAACACTGGGATTGATCCATGACCTAAATCCCTAAAGAGTAACATTGGCAACATTTTATTTTTTATTAAATAAAACACATTGGAGTAAAGGATGTGTGTGTGGGGGGGATAACTAGATATTTTCCATTTCTGGAGAAATGAGAAGGCTGGAAAAAACATAATTTGGAAAGATGTTGAAAGACATGGAATGATACTGAAAATGTTGACGTTGGAATGGTTTCAACCAATCAATCTACTGCATGTTGAAATTGGAGGTGAATATGTACAGTAAATATTTGGAATTTGGGGCTTAAAAAGCGTTTGTGAATGGGAGTAATAAATGGGATGGCTCAAATGAGCTGAACATTTTGAAGTTGGAATAGTTTGAATCAGTCAAGTAATGTTGCGAAAGGAGTGGATAATATAGAAGATGTCCCAATATGGGATTTATGGGTGGGATAAAAAAAAATAAATAAATTTTAGTATGTGTAAAATGTCGGCATGTTGAAAATTGTTCATAAAGTGGATTAAGTAAGCAGAATGATGTAAATTTTAAACATCTGAATCTGTATGTGCTAATGGAAATAAATGGTAAATAATTATTGAGGGAAATTCAGCCCCAATTAGAATGAATGGAGCAATTTTCTCTGCAAAATGTTGAATTATGGGAAAACTGGTTATTTTTGGAATGAAAAAAATGTAAGCCCCTATGGCGTGAATTTTTGGAATATGTTAAAATTGGAATGATTTTATTTTTTGTTATTATTTTTTGAGAGTGCTCAGTATTGTTCATTCGGTAATTTTACTGATTCGACATGTCATTATCATTGCTCTCTTTTTTAATTTTTTTAAATTTAATTTTTATTTTGTATGTGCATGTGCGTGTGTGTGTGCATGTGTGCGTGCGTGTGAGTGTGTACTCATTAATTCACCTAAAACCTATTAAAAATCCCATACCGTTCACCTAAACCGAATACTTCAGAATCCAGCTAGAGTCGTGAGGTTGTCAGGAGACCCGAGGAAGGATCAAAGAAAAGAAAAGAAAGTGAAATCCAGCACCGACCAGACTTAAAATTGGAATGATGTCAATCAGATAAACTATGTGGAAGGAGAAGTGCATCAAAAATTATTCACACAATGATTATTTTTGCTAGTGGTGAATGTTGGACTGTTGTTAGTATATTGATATCTTCAATATATCATGGCATTTAGAAGATGTAATTACTTGTAACTGTTGTTTTACTTGCGGTGCACTGACCAAGATGTGCAAAACCAGATTAACCATCAGGTGAAACTTATCATGTTTCTTTATATCTAATAACTCACGTACATAAAAAGTAAACAATCACAACTTTGGCATATTTGTTTTAGCTACAACAATAAGGTTATATTTTTACAAATAAATGCATATATTGCACGTCAGTATGTTTACAAATTTGATATACCTGTGAACGTACATTGAGCTAACATGGATCTGTGCTTAAAAATGAAAAGTGAACTGCCCATCCTGCCACCTTGGCTCCTTGATTTCCACAAGCTCTTGTTTCATTTATTTATTTATTTTAAATCTGGGTTTCAAAAACTGAACTAAGATGTTCTTATAATTTTGATGCCCCAGGGACATCTCACTCTCATTCGTGTTTCATGAGCAGACCGGAGGCACTCCATAAGCAATTGTGGAGTGAGGAGTTCATGCATTTGTAATGAATGAGCTACAATCTCCTTTGGCCGTTTGCAGAGTCCTCAAATGACTCCCTAACCCAGAAAGCAAAAATAGTTTATACAGTAAATAATATATCGTACGCATTTATGTCTAGCGTGACAGTAAGATGTGAAGGATTTTCACTTCCTGAGGATGGGAAGAGAAAGTTTAGTACTCACTCTTTGATTTGTGTTTAATTCTCATAATCACGCATTGAACGGAAAATGTGAAATATTTTTGGGTATGTATTTGTTTAAATCATTTTTGTTTTGTCTAAAACTTGACTTCATTACTTTAGGAAGGGAGGACGGAATAATTAAGAGTAGAAAGAGACAAAGAGCCCATGCTAATTGATTGTGACAAAATACAGTATGTGCTTTGAACAGCAAAATAGCAAACAAATTAATAAGTGACTGGAGAGAAAATTATTCACAGTGACAACAGACGTCATCTGAAACCGTAAATGTAATACCTTGACACACGTTAATGAGAGCGGCGCCCAGTTTTCGGGGGAATTCAGTAATCGCTTTTCCACTCAATACAGAATTCAGGTCATGTAAATATGCTGCAGCGCCTTGGTTTGTTTCATCAATCTGGGAGACAGATGATTAAATCATTTTCACATGACACAAGGTGTCAGTCCCATCCGGAGTTCTGGCCAATCCTCTTCGTATATTTACCAAATACTTCAGTAGGCTTCAGCCAAGTAAGTCTCCGGTTTCTGGGAAAACCCAGGAAAGTTTATTGAGAAAAGTGACACCCTGTAGGGAGTTGTGCTTTTTACTCCATTTTAGCCAATCAGTTTGAGTAATCCACTACATAAATTGATCCCAATGCCAAATCACAGTCATACTGAATTATTTAATTGGCACACCCTCTCCCTAATAGTGTGGTTTTGTGTTTTGTTTGAAATAATCATTGAAGTAGAGAGAGCAATATTCATAGGAGGCCAATTTACTCAGGTTTGTCCATCTGTGTGGCCTTAAATCTGAGCCACAATCTCTGATGCTTTGAGACTCACAGATTATCGATCACAAAAACAGAAACCAGAGCAGCCGAGGTATCACATTTTCAAATCCACTTTAACATGACGGTACCTATCGATTGTGCTCATTCCAGTAGCAGCTGCTAATAAATACATTCAGCTCCTGATGTAATGCAAGTCCAAGAGAATGACATTTTGTCAATACATAAACTAGTCAATTTCATGAAACTACACAAATCTGACAATGGGTATGAGAAAACAATTTAACCCTGGAGAACCCAAGAACCCTTTTCTTCTTTGGAAAATTAGGAATTATACATTAAATGACTGCTATAAGTTCACTGAACACCAAAATATATGTTTTTTCAATGTTTTTTTCAATTTATTCCCTAATTTAGGATTAGGGCGAACGAAATTTGACCCTTTGGGATTTAGGGGTATCATTTCGAAAAATCAGAATAACAAAAACTGTCAGTAAACTATTTAGAATTTAAGAAAATAATCAATCAAATACACAGCTACATTGAACAATATAATTTTTTTGTTTTATTTGTTTCATTTTAGCCATCTTGTCACCACCACTCTGGCTCATGTAAGTGCAATATTCATCCACTAGATGGCCCCATGCAGGGGTCAGAAGTGTCACTCTGGACTTTTGAAGTTAAATTTGTAAAAAAAAAAAAAAGGGTATTTGTTATTTGAGTAGCAGAATTTATAAGGGCCAAATTTGACCCTGTGGGTTCTCCAGGGTTAAAAGCAGAAATAGCACATACAATAACAGAGGAGCCTACTGGTGACTGTTCTCTCTCTTCACGTCTCCAATATGTTTTCAGACACTTGTGATAGCATTCTGATTTTCCATAGTCAGGCTAATGTATTTTATGTTTTTTTTTTTGCTGATCGCATAAAACCGCAGATAAAGAATAAGGTGAAGCAGACAGGATTTGGCCTCCATATTGTGCAGCCTCCCCTGGCTGGCTCTCAGCCACACTGAAGTAGGCGTATGAGAGCACACAGGTGCCGTTCTTTTATTGTGAGCTAGCGAGACGATTCTCTGAGTGTAGCTCACAAATATTGCGGAGTCAATGCAGAACTCCCCCACAGCTTCTCATCTTTTTGCTGGGAAGGATTTGATCTAGACTGCATCAGATGGGACAAAGTTACTCCATATTGTGCTCACTGTCGTAGCTACAATGATGTCTGTGGAAATATATTCATTTTTTTTTTTTTTAGAATAGCTTGACTTTCTTTATTGGCAAAGTGTGCGGAATACAACAATTCCTGGAAATATGTCTGGTCAGGTCCTAAACATTGCAGACAACTTTGCGAATAGATACTTTTTCCCAGCTTTCAGGATCCCCCCCCCCCAAAAAAAAATCCAATCCCATCACAATTGGCCTAGATCCATAGGAAATCATTCACATTTATACATTGTGTTTTTACGGAAGTACGGAAGCGTATTGCATTCACTTGGGGAAAAAAAAAACTCCTGTTTTTCTGACTAATTTTTTGGGGTTGCTTTGTTTTTTTGAGTATTATTTTTTTTTCTGTTTTTCTGAATATTTTTTTTCAGTTTTACTGATTTTTTTTTCTGTCCAAATTTTTTTCTCAGAAAAACAGGCTGAAAAAAAATATTCAGGAAAAACAGGAGAAAAAATGATTCAGAAAAACAGAGGAAAATAATTATTTAAAAAACAGGGGAAAAAAATATTTTTAAAAACAGGGGGAAAAAAACAACGCTCCCCCAAAAAATTTGTCAGAAAAACAGGACTTTTTTTTTTCAAGTGAATGCAATACAGTTCCGTATGTTTTCACTCCTTTAGTCTGTGCGTTTTTTTGTTTTTGTTTTTTATATCAAATTGGACACCCATGCCTCCTTCCTCAGATCCAACATGCTCTATAAGTGGAAGGGCAGGTGTCGCGTCCCAGCAGGATGATAGGGAGCGGGACAAAGTATGCAATTCCTGTTTGGCGTGTAGTCAGTGCTTTCCACGGAAACAAGGCGCAGGAAGTGCGCTTGTGTGTGCGCGAGCACGTCAATTGCTCCCTGCCGTTCTGAAAGTGAAAACCTGGTAGATGTACGTGGAAAAGACTGCATTGTACTTGGACGGTAAATAAGGTCACAGTGGTCATTTCAACGCCTGGTGCGCGTTAAATACTATTCATGATTCACCATGAGGCAGCTTTAAACTTTAACACATCCACTTGGCTTGCGGTATTTAATCAGCAAAGGCTCCAGGGTGTTTATGTTCTTTTTCTTTGCTTACTTGACAAAGAAAATGCAACATGTATTTTTACTTACATGACTTTTACAGTGTCATGTAATTAATGAAATTGCCCCAAGGCAAAATGGATGGATGGATGTGAATTTATATATAGCAGTACTAGGGTTAATTAAAAATGAATGCGATAGATGTTCTGTAATTGAGTGATTTGAATGTATACAGTTTATAGTTGACTGAAGCAGGGACGTGTGGTCAGAGTAGGCAAGTGAGGCGGTGCCTCCCCCTGCAGATACTTCCCCTGCATGTGAAGAAGCTTTACATGAATTTTCTTTTTTAATCTAATTTCATTTTCAATCAAAAAATTATAAATTATTTTGTCATTCAAATAGCTGAATGCATGTATTTTCTGTTCAATCTGGGTTTTCATAAATTTAAATATAAAGGGAAGAACAAATGCTTTTTTTTCCCTTTTTTTTTAAAGAGGAAGTCAACCCCCCAAAAATGTCTAAATATGGTATTTTGGTTAAAATTGCGTTAGTATAATATGAGTTAAGCAGCAAAATCCAGCAGCATTTATCAATATCAGAAGGCGGCCATTTTGCCATTTGCTGTCAAGTGAAAATGACATCACAGTTGCTCAGGTCTCAGGTAACAACCAATAACAGGTCAGCTTCAGAAAACAAGTGAAGCGTCAAAATGGCCGCCCCCGAGATGGATAAAAACGGCTGGATTTTGCTGCATAACTCATATTCAAAAATTTAATATTAATCAGAATGTCATGTTTAGACAAGTGAAGTCACATATATCATGTAATGGTCAAGAAATGTTTAAGGTTGACTTCCACTTTAAAATTAAGCAATAAATCATCAAGGCTAACAACCAAACAAAAATGAAGACAGTTTGCTGTCTGAAGTATTTAGTCAAATTATCTTTTTGCAGACAACTCAAATATTATCTTGCCAAGGTTATTTTTGTGAACCGGAACATTTTGAGGTCAAATTTGGAAAACTTCAAGTGGTATATTTTGAATTGAAATGGCACATTAGCCACGGTTTGAGCTTTTGTAAACCATGATTCCTTGAAACGCATGAATTAATTAGATGAGTTTTATGAATATCTTAAATAAAAAATAAATGAAAAATCTTTATCCAAACTGCCTTCGACTAATTAAAGTTCACCGTTGTTTACTCTTTGAATAACTTCTTGCTGAATTCTTATGAGAATCTGCTCGGTGGCCATAGGATACTTTTTCGCTCCTTTTTGTTTGTTCCATCGAAAACTTTGAGTAGATTTGTTTACCAATGTTAGGACAAGTGAGTTGCTATGACATTTAACAAAACCATTACTGTGCGCCTTCATACACATGATACAGACATAATTAAAGAGTGCTCTATATTCTATACAAATAAAAGACATGCACACAGCAGCATGAGAGATTGCTACGAAGACGGAAACTCCTCGAGTTCTCATTCAGAGGAAGTGAAAGCAGCCTGAGGCCAGAACGCAGGGAAGATATGATCAATGCATCCATCTGTTGAGGGCGGCACAAGACGAGATGAAGGGCACACCTTCCATTGACCTTCACCCTCCTCCTCTTGTTCGCATACAGACGACTGATGGCAAGTACACACATTTGAGTTTGAAATGTATTCTCAGATTTTCTTTGTCTGATGTACATTTATTGACTTAAGGAAGTGTTCCTTTACGTTTGCTAGGTAGGCAGTTCTGCTGGACTAGAATTGCTCAACTTGGCAGTTAGAACATTGACTCCATCACTCAACTCAACCCTAGAGCACTTTAAAACAACCACTGCAGCAGATACAATGAAAACAGCAGAAGCCCCAGAATTAAACCATGTGGAACACCAATTCATATGCCACATATTCATCCAACCACTTTTCTTTTCTTTTTTTTGCTCGAGGGCTTGAACAATGAAAACAGCAGAAGCCCCAGAATTGAACCATGTGGAACATCAATTCATATGGCACATATTCATCCAACAACTTTTCTTTTTCTTTTTTTTTAGGGTTAGGGTTAGGGTTAGGTTAACTAAAGAAATCACACGACGTACTATCACAACAGTCGACTACTTAGCGCACCAAATTCCCAGCGACACAGACAGGCCAAGCAATGACAGCCAAAACCCGGGTCTGTCTCATACTATTCAGCTGCAATAGCCACTTCGGAGTCAAGATCATTAAACTTCCATCTCGTCACAGCAGCCTGTGCCAGTGCAGCTAATTCCGGAACTATATTGACCCAGCCCGTAATATTTTTCAACAAGGGTTTGATCCTTGTCAGATGGAAAGTGCCGTAATGAGGTGATCTGCAGCTTAATGCTGGCTGGCAGGCTTGAACGTGTGACGTCTGATTGGTGCCACATGAAAAAGGCCAAGACGAAATTGCGTTGTTCACATTGGTGAGAAATGATAACCGTGTCAAATGTCATCGCTTTCTTTCTATGCTTGACTTCATTCATTCATATATTACTTCTTTCTTTCCCTTTCTTACTCTAACTTTTTTTTTTTTTTGCCTCAAGAGAGCTTACATGTTTGCTATCTTGAATATGCTAAATTAGTAAAAAGTGTTGAATGCTATCAGCAAGCTGACCTGAGCTAAGTGAGCGTGCTCCGGCAGCCAGTGTTGTGACAGGAGCAAGCATGCGACTGTCAGCTTTAATAGGCAGGACTCATTCCGATTTGCCTAATGTTCATACAGCAGCCGGCCTAGCATGAATCCACATGATACACCTCAGCTCCATGCGGCTCACACAAATAGACAGCATGAGGCACACAAGACACGCACACACCAGCATCACAGGCCATACAAATAGCGGCATGGATGGAAAAAAACGGAAATTACTAGGAATGTTCAATACCACTTTTTTCAGTAGTAGTCAATAATACCAAGTACCAATACCACTAGTACTTTTGATACATAAAACTGCCCAAACAAAAACAATGACAGATAATTGTAACGAAAGATATTACATAAAAGGAATGTCAATTTTCTATTGTTCTAAAGCGTTGCAGTGCTGATTGACTTTTCCCTTAAAGTTCCATTGAAGCAATAAACAGCTTGTGTGAGGTACTGTGAACATGGTTCTGTAGCTAAGTCATTACAAAGTCACTATAGGGATGGGTGAGTACCCATACCTGGTACAGTATCGTTATCGAGCTGATACCTGCCTTATTTTAAGGTATCAGTACTTTTGTCGCCATTTTACGATCAGGAACTAGAAATGAGAAGAACACAAAATTGCCATGAATAATTTTTTTATATTTATTATATTTATTTTAATAAAATAAAATGTTCATACAATTTTAAGGGGGAAATTGCTGTGTTGGAATATTAATACATTTATTTATTTATTTATTTCTGTCTTTTCTTGTTTGTTTGTTTTCTTTATTTTATGTATCAAAAGTACTTGTGGTGTCAGTACTTGAGTTGAGTACTTGTGTATTGGTATCGGTCTGAAAAAGTGGTATCTAACATTCCTGGTATTTTATGAACAAATGGAAAAAGAGGTAACAGAAAATTGCTATTAATTTAATACAATTTAAGAAAAAATACTATATTGGGCTATATAGGTCTTTATTTCAATTATTTCATTGTTTAAAAACAAAATTAAAATTAAAAAATTATAATTATGTACCGTTATAAAAAGTTAAGCACTCATACTATATCAGTCTGAAAATGGTGGGGGGGCGGGGGGGGTACAGGTTACTACCCAGGCCTTTGACATAATTCACCTCAACTCATCTTTATTTAAATAGCACCTTCACCACATCTGCAGCTGTAACAACTTCAGTCACATCAGAGACTGGAAATGATTTTAGTCTCTTGGAACAAGTTGTGTCATGGCACCAGATTTTGATGTCTTTTAAATGTGCATAAATCAAACGAGCACATTTTTTATTTTCACTTGCCGGAAGCAGAGAATAAATCTCAACATCTGGCTAAGTGTAGGCGTAATTGTTCGATTATTTGTTGTAAAGACGGTACAGGAAAAGAGGGAAGAAGAGTTATGAAGGCTTTTTCTGCCCCCTTGTGGTGGCAAAGCGAAATACATCAACCTGTTATAAACGGAATCATTTTTAAAATTCCTCTACAAACTAGCACAATTCAGCAATGAATTTTCTATTGCTTTCTCAGCTCATGATTAGTAAATCAATAGATTCCAACTCTCAAAGATGCATCAAGCACTTTCACAGCCCTATAAGCTTGACTAATTAAATCAAACAAGAGGAGGGAGGTTCTAATGACCTACAGTATCTCCTTGCATCAATGGAGAGCGGGAAGACGGAGCGGTTTGGAAAAAGTCTCACTCCTCAACCTACTACTACACCTGCGACAACTTAATGGTCCGTGAGGTACATCACACGAAGCCCTTGGATCAAGTCGTCGCGACTGCATCACAATCAGCGCAAAACAAAAATCCATAAATATTCAGCTTAAGGAGAGTATATCATGAAATCAAGGGGTTAACTGCAAAATCATGTGCATATTCTTTTGTGAGTGGCCTATGTGAGCTTTAGTGGCCAGCCGCCGTAATCCTCTTGGGTTCTTGCATGAGATGGTGAGGGGCTTAGATGTCACTTGTGGTGGTGACTATTCAAGAGTATTAGTGACGCTAAAAGCAGCGACAGCACAGCAAGAAACTCGTTCAGAGAGGAAAAGAAGAAAGCAGCATAGGAGAGATTTTTCACCTTTTTGGAAATCAACACATTCCATTCAGGGTCACTTCCAGACGGAAAGTCAGAGGCTCCTTTTGGTGTCTTGATATGTTTGGTAAATTTAAGAGCATTATTGGTGGCCCGCAGCCAACGGCATCTCCTGGGACTAGCGGAGGAGACCCAGCACCAACTCCTGCTCCTCCTCCAGCTGTAGCTGCAAACAAGGTATAAATAAATAAATAAATAAAAAAGTCTAAACTGACATTTGTTTTGAATTGCGCATCAAATTAAATACAATACAAGAACTCTATCCTAATGTTTACCCTCAGTTGTGATAAGAGTATGGTATTACAGTATTAGTTAATAACAAAGGATGAGAAAATGATGAAGCACTTGCGATAATATTTTACTACTATAGATGGTGCTCTTTGGTTTAGATTCGAAGGCCAGTGCAATGGGAATTGGTGAAATTTCTCGTACATCCTTATACCAAGAGTGCCATCTAGAGGAGACAAAAAATATCACAAGTGCTTCATGAAGCTTCATGTAGCTTCTTTTGTCCATCAATAGTTTACCGTACTACACGTCATTATTTCTGAAAGGTCATTCTTTTTTATCTTTTTTTTCTGAAAGGTCATTCTAATAATCTGTCATTTAATAATGTTGCCACACAAATTTGGTAGAAATACAGATCAGCCTCATCTAATATACCATCCGACTTTGTCTTGTAGGACAACAAATCTCCCGAAAAGGAAAATGAAAACAAACCTCAGGGTAAGCTAAAGTGATGTGTTCGCAAGAGGAATCTTCCTGTTTGATTGGCATTATGTTCTTTATATTGTATGCAATTGTATATGTTTTAACACAATCTAATTTTAATTTAAAAATATACTTCCATGATACTGTACGTGTACTTAGAAGATAAGGTCATGCGTAGTTATCAATTACTCATATTTCTATAAATAGCAGTGACTTAGCTTGCTGGTTAATATTTAAATCAATTAAATATTTAATTCTAGCTCCAGAACCAGCGCCGGCTCCAGCACCTACACCAACCCCAATATCAGACAATCCAAATCCAATTGGACCAGAGGGGTAAGAAATACAATCTGCCTTTGAGTTTTACTGTAATCAACATCATCCAATTTCAGCATGAGTTCTTCTCCAATATTTTAGTTCAGCATTAGAATATTATGTAGGATTAAACAAGAAATGACAAGTAAGGATTTGTTGGATAGTTTGTAGTTCTGTATTTTCGTCTCACCATTTGAAACCAGTATACCAAAACACCCTCCTGCTGTATGGAAGAAGAATTTAAAAAAAACAGTATCAAATTAATCACTCAGAGTGTAGTTAATTAATCAGATTCCCGGGCAAGATGACAGGGAGAGAGAATGTGAGATCTTGATGCAGCGCGCATATTAACGAGGGGATGAACCTAAAGTAGATTAAAAGCTTTTCAGCTTTTGTGATTTAAGAAGCTCACCATGGCCGCTTCGAACCCAGCAACATAAACTAGTGGGTGACAGGTAAAGCCACACACAGCTGATCCTTGCACTTTTAAACACTCCAATACACGAGTGGACCAACGTTGCTCAATTTTAATTAGATGGCATAGATCGGATACCAGTTTTGGAGTAACAAGTATACAGACAGCATACATGTCGTACATCTTATTTGAAATGAACTCTCTGGCTGTGGTCGGAATCATTCATTTATTGCCTGTTGCCTATTTTTATATAGTGTACAATTTTGAGTACTCATATGTGAAAGGAATTTTTTTTTGTAAACATTACTCAGTCGAGCCAAAAATTATAGATTAATAAAAAATCACTTGATATAATAAACCATTATAAATACTATACTTATGAAACTGGAGCAATATGGTATGGAAAGGGTACTAATGAAGAATTATTTGACGGACAGAAGAAGACAGTTTGGTGATTTGTGCTCATCATGTGGGGTCCCGCAGGGGTAAGTGATGGGCCCCAAATGATTTATTCTTTACAGTATATCAATGATTTATGTATGGTATCAAATGTGTTCAAATGTATTTTATTTGCAGACGCTAACAATATTTTTTGTTTTATTATTCTTAGTAATATTAAACGGAGAGGCAGATAAATAACTTATTAATATTAATTAAGTTGTAGGTGAAATTGCGGTTTTCTTTCAATGTTTTGACCGGACATTCTTTTTGCTTGTTCATGTACAGTATGTGGTGTATATCATTTGCATGGTCGGAATAAACCAAATTATGTCATTGCTGTTACATAATTACAACGTACCTGATCAACAATCTACTTGTGGAACTTTGAATGTTGATAATAAAATTATTCAAACATTATATTGTTTTAAAATGAGTGAATACAAAAATCGATACAAATAAAGTCTTATTTTTATGCACTGTTTATGATAAAGCATAATTTATCAAAAGGTCATATTTGTATATACACTGGTGAGTTTAAAGGTTTTCTTGTTTCCAAGGGCGAAGTTCTGAGTCCGTATTTAAGTCTTGCTTTTTGGTTGTTTTAGTCAAAATTTCATCAAATGTAAACATCAACATTTTCTACAGCACTTGGATTCATTCGTTTTGTGTGAATTCAATTGTAGTCCCATTTTATTCCACTTGGGGGCACCATAGGCTCATCTTATCATTTTCAACGTCTTCCAATGAAAAGAAACGTGTATATACCGTTGTTGTTGTTTAACTATATTAAGTATATAATATGTGAAAGGGAAATTGTATTTTATTTATTCAGAAACGAGGAAGCCCCGCCCCCACCAGTCATCATCAACCAGTATTCAGATGAGCAACTTCGCTCCATCGCGAAGCGTATGAGAGAGCGACTTGATATCTACAAGGAGAAAGTGACTGATCAATATGCTTCATCGCCAGAGATCACCCCCCCTGTCAGTGAGTAGAAACAGCCGTCTCGTAACCTGGATAGTCAGACGAAGATGAGCAAATATGTAAATGAAGGGTTTGACGTTTTCGTGCTTTCAGCCCCACTGTTGCACAAAGACCACTTTGCTAAAGTTGCGGAGGAGAGGAAAAGGCAAGCAGAGGAAGAGCGGCTAAAAAAGGAGGAGGCTGACAAGAAGAAGAAGGAAGAGCAGGAGAAGAAAAAGAAAGAGAATGAGCAGAAGAAAAAGGAGGAAGACGAGAAAAAGAAATTGGAAGCAAAAGAGGAGAAAGAAAAACAAAGCTTTGAGGCTGTCTTGAAGGAGAAAATGTGGACTTCTATTGATCTCGTTTTAAAGCCCATCGAGGACAGTATGGACTCCGTGCTAGGTCACACTATTGATCCTTTCACAGGTGAACACAGCTCAAGTTTAACCCTGGAGAACCCAAGAACCCTTTTCTTCTTTGGAAAATTATGAATTATACATTAACTGACTGCTATAAGTTCACTGAACACCAAAATATATGTTTTTTTCAATTTTAACCCTTTTTTTTTAACTAGCTCAGAGTTGCTAATGTATCAAAATATAGAAATAAAACAGACTCCTAGGCATTCTGCAACATGATATGAAATAGATTAACGAAAAAAACACAATTTTACCATCTGATGGTTTGCTGAGAAGATGGTTTTGTTTGGATTGATTTCCTGCTCAAAAAAACAGCATGTTGCCAGCCATCTTGTCACCACCACTCTGGCTCATGTAAGTGCAATATTCATCCACTAGATGGCCCCATGCAGGGATCAGAAGTGGCACTAAAAAAAAAAGGTCTTTGTTATTTGAGTAGCAGAATTTATAGGGGCCAAATTTGACCCCGTGGGTTCTCCAGGGTTAAAACAAAAACTAAGCCTATCTGTTACTATTCAGTCGCTTTCCTTTGATTCAGATCGTCGCTACATTGCCTGGTTGAGTTTGGTGACTTTCGCCTTCAACTACAACACCTGGTTGGTGACCGCCCGTCTCTGCTTCCCCTACCACACCGACTGGGCCATCCCTTACTGGTTCGCCGCCGACCTGCTGGCTGACTTCATCTACCTCGCAGACCACATCATCTTCCAGTCCCGCAAACAGTTTGTCAAAGCGGGAGACATCATCGTAAGTCGTCAGTTTGCCACTTGAGGAAAGACATGCGTGGTAAAAATGAAAAGTATGATTTTATTTTCTCCCAGAAAGACAGAAATATGGCAAAGAAGAATTACAGAGAATCAGAGAGATTTACGGTATGGTATGATATTGTATGTTATTTTATGAGTGGACACATAAAGCTGACCTGATTTGTCTTCTCAATGATCTCCATAGGTGGACATATTGGCGGTCTTACCCTTCGACTTACTCTACTTGCAGTTTGGTTTCAAATCCATTTTCAGAGCCAACCGCTTGCTGAAGGTACTGTTAGACTAGCTTTGTCTTCCGCGTGTTCGTTGTTGTTCGGGTCGAGAAAATGTTGATTTTCTGAATACAGACTGGAGATCGGTGAACAGGTCCTTCGAAGGATTTATTTTACAGAATATTCTGGACACAAGCAAGTTTACAGACAAATGGCTGCAGTTCCTCTCGCAAGTGTGTAGTTACAGCGGACTCACAGCATTCTTATACTATCTTGAAAAACCCTCAGAAAACAGCCCCCAGCCCTGAGTTCAATACACATGACGACAGCCGGGAGTAGATAAGACTTTTTACACTTTTACAGCATATCATCCAATACACATTGAGTTCAACCCCAGACACTGGCCCATTGATGTGGAAACAGACGAGGTCCTTTCGACAAGATGACATGAGCAGAAATTGCGACAGCACTTACAAAGACACATCCATAGATAAAAGTTCCACTGAGGAAATAAGTAAATTAAAACAGTTATGACTAAATCTAGGCAGAAGAATCTCAACAGTACCCATTGAAATTTTTCATACTTTTTTGCTGTCCAAGGTAGATACATTTTTCGAGTTCAGCGACCGCCTGGAAAGCATCATGGCAAAGGCGTACATCTGGAGGTAAGTCGGACGACAAACTCCATCTTGGATTGAATGGTAGCCGGATGTAAAGAAAAAACTGACCTTCTTTATTGTGCTGCTAGAGTTATTCGCACCATCGGCTATCTCCTCTTCATGCTCCACATCAACGCCTGCTTGTACTATGTTGCTTCGGACTACCAGGGCATCGGTCAAACCAAGTGGGTCTATTCTGGTCTGGGGAGTGCGTAAGTACGAGCTTCTGTTTGCTTCTTTTTTCAGTCTATTCGAGGGCAAAGGAGGACATTTTAATTTGCGGGTGAAATAAATCTCTTTCCAATGTAACAGAGAATCTGTACAAAATAAAAATGTAAAAACGTATTTTATCTTTTGTTTGCTGCCATGGCTGCAGTTACCTGGCCTGCTTCTTCTATGCGGAGAAATCCTTGCTGATGATCGCTGAGTTGCCTTTTCCTGACTCCATGTTTGGAATGATGTTTCAGATGACTAATTACCTTTTTGGGGCATTGTTTATGTCCATCGTTCTTGGCCAGGTAGTATTTATTGGAATCTTTGAAACTTTTGGTCTTTATACTATTGAGACGTGTCAGAAAAGTTATGTTTTGTTGTCGTCCCCATAAAGCACCCTGGCCAAATGGAATCAAGGTTATTTTAATTAAGGAAAACTAACGAAAAAACAAAAATTCCAAAAGCAATTTCGTTAACAAAATAAAATAAAAACAAACGTGCTTTTTAACTGCTTAACTAAAATTAACTATAATTATAGCAAAAATGTCCTTCGTTTTAGTCTTTGGTACTGTAATTAATTTAATACATGAGCCTTTGGGGATGATTTTAAATGCGATTTTAAATATAATTATTTCAATATTAACTGAAATAAAGATGTTTGAAAGTACGTCACACTAATGTGATGTTTTCATTTTACCATGGTGTTTATTAAATATTGTGCACAAAAAATACACATTAAAACAAAAAAAAAATACATACATAAAAAACGAAAGCCAATACTGAAACTAACTAAAACTAAATCTAACCATTTTTTTTAAACTAAAACTAATAAAAACTAACAGAACCACCCTTAAAACTGATTAAATCTAACTAAATTTAACTCATTTACTGCCATAAATTCATTTAAAAAACATTTTTAAAAGATTGTTAAAAATTAGGGGGAAGAGGCGATTAATTTTTTTTAAATTGTAATTAATCGCATGACTTCACTTGTTAACTCACGATTAATCACAAATTTGATATCTGTTCTAAATGTACAATAGAAAAATTATAGGTTTTCATACTCTTGTTAACAAAAGTGGAAAAAATGTTAAACTAATAGAAATAGTTCACATGAATTTTTTACATTTATAGCCGTCAATGGCAGTGAATGAGTTAAATAATCATTATCATCTTATTATTATATTATATTATTTAAATAAAAAATAATAATGAACACACACACACACACACATATATATATATCTAATTAAAATAGTCATTAAAATAATATACATTATTATAGACATATGTTCAATAACTCAAAACAAAACAAAAACTAACTAAAATGAAAATTGCAAAACTTTAATAACCCTGATAGGAATGTTTCATAATTGGCAGCAAGATACCAACAAGAAATGGGGGGAAAAAACAGCCATTTGCACGTGCATTCATTCATTGGAATAACAGCCCATTATAGTCCACTTTTTGACTGGCAGGTCCTTTACCACCCTCACCTTGTCTACAGGTACCTGCGTTGTTACTACTACGCTGTCCGCAGTCTGATCAACATCGGGGGTCTTAATGAACCCCACACCGTCTTTGAGATAGCGTTTCAGATGACGAACTTTTTCACGGGCGTCTTTGTGTTCTCCAGTTTGATTGGACAGGTAAAAATAGAAACAAGTTTTCCCTGTAGCATGAACAGTTACCCAGTAGGAATGAACTTCTCCAAATGTGCCTGCCATCGCCTTAATAGAGTAGTGATAGACAAGACAAACCATTTATGAGTGACACTCGGTTAGCTCCCGTCAACTCAAATGTTGTTCAGTGGTTCCCTGTGGCATCTTGACTGCCAATTTAAAATGCTTGATAAATGACAACATTTTAGTTTTTTTTCTCACTAATTATTGTCATTGCTTCAGATGAGAGATGTCATCGGTGCAGCCACAGCAGGTCAGACTTACTTTCGCTCGTCCATGGACAGCACCGTGTCCTACATGGTCAGCAATCGCATCCCCTCATTGGTCCAGAACAGAGTCCGCACCTGGTATACGTACACATGGGATGCTCAGGGCATGCTGGGTAAGTGCCATTCATTTGTAGGATTGAATCTTTTTTTCACAAATGTAAAAAAAAGACAAAGAAAAAAACAAATATTGCCTTATCATTTCCTCCTGATGCCACTAGATGAGTCTGAGCTGTTGGACAAGATGCCTTTAGTGATGAGAACTGCCATTGCTGTGGACATCAACCTGGCCACTTTTCAAAAGATTGATCTTTTCAAGGTGGATGCATCTAGAACAGGGGTCGGCAACCTTTCCTGTCAAAAGAGGACATTTTAGGCCAAATAAATCACCAAAAAGGTGTCTGGAGCCGCAAAATATTTCAAGATTGCGATGAAGGAAACGGCACCACAAAAACAAAAATATGTAGCATCCAATACTTTGACATTCATTTTCTTCTACCTTTCGTCATTAGTTGTTTTATTTTTATTTATTTGTGTGCGTGTGTTTTTTTTCAGACTTCATTTTTCTTACATTTTTAGACATTTATATCTTTCTATTAAATGTCTGCAGGCATTTTTGACAATTTTATGGACAAATGTTTATTTTGCCTCTATTCTTCATTTTTTTGGACATGGCTTTTTTTATTTTTTGCTTTTTTGCTTGCAAATTTCTGACATTTTTGGTAATTTGTGGACATTTTATGGTCATTTTCGGGTCTTCTTTTGTTACTGGACATTTTATAGTTACTATTCGAATGTTCTCTTTTCTGCCTTTTTTTCCCTTTAAAAACTAAAAAAATCAGACTTGGTCATTTTCTTTTTTGGGGGCATTTTAGGTTACTTTTTGGACATTTTCTTTTATGCCTTTCTTAATTCAATTCTCTGACGTTTTGGGCAATTTCATGGTAAACTTCTGCATCTTCCTTTTTGGACATTTTATTAATAAAAATCTTTTTTCATCTTTTTCTGACAACTTAAAAAATTGGACTCTGAGATTTTTTGGGGAATGTTTAATTATTATTTTTATTTATTCATTAATTCATTTGAAAAATATTTTATCCAGAAAATACAAATAAATATGTTTAAAAAAAAAACGTAATTTATTTTAAGGTTTTTTTTAGAGATCCACAGGAAAGCACAGGAGTGGGACCAAAGAGCCACACGTGGCTCCAGAGCCACAGGTTGCAGACCTCTGATCTAGAAGTATATGAAAATCACAGTCATATTTATGACTTGTGAGACTAATCATACATATTTTCCCACAGGGCTGTGACCAGCAGATGTTGGTGGACATGTTACTCAGACTCAAGTCTATCATCTATTTGCCAGGAGATTTTGTTGTGAAAAAAGTATGCTTGGGATACTTTTATAGATTACAATGGATTACCAGTAATTTGCAATATAGCTAGTTTTGTGGAATTATCCCATGGCCATTCATTTGTAACCCTTTTGCTTTCTCGGCAGGGTGACATTGGTAAAGAAATGTATATCATCAAGAGCGGAGCAGTGCAGGTTGTGGGGGGACCTGACAACAGTATTGTCTTTGTCACACTTAAGGGTGGCTGTGTGTTTGGAGAGATCAGGTCAGATACTCATAACATATCATATGATATCATAACATATCACATGATATCATAACATATCATATGATATCACATGATATCATAACATATCATATGATATCACATGATATCATAACATATCATATGATATCATATGATATCATAACATATCACATGATATAACATCATAACATATCATATGATATCATAACATATCATATGATATCATAACATATCATATGATATCATAACATAACATCATATGATATCAAAACATATCATATGATATCATAACATATCATATGATATCATAACATATCATATGATATTATATATGATATGATATGATATATGATATTATATTATATTATATTATATTATATTATCATTTCAGTCTGCTGCAGTCATCCAAAGACGGAGGAAACAGACGGACAGCAAATGTCAAAGCCTACGGTTTTGCCAACCTTTTTGTCCTCGAGAAGAAAGACTTGTTTGATATCCTCGTCCACTACCCAGAGTCTCAGAAAGTGCTGGCCCGAAAAGGAAGGTGAGACAAAAGCACGGTGTGTTAAAGTTAAAAATGTAAAGGCTATTCTCAATTCAATAGTGACTTAGGTGATAATACCGTCATTTGAGCCATACATAAATCGATTGTTAAAATATTAATTGATATTAAATACATGCATGCATGTGTGTATAGAAAATTAATGAAGGCCAAGGGTCCAGCAGCAGCTAAAGCAGAAGAGGACAAGAAGAAAGGTCTGGCACTTTTTGGACTCAAGCCGCCCACGCCCAAATTGCTGAGAGCCTTCGGTGGAGGCAGAAAAATGATGGACAAACTCAAGGTAAGGTAATTTAACAGTTTGTATACATTTTGTGATCTTCACTGTTTCTTTTCTGATCTTTTGTGTTCTTTTGTTCTTAGGCTTCTGCTGGCACATGAGAGACACTTCTATTCATTCATTTTACCAACTCCGTTTTGGGAGTGTATTTTTTATTTCAAGCCTCATATACGGTATGCCTCTTTTATACTGAGAGACAATGTATACTTTTTATTTTACTGTCATTGCATTTACACAAAAATATCCTGAGAATGTTGTCTTCCTGTGTGACCGAGACTGCAATATATTTTATGTATAAATGTACTGTAGCCGTCTGTTTACCTTTGTTTGCATTCATTTTCATTCACTCCTCGGTGGTTGTAGAAACCTAACAGAGGTGATCTAATAATTGCTGCATTAAATGGTTAAAATATTTAACTACAACTGTAATTTATCATCGTTATTTTTGTGTGTGTGCGTGTCTGCCAGCGAGCGAGCGAGCGAGAGAGAGAGAGAGAGGTGCTGATCATAATCCAATTATCCAGACTGTGACCTCTTCTGACATACAGGACCAAAATAAATTTAGGGACTTTTTTGGGTTCCATTGCATGAACTTGAAACAACTTAATACAACGTTCTTGTCATTCAACAGTACTGATTATATCAAGACTTTTGGTGGCAATATATTTTCTAACCCCGCGAGAAGCAGTTAAGCTTCCTTGATACTGACTGATGTTAGTGACGGCTGATCTGGTGACGACTGCAAGAGAAGGGCAGTCCTCAGAGGGAATTATTCAGGTTAAAAGGAATTAATTGCGCCAGTCTGTTGTTTGTTGATGTGAGAGTCAGACAACAATGATCCTGTAAAAAGGAGGAGAACACGATTCTGCCATGCTCACAAGGTTAAAAAAAATAATGAAGGCTCCTGAGCCTGCACCAGCCCAAGCTGCTCCTGTGCCTTCTTCCGCCGCTCCGCCAGCTAAGGTAAGTCTTTTACTACCTTTGAAAACTATTTGGAGACGTAGCTCAAAAAATATTTGTCTTAAATTTTCATCATTACTTGACAAAAAGCAGTTGTTTTCCAATGCATTGCTTCACCGAACTGCTCACATTCCAATCGATGGAGGTGACCGAGTGAATGGGCTTGATTTTGTCTATAGCCTCCTGAAAAGAAGGAGACCGCTCAACCAAAGGTGGACGCAAAGCAAAAGGAGAAACGGAAAGAGGAACCAGCCAAAGGAGAGAACAAAGAAGATGTGAAAAAGAAAAAGGAAGAACCTACGAAAGAACAGCCAAAGCCGGGTAAAAGAAGATTTGATCAAATGTGATTTTTTTTTTTATTCACTTCGAATATTATGCTAGACATTAGCTATAAGGTCAATTGTGTTCATTTGTATTATTTCCGTATAATATTTCTATCATGACTACTTGACTTTTACTTAGAAACTATAATGCAGACCAAAGAGATTTTATCTGTTGGTTCACCTGATGGTCTTGGGTCTGTTTATTTTTTCTTCACTCAGCTCCTGCCCCAGCAGCTCCTGCCCCAGCAGCTCCTGCCCCAGCAGCTCCTGCCCCAGCAGCTCCTGCCCCAGCAGCTCCTGCCCCAGCAGCTCCTGCCCCAGCAGCTCCTGTAGAAGCTGCCAATCCGGAGGGAGCAGGAGGGTAAATAATGTCTTCATACTTTCAAGTAAATACATTTGCTGTACAGGGATCCTGGCGTAAAACAACACGGGTTGTAAAGAAAAAAACTAAACAGAAGTTGTCAGTAAAAATGGCAACGTAAGATGGCTGCCCTCTGGCTTCAGCCAGTCCAGTCATAGTGTCAAGACTGTTCACCATGAAATGACTTCTCATCCCTTTAAGGGGAGATCAAGTAAAAACAAAAATAATATGTACAATCTGATCTATGCGACCCCACTACACTAAACGCGACATTCTAATTAATAATGTGGTTGTGGAATATGAATTAAGTAGCAAAATGCATCCATTTTTATCCCTCTCATTGGGCGGCCATTTTGTCACTTGATGTCGATTAGAAGCAACATCACAGTGACTAAGGGCCAGGTAACGACCAATCACGGCTCACCTGCTTTCTGGGTTTGATCATGTGACCTTAGCGAGCTGAACCCTAATTGGTTGTTACCTGAGCCTTAGGCACTGTGATGTCATTTTCAGTCTACAACAAGTGGTAAAATGGCCGCCCGCTAAAATGGATAAAAACGGGTGGATTTACCTGCTTCATTAATATTCCATTCCATAATATTTAGGTGAACGGTATGGGATTTTTTAATAGGTTCTAGGTGAACTAATGAATACACACACACTCGCACGCACGCACGCACATACACATACAAAAAAACTAACAAAAAAAAAAGAGCAATAATGATGATATGTCAAATCGGTAAAATTACCGAATGAACAATACTGAGTTCTCCAGAAAAAAAAATAACAGTGTCAAGACTGTTCACCATGAAATGACTTCTCATCCCTTTAAGGGGAGATAAAGTAAAAAATATATATATTTACAATCTGTTCTATGTGACCCCACTACACTAAACACGACATTCTAATTAATAATGTGGTTGTGGAATATGAATTAAGCAGCAAAATGCATCCATTCTTATCCCTCTCGTTGGGCGGCCATTTTGTCAATTGCTGTCGATTAGAAGCGACATCACAGTGACTAAGGGCCAGGTAACGACCAATCACGGCTCACCTGCTTTCTGGGTTTGATCATGTGACCTTAGCGAGCTGAACCATAATTGGTTGTTACCTGAGCCTTAGGCACTGTGATGTCATTTTCGGTCTACAAGTGGTCAAATGGCCGCCCGCTAAGATGGATAAAAAACGGGTGGATTTACCTGCTTCATTAATATTCCACAAATGCATTATTAGAACAGATATTGTATTTTGTTGTTTGTGCATTAGTGACTGATTATCAGCCACATAATAGCCTGTTTTTAGATAAAATGACAATCTTTTGTCAACTCTGAATCTTCAATCAGTGAAGAGAATGCAGCATCGCCTCCTACGCCTCCCGTTGTCTACTCCCGTTACACCGACGAAACTCTCAGATGGTTGGCCAAATTATTTCGGGAGAGAACAGAGGCGCTGAAAGAGAAAGTCACTGATCCGTATGCCAGCTCTCCTGAAATCACCCCACCTGTCAGTAAGTATGGACAAAAACAAAAACAAACACATAAACGCACGGGTGGCTGCGGTGTTGTCGAACCCGCCTTTCCTCTGCCTCCCAAGCGCCCATTCTCAAGAAGGAAGATTACCGCAGACTGAAGGAAGAGGAGCGAAGAGCAAAAGAGGAAGCGGAGAAGAAGAAGGCGGAGGAGGCGGCCAAAAAGGCAGAGGAGAAGAAAAAGAAGGATGAGGAGAAAAGGTTGGAGGCAGAGAAAAAAGCTGAGGAGGAGAGAATTGCGCAAGAGGCCCAGAAGAAACAGAAGCTGCTCCCGGATATCAACTTCACCTGCTTTGATATCCTTTTCCGACCTATAGAAGAAAAGCTGGATACCGTCCTGGGGTCTACCATAGACCCTTTCACAGGTAGGTGAGATCCAAATCCAGTAAGCGGACAAATAAATATGTGAAATTTGTCTCCTCAGATCGCCGTTACATCGCTTGGTTGGCCGTCTTAGCCATGGCGTTCAACTACAACGTTTGGTTCTGCTCCGTACGCTTGGCCTTCCCCTTCCATAACGAGACGGCAAACCGATACTGGATCTTCTTTGATATCCTGAGCGACGTTGTGAACGTCCTGGACATCATGATTTGGCAACCTCGGCTTCAGTTTGTCAAAGCCGGCGATATTATTGTGAGCGAAATGATAGTACGTTTGACGATGCGATATGAAAACACAGCATCTGTAGGATTTGTAATTTCTCCTGCAGAAAGACGGCGTCGTGACAAAGCAACATTATCGGAAATCACCTCGTTTTAAGGTATTAAGTGTGAGAAAGCGCTTGAATCACAGAAATGTTTCTGATCTTTTCTACCCGATTCTCATTTATTTTGTCCTGCGTAGACTGACATCTTCTCCGTCCTCCCCTTTGACCTTCTCTGCCTACACTTTCAATTCTCTGCCGTTTACAGACTCAACCGCTTCATGAAGGTAGGGCAGGCCACTGATTCATTTCTTCTACTCACTATTATTGTACATATTTTCCTTTTATTCGTTTTTTGTGTCACAGGTTGAGTCATTCTTTGAATTCAGTGATCGACTTGAGAGTATCATGGCCAAAGCTTATATCTGGAGGTAAGCGCTGCTCTAATTTCAGTTTTCACTATCAATCATTTGCAAGTATTAGGGAGACCGGGGCTAGTTGTATCACTTTTTATACATGTCTTGGAATCAATACATCATATATAAACAAAATGTATACCAGATGAAGCACCAAAGTATAAGGTATAATTTTTGTATTCATGTCATTTTCATACTTTTTGTCAGTGCAGCGTTATAAGCCATCGAATAGAGGGCGTGAACATGTGACATGTTGCCCCACCTATGGGTAAGTTGTCACACGATATGGGGTAGGATGTCACATTGGATTTTGCAACTAATAAAACAAGGACAACATTATATTTTTTCTCCTGTTTTGTTTTGTTTTTACAAGCAGAGAAATTTAGTCGTTGATCTTGATAATTTACCATAGTCATTGGGCAAACTTTAACATAAAATATTATGAAATAGATTATGGTCATCGCTCTCAGCCTCAAATGCCTGTTTTGTTTCCCTTAAACTGGAAATTTTAGATTAAATTGAATTTAAAAAAAGAAAGCATTTCGATTAATGGATGGATGGTTCATCATGAAATTTAAACCAGTTCTGACATGTGGGCATACTGTCGTTGAAATTCAACAACTGGAAAATCCATTTGTAAACAATGAAACAAAACCTAGCAGACCAATTTCCCACTCTTCAGACTCATCATCTGAAGACTAATTCTGGCATACATAAACAGAGTTGCCAGAGGTGCATTTTTCATTGGACCATTCTTTGCATGTGACAACAAACCCCAAAATGACTGAGACAAGTTGCCCCAAACTACTATGTTGGCTAATTCTTGCGCTAGTTCAAAGTTAGCTTAAAACAGAACAGTGACTGAGGTGTGGCAAGATGCCTGAATCTCTCCTCTAACGAGTCCACATGATTTGCTGCTAGAATTTGTCTATGTATGAGGCCTGTTTCAAATATATTAAGTTGATTTTTTTTTACTTTGGGTTGTGCAAAACAGAAAACTGGCCTTCATGTCAGCTCACAATGTGCTATTCTCTTCTCAAACAGTACACAACCTCTGACCATTTATACGAAGAAAACTAGTATTCCACTTTTTTGTTGCGCCCTCTGGTGGAGAAAATAAAATTGCAATGTGACAACTTACCCGTGGTACAACTAGCCCCGGTCTCCCCCTATTTATAGGGGTGTCCAAATTAGTGTGCCTTATTTTTGAGTTAATTTAACGATCCTCTAACACCATTTTTTTTTTTAAATGCGCGATTAATGACCGCCCCTTACTTGGAAAGCCTGTCCTGGGAGAATTCCAATCGCAACGCAGCAGACACATCCACGTCAAAGTTTAGCAGTAATAAATGTAATAATAATATTTGTGGAGAGTGGGGTCAAGTTGTGTTTTACAGTTTTAAAAATGTGCAGAATTTCACAACTTATAATAAAGATGAGATAGCTCTGAATATGAAAAGAAAAATGCACCGAGCTCTCACGCAATTATGTCATCTAGTGGCAGAAAAATGAGCTCAACACAAATCAATATCACACTTGTTTGTTTTTTTACAGTACAGTACAACTCAATTTTATGAATTATTATGAGATTACTGTATCAAATCCATATTTCTATTTTTTTTTAAATTCAACTTTTATGTTAACAAGAGTATGAAAACTTTAAGGGAAAAAATTATTGTACATTTAGAACAGATATAAAATTTGCGATTAATCGTGAGTTAACTTTTGAATTAATGGGATTAATTACGCATTTACGATAAAAATAAATAAATAAATGAATCGCCTGACAGCCTAATTATTTATCTTGGGCGTTTTTCACGGTCTTTCTCTTTCCAACCAAGAGTGGCTCGCACCACAGGCTACCTGCTCTACAGCCTCCATCTCAACGCCTGCGCTTTCTACGTTGCCTCCGTACATCAGGGCCTTGGCACCACTCCGTGGGTCTACAGTGGAAACGGGACAGCGTATGTGCTCTTCATTTTCATTCATCAAAGTGTCAACTATATTGTGGCAAATAATATATTAATTGTGTACCTCTTTAATGCCATATTACTTTCTTCTATTTGTTTTCCACAGGTACATCCGATGCTACTACTTTGCAGTGCGCAGCCTGATCAACATCGGTGGACTACCCGAACCTACAACCACCTTTGAGATAACCTTTCAGATGACCAACTTTTTCATTGGTGTCTTTGTGTTCTCCAGCCTGATTGGCCAGGTAAGGATCATCTTAACTCATTCACTGCCATTGACGGCTATCGACGTCAAAAAATCATTTGAACTATTTCTATTAGTTTAACATTTTTCCCACTTTTGTTAAAAAAGAGTATGAATACCAAGAAAAAAATATTATACATTTAGAACAGATATAAAATTTGTGATTAATTGTGAAGTCATGCGATTGATTACGATTAAAAATTTTAATCGCCTGACGCCCCTAATTTTTGATATTTTCTTTCTTTTTTTTTTTAATTCATTCACCGCCGTTGATGGCTATAAACGTCAAAAAATCATTTTAACTAGAGTGTGAAAACCTAGAATTTTTTATTGTACATTTGGAACAGATATCAAATTTGTGATTAATCGTGAGTTAATTAGTGAAGTCATGCGATCAATAACAATTAAAAAAAATTAATCGCCTCTTGCCCTTAATTTTTTATAATTTTTTAAAATGAATTTATGCCAGTGAATGAGTAAAATTTAGTAACATTTAATCAGTTTTCAGGGTAGTTCAGTTTTTTTTTTTTTTATGCTTAGATTCAGTTTAGTTTTAGTTAGTTTCAGTATTAGCTTTCGTTTTTTTTATGTATGTATTTATTTATTTGTTTTAATGTGTTATTTGTGCACAATATTTATCGCATGACTTCAATAGTTAACTCATCTGTACAATAAAACATTTTCTAGGTTTTCATACTCTTGTTAACAAAAGTGGAAAATATGTTAAACTAATAGAAATAGTTCAAATGAATTTTTGACGCCTATAGCCGTCAATGGCAGTGAATGAGTTAAAAAACAATTTTTTAGGGTTTGCTTCTACGCAACATTTTTCTAAATCACAGATGAGAGATGTCATTGGAGCAGCAACAGCGGGTCAAACATATTTCCGGGCATCAATGGATGGCTGTGTAGCTTACATGAACACTTACACAATCCCAAAGTATGTCCAGAACAGAATAAGGACTTGGTACAACTACACTTGGGATTCTCAGGGAATGCTTGGTGAGTTCTTTCACAACTATAATCAGAAATTGCAAATCGAATGACCAAAAATTTTAAAAAAAGGTGATTACCTTCAGATGAGTCGGAGCTGCTGGATAAGATGCCGCTAGTGATGAGAACTGCCATTGCCGTGGACATCAACCTGGCTACCTTCCAGAAGATTGCTCTCTTTCAGGTGACTCCGCTTTAACTCAACAGACTTTCGGCTTTTACTGCTATCATTTGGGCCTTGTCAAACTTTTGGAGTTGGAAACGGATGTTTCTTCCAGGGCTGTGACCAGCAGATGTTGGTGGACATGCTACTGAGGCTCAAATCGATTATTTTTCTTCCTGGAGATTTTGTGGTGAAGAAAGTGAGTACCGGTACATTTACTTAGTACTCGGCAAGTACGCTCTCTAAACACATCTTGTGCTCTTGCTGCAGGGTGACATCGGTAAAGAGATGTACGTTATCAAGAGCGGAGCAGTGCAGGTGGTGGGAGGACCTGACAACAGTATTGTCTTTGTCACACTTAAGGCTGGATGTGTGTTTGGAGAGATCAGGTTAGTGAGCATGGGTTACATTGGCTACTTATCTTTAAAATTATATATATATATATATATATATTTTTTTTTTTACAGTACTGGAAATGGAAAAAACAAATGGGGAAAAAAAACATGATCAATAAAAAACACAACAAAAAAACACTACTATAAATGTAAATTTAAAAAATGTATAATAAACAAAAACAAATGTTAAATGAAAAATGAAGAAAAAAACATACATTAAACGGAAAAATATGATAAATGAAAAAGCATATTGAATAAATGGAAAACACATACTGTAAACGAAATAATAAAAAGCTAAATAAAAAAGTTTAAATGAAAAAAATCAATAAATGAAAAATAAGATAAATGACAAAGCATATATAATAACAAAAAAAAAACACTAAATGAAAATGTGTATAATAAACAAAAACAAATGAAAAAAACACAGAACTGTAAAGGGAAAAACATGAAAAAAAACACTGTAAATGGCAAAACATAAAACAAACATAAAACAAACAAAAAAAACACTTTAAAAATATATAAATTATAAACATATATGTATAGTAAACAAAACAACATGCTGTAGATGAAAAAACAAAACAAAACCTCTACTTCCGCAGATTTCACTTATTGCGGGTTTTTGGAATGTAATCCCTACGATAAATTCGGAACATCGTACTTAAAAAAAAAAAATCAGAAAAATAATACATTGATTGAAATTGCAATAACAGATTTCTTTTTTAACCATTTAAATTTGTAATATAATTCTTGACCCTTGGGGTATTTTGACAAAAGCATGTCACAGAAATGTTATAAGGCACCTCATGGGAACTAGATTCATTATTTATTGATACTATTGATCGGCTCAATGTTTTATTAGAGTACAGAAATTATGTACAAAAAATTCAGACACCGTGTACCAAAAATGTTTTTATTCTGACTTCTCTCTGTATAAGTTTGCTGCAGTCTGCCAAAGATGGAGGGAACAGACGGACAGCAAACGTCAAAGCGTACGGCTTTGCTAATCTCTTTGTTTTGGAGAAGAAGGATTTGTTTGATATCTTGGTGCACTACCCAGAGTCTCAGAAGGTTCTGGCTAGGAAGGGAAGGTGAGTCATGCCTGAATTGCCCAAGAGTCATTATACATGCAACTTTTGTTAGAACTGTTTTTGTGTTGCTGATTATAAGGATGCAAATGTGTACATTTATATTTATTTTTGTGTACATTTGTCCTAAGGAAACTGACCAAGGCTAAACCTCCTCCAGGTGCTAAAGATGAGGAAAAGCCAAAAGGTCTTGCTTTCTTTGGCCCAAAACCGCCAACACCCAAGTTAATTAGAGCGTTTGCCAACCTAAGCAAACTAGCGGTAACGTCACTTTTTAAAAAAAACTTTTTGTTGTGTTTTTATAAATTGTTGCTTGTAAAAATGAAGATGTTAGTAATGTTGTAAATCAATGACATGGGAGCAAAAGTGCAGATGCGCTTCATGAGTAATTTGTGTTTTCCTCTTCACAGAAACAGAAATCTGCAGCCTGATTCATTGTGGACTCTGGTTTCAACTGAAAATGACGATTGCATTTTTTTTTTAAACAACTATTTCGTGAATCATGCTTGAATCGGTCTATAAGATAAATGTGAATGTGTATTTTTGCAGAAATGTTATAATGTGCAAGTAGAGTATCAAGCAAAAGTACAAAAATCAGAGACTGGAAAGGTTTGTTTTTGTATCACTTTTTGCAAATAAACATCCGAGCAGCATATACGCATCACACATATTGCAAAAATGCCCACAGTATAGCGCTAAAGAAATAGCATGTTTATTTTTTAAAAAAAAAGAGCATTAGCAGCTAACACATTGCTGAAGATTTGGTTTTCAATCTCCCATTGTATTGCATCGATGGCTTTATTTTTCAAAAATGTTCTGCAGTCTGACCTCTAATTGTGCAGCTTCCAGTAGATAATCTGTCTGTCCTCTCCGCCTGTGATCACTGTGGCACACAACTCATTCATCCACATGGCCGTGACCGCACCTGAGCACACACGACACACACACACACATTATATATCACCATTTCTTTTACTCCACCATGTCACTAGTATAACATGCATGCTTGATGGGAGATAGAGATGCACCTGAATGTGCCGAAATCCTTGACGTGACCGTGTTACTCATCAAGTCCCACAGCAGGAGGTCACCTGACTGTCCCCCGCACAGCACAGAGTTTCCGTCCCAGCAGAAACACCTGATACAACCCAAATGAGGAGGACTTTAATTTGAGAGAATACTTATTTTAAAGAGCATTTTTTTGGTTGTTGCTCAGCAGACAGTAATACATTACCTGAGCTCCTCCTCTGACCTCACAGACGAGGTCACCATTCCCGTCTGGACGTCAGTGACCTTCATGAAGGAGTCAGCGCCGATGCTGAGGACATGTCGACTGTCTAAATAGAAGGGGGAAAACAAAAACATGAGTGCATGTCAAATTAGACTTTAAGTTCCTGACTTTACTTTTATCTGCTAATCATTTTGTTCTAGACCAATGGTGTCCAAACTACGGTCTGAATTTTTGATACAGTTCTGGTATTGGTACTCATTAAAATTGTAAAGGTCATCTCATCTGATGAACATGCATAATCTACGCAGTGATTTTTTTTTTTTAGTGGGGAGGGGGCTGAATCTATCCATTATTCGCTGAAAAACACTAGTAGTACTTTGGCGCCATCTGGTGGCATTTTGGTTTCAATGAACCACTTTGAAGATGATTTTTTTTTGTAGAATCTACAGGAAATAAACCTTTTCAGAGGTGGTGGTAATGACTTCTTTCCATAATAATAACCCAACTGACCCGGACTGAAAGACACGCAGTGGACAGTGGCAGCGTGGCAGTCGACTTGCTGCAGGGTTCCGTAGGTGTCTGTGTCCCAGATGGTGACGGCGCCGTCTTTACATCCTGACACCAGCAGAGTCCCCGAAGTATTCAGTCCAATAGCGTTCACCTGAATTTTAGGCAACACAAGCCACTAGTAATATCACAGCAGGCATGCAAGCTTTTTTAAAATGCCTTTATTTACTATCGATCTATCCATCCAACTTTCCATCCATCCATCCGGCCGGCCTTGCTAGCTTGCTATCTATTTGGCCTAGCTAGATTTATCTATCTGGCCTAGCTAGCTCTATCTACCTGGCCTTGCTAGCTAGCTAGCTAGCTAGCTAGCTCTATCTGTTTGGCCTAGCTAGCTAGCTAGCTAGCTCTATCTACCTGGCCTTGCTAGCTAGCTAGCTAGCTCTATCTATTTGGCTGAGCTAGCTAGCAAGCTCTATCTATTTGGCCGAGCTAGCTAGCAAGCTCTTATCTATTTGGCCGAGCTAGCTAGCATGCTCTTATCTATTTGGCCGAGCTAGCTAGCATGCTCTATCTATCTATCTGTTTAGCTCTATCTATCTGGCCTAGCTATCTAGCTCTATCCATCCATCCATTCTTAATACCAACTCACCCCAGAATCATGTTCCAACTCAGCCAGCAGCTCAAATTGTGATCTCTTGCGACCGCACAAAACCTCAGGATCACAGTGCCACACCTGAAATGTGACAAACAATCTTCACTGTTCTCACCTCTCTGTTAAATGAAAACCTTTTCGCGTTATCAATCTCGCACCTTGACGGTAGAATCCCAAGACGCTGTGTAGAGCTTGTCATTGGACCAAAGCACTTTACTGACAGCGTCGTCGTGACCCATCAGCGTGTCCTGTCGCCTACCATACGGGATGGAATAGAAATACCTAAAGGAAAGCAAACAGCAGGTGAGCAGAGGACACAAAACTGAATGTAGATAAACTGGACCGGACTTCCTGTGTTATACGTACACATTATTGTCCCACGAGGAACACACCACAATTTGACCATCTGCCAGCATCAAGCATGACGACAAAGGCTGAAAGACAATTAAGAGGCTTAGGCTGGATCTTCCAATTCCAATTTAATGCTATTTCAATCTACCATATTGGAGAAAGACATGCTCCTCTGAAAGTCCTTCAATTCTTTGGAGAACATCTTAAGCGTTGAGTCTAAAACACAATGGAACAAAAATCCACATAAGAGTGACAGACATATTGATAAATGTTACTTGTTACCTTGAGATGTGCTGAAAACAGAAGCTCCATCTCGGGTCACAGTGATGGCCGTCACCGCCCTGTGCATTTATGACAATGTCACTAACATGAATCACTGATAAATGACTGCCAGTATTTATGCAGTTTAACAATGCAGTGTTGTGAACTGGCGTACTCTTTATGGATCTTGTGTCTGGAGGCTGGCGTCAGACGGCTCATGTTTGACCACGTCAGCTTCCGGCTCTCTTCTGTTAAGTCCTCGAAGGAGGAGTCCTCATGCAGAGAGCCTGGGAAGCACACACACAACATTCACATTGAAGAAAAAAGGAAAAGTGTTCAATGATGGCTGGCTGAGAAGTGAACTCCAACCTGGGGTCAGTTCGCTGATGGGGGACGTGAGACTGGAGCTCCTGGTGATGTTCTGCGACCTTGCCGTGATCCTCTGAGGATGAGGAGTGGTGAAGAGTTGCGTGGGAGTCTGACCAAACTCCAGTATTTGTGTCAGCATGGCCACCCTCTGGTTAGGATCCTCGATACTTCATAAACACACAAGGTGGTGGTGCAAGTACAAGTTATAACTTGGGCTTTTTAATTATAGTTAAGTTATGTATATATATATATAAATATATATACATACATACACACACAATGATGGACACTTTGTTTCTTACCTGTCACAGTCAACGCCACCTTCATAGGTCAACGGGTGAAAGACTGAGGGAAGATGACATCACTTAACTTATATCACATTTCAATTTTTTTCCCCCCAATATTTTATTTATGATTTTTAAGATTTCCAAAACAAAAAAAATAACACGAAATGCAAACAATAATTAAAAAATGTAAAAAAGAAAGAAAACCAGACAATAATAAATACATAAAACATGCAGAATATCACATTTTTCTGGATTCAATAAAGATGATTTATTTTACCGTTATGGGCCTGGACCGCTTCACTTCCTCTCTGCTTGTAACCAAACACCAAATCGATCCACTCGTGCAGGTGCTCCGACACATACGGACTCTCCAGCGCCATCTTGTGCTTCTGCAGGAAATCCTGAGTATCTGGAGTGGAGACAGCAGAGATATCATTCGTAGTCCTTCTCAAACTCATATTATCAGGCATCTCAAATCTCTTAAATGCACCACACTGATTGATGATTCAGCAGCTATAATCAAGAACACAAAAGCACGTGTCTAAATAAGTCAACAAAATGGAGGACAAGACTTTTGGGTGCATGTGTCATCACATGTCAAAAGGAAGTTACCTGAGGCCCAGGGTGGGAGAAGAACATTGTCGACAAAGCTTCCGTTCTGCCGTCGGCCCAGCTCAAGACGCAGGTTGTTTTCCAAGAAGCTAGCATCGTCCCCATAAAACTCCGGAATTAACTGAGGGATAAAAGACAAAAATGATTGCAACCGTCAATTGAAGCACAAATTATATGCCAGTCAGTAAACTATGCTCTACAAATTAGTTTGATGCGCCAAACCAGTCTGTCCTTGAGATAAAAACATTCAGAAAAACAATATCAGCAAGTTATACATCATTAACATTTGACTAAAGGCAATGTTCAAAACGAAAGAGAAATAATGCACCTCTTTAAAGTCTGTCGCTCCCTCTAAGCAGTTTTTCCATGTTTCACCAATGCTGTAAAAAACAAATGCGTAGTTTCATAGCAGCAATACAAATTTAGAGATGACATGATACTGTGTTTATTTTCCTTTCAAATTGTTTCCACTAGTGTCACACACAAAAGGTCGGTTGGATTGCTGCAATGAGCCTTACATTTAACTCTTTAAATGCCAAAAACGTTTAATGACGTATGCTGAAATCCTAATGAATGCCGCCAATAACGTCAACTACGTTTTTTTTTTTTTCAATGAGCAGTGCAACGTCTTGTGCAGCACTGCCTTGTCATTGGGGTTTTAAAATCCCAAAACAGCCACTCAATATGGCCAGCAGATGGCAGCATTGTATCTCTTTTCAATGGGCTCCCGGTGTATGGAATTACAATGAAACATGATGAATCTGATGAAATAGAATGTTTTCAAGGATGACGTGAATGATCAAAGCCTTTGTCACATTAAATCTAATTCACAGAGCGTCACTAAACAAAAAATATTAGTGTCAAAGTCGCTGTTGTGCAGAAATGTATTTTCACAAAAAGCTCGTTTTCTCCTTGTCTTTTCAATTTTCTCTCAATGTCACTCAAATGACCTATTTTCAAATAGTAATTACTAAATAACTGAATGAGGTAGAACCATATCTTTTTTTCTAATGAAAGAATGGAACGCGATTTTTTCATTTGGTACCCACCATGTATATGTAGTCAAAACACACAATATTCTGTTTGCCTTGAAAGAGGAGTTAAAATACTCTAAATCGGCTGGCACTGTCGGGGTTTTGTTTTTTGGATCACGTTTGGCAGTCAAAGAGTTAATGAAGCAAAAAAAAAAAAGATTCAAGTCAAGGAATGACTCGAATGAATAATTTACCTGTTAAACATGCGATCGGCATGGTCAAAGCGGCCATTTTGCAGACACAACATGTGTTCAGGGGCTGTGGGGAAGGGGACCAAAACATACGATAAACCATATCCTGAGGTTTTATACACAAGGTGAGGTGCGTGACTTACCCACTCTGACGAGGTAGAAAAGGACGTAGCCGGGAGACGAGTAGTGGCTGCCGTACATGAAGCGAGGCTCGGGCATGCCTCTGAAGCGACACTGAGAAAACACAGCTTGGATCACGACTGACTTCAGCAAAATGTGATCACATCAAAGGTGCTTATTTTGAACTGAAAATTATAACCACAATCATAAAAAGGTTCTGAAATAAATGGTTCATTCGCAAGCATCATATTTTACAGTTAGATTTGATTATATTCTGCAGGGGAGTGGATCTCACCAACAGCCGGTCCAAGCGCTCTTTGTTTAACGCTCCAACAGGTTTGCTGAGGTCCCTGAATGAGGCCGTATTTGTCATATCTAAAAGACATACCAGGAAGGTAAGATAGCAATTAATTCTGCACATAACATGTACATTGGACCTCATTAGATTGTGCAGTAATGTGAGCAAATTAGTGAAGAGCTACAGTATTTTGTAGTGGCGTCAAACATACGGCCCTGACAATCTGTCAGGGTGAATTGTGATTGGATTTCACTACCCCCAAAAAAATGGTTTCATTGGATTTAATTGCTTTCTTGCAATGACATAAAGAAACTTGTAACATTAGACCAGTGGTGTCGTAACTACGGACCGGGAGCCATTTGCGGCCCGCCATCAATTTTTTGGTGGCCCACGAGGAATACTAAAAATGGCATTTGACACAGTTAAAATTAAAAAAAAAAATGTTTGGAGGGGGTCAAAGTACAAAGGGAGGGTGTCGATAGAAATAGGTGCCACTATTACAAATAAATTGGTTTATAAACTTTAGATACTTTTTTTCTAGATATGCAAAACCACAATTATAATATTTCGAAAACATTAGGTGGCCCCTTGAGTCCTGATTTTCTGTATGTGGCCCTCAAATGAAAAATTTTGGACACCCCTGCAGTAGACATTAACTCATTCATTCCCAGCCATTTTCATTGAAGCAACCCCCTTCATTCCCGGCTGTTTTACTGGATTTTGACGGATTTAGCAAGGCCCACAGAATATTCTGTTCTATTGCTATAAAAAACATGGAACCTAGCAAAAGAAAGATTTGAGTCTCTTCTTTCATCAGAAAAAAGTACATTTCTATTTTTCCGTTTCCGTTTTTGCAGCAATTATAAATGTATGTTGATTGCCGTGTTGTATGCCTCCGCCGTCAACCCACCCAGTTGTGTACACGTGTAGTCGGCAATGACCCAAGGGAAGACGGGGTACTGGGAGAGGTCGTTGCAGCTGCGGTCTGCCAGGTTGTTGAGGTGGAGGAGATACTGATAGTTACTCAGGTGGCCGCGCTGCCACTGCAGCATATAACTTTCTGCTGTGTGCTCTATCATGTGGTTTTCTGGAAGAAAAAAAGGAAACACAGCACTCAATGATTATAGATGATATATACATTGCTATAATAATTTTGAAAAAATCTGAATGTTATTCAATTCAATCAACTTGACGTGTCCAGTAAGAGGATAGTGATAAAATAAGAGGATTTTTTTTTTGTAATTTATTTTATTTATACTGTAAGAGTTATTTATTTATTTATTTTTTATACCATAAGAGGATTTTTTTTATGTATTTTATTTTTGTATACTACAAGAGGATTTTTTAAAAAAAAAAAAATTTAAATTTAGAACAAATCTGAATATTACTCAATTCAATCTTGTGTCCAATAAGAGGATCGTGATACCATAAGAGGATTTTTTTTGTAATTTATTTTATTTATACCATAAGAGGATTTTTTTATACCATAAGGATTAAAAAATATATATATATTTTTTTATTTTCTACCTAAACTGATTTTTTGTTGTTGTTGTATATCACAAGAATTTATTTATTTTTATTTATTTTTATTTTATTTTATTTTTGTATATAACAAGAGGATTTTTAATTTTTTTATTTTATTTTATTATAATAATTTAGAACAAATGTGAATATTACTACGACTTGTGACTCGTGATACCATAAGAGGATTTGATTAATTTATTTTTTTTATACCATAAGAGGATTTATTTTATTTATTTTATACCATAAAAGCATTTTTTTCAAATTTTATTTTATTTTTATTTTATACCACAGGATGATTATTTATATTTTTTATTTTATACCATAAGAGCATTTTTTTTCCAATTTAATTTTATTTTTATATCATAAGAGGATTATTTTTATTTTATTTTTTATACCACAAGAGGCTTTATTATTATTATTATTTTTCATACCATAAGAGAATTTATTCATAGCATCGCATTTACTCACCCAGGAATGTGGCAATGAAGTAATAAATTTCATCTCTGTCTGCCGCGTTGTAAAACTTGAGATAGATGTCAGAGCAGAAATCGTTCTCAGAACAGAACACTTCCAGCCCCTGCAAGTGACAATAGACACATTCATGTAAATATTCTGTACAAGAGTGCTTGACTCCAGCGCACTCACCAGCGGCCTGAGACCATGTCTTCTTTTGTAGATCCGCCTGACTTGATGCAGTTTGATCTGAATGACCTGCTCCTGAAGTGAGAGAGAAATGACATCATTCTTGAGCTGCACTGCACTGCAGCCCGCATGACCTCAGACTAAAAGTAGGCACACTTTTTTCGCATATCAGACAGCTCACCGGATATCCATTGAGTGGCTGAAAGTAGAGATTCTCATTTGTAATGCAGACGTGGCCGGGATTGGATACCAGAGGTAGGACCATCTCCACCGCACACTCCATGTGAGGCTTCTCGGCAACACTCTGAAAGCTTTACAAACAAATGGATCAGACACTCATTTGCATGTTTTTTTTTTAACACAAAACACAAATCTCAATACTACATACCAGTACTTGTCAAAGGATGTTCTTGCCAGTCGGGATTGAAGATTGGCTGTAATCTAGAAAATAAATGCACACGAAGAAATGTGTCATTGGACCATGTGATGACTACTGTCAAACCGACATGAGCGTGCATGAAGTCACCATGGCAGTCTGGTCACCAAGCTTCTCCAGACAGGATGCTCTATGCAGCTGGGAAATAAGAAAAAATAAATAAATCATCAATATTAACTCTTTCACTGCCATTGACGGCTATAGACGTCAAAAATTAATTTCAACTATTTCTAGTAATGTAACATTTTTTACACTATTGGTAACAAGAGTATGAAAAACTAGATTTTTTTAATTTAATTTTACATTTAGAACAGATATAAATGTTATGATTAATCGTGAGTTAACAATTGAAGTAATGCAATTAATTAAAATTATTTTAAAAATTAGGGGCATCAGGCGATTAAAAATTCTAATCGTAATTAATTGCATGACTTCACTAGTTAACTCACGATTAATCACAAATTTTATATCTGTTCTATATGTACAATAAAACAAATTCTAGGTTTTCATACTCTTGAAACTAATAGAAATAGTTCCAATTATTTTTTGACGTCTATAGTCGTCAATGGCAGTGAATGAGTTAATATGAACATGTGGCAAAGATAGCAGGTAAGATCAATACCGCCAAATTTCCAACTATTCCATAATGTCCTACATACTTGATGCAAAGTCTGAACGACATCCTCTGTTTTACGCCACACTTCCAGCTGAAAGTTCACAGTCTTCGTTCCCTTTCAATAAAGCAATTGAGTTTGATTTTAGTTACTAAGAGAAAATTCAACATTTTTACAGTATGACGGATATAAGGCGCGTGCTTGCTTTTGATGGATTATGACATCAGCAAGACCTTTCCTCGATTTAATATGCAAGAACTGTATCAAAATCAGAGTTGACAAAGGTAATAATGCAAACTGAAAGGGGAAAAAATGACAAACGTGTCAGTATGAACTACAATAACCAAACATAATGTTAAATCAATATTGCCATCAATTAAAATTGCTCACTATCAACTTTGTAAAGACAGTTAAAAAACAATTTATACACTTTTTGTATATGCAAGGTTGTAAAAAAAAAAAATATATATATATATATAAAAATAAAAAATAGCCAACAGCGTGTTCACGCCAGACTTACCCTCTCGTTCCTGTAAGGTGAAATGATGCAGTTTTCTTTGATGTAAATAACCTGCAACAAAAAGAAGAAAAAAAGTCAAGTTAGGCATGAAGGGAAAAAAAACAAAGTCTAAATTGATTGTGCCGTGTAAATTCAGACATCTTGAGAGATAACCTTACCTGTTCACACTGAATTGAAATGGAGGACGGTTTGGGTCTGGAAAGGGAAAGGGAAAAGAAATATAATCACCAACATTTATGATGACAAATGCGAACTAAACAGAGAAATGAGACATACATGTAACACATACTTACTCATTGAATGGGTTGGTCTCTTTTTCCACAAACACAATCTTCCTACAGTCCCGTAGTGGAATCTGCAGGCAAAAGCAAATTGTGCATATAATCTCATTTATTGTATGTACAGTATGCACACTACTGCAAGGATAAATACTACATATTTGTGGGAGATCGGAACCGTGCTGGTCCATGTATAGCGAAAATCGTGTACAACTTTTTTTTTAAACCCAAATATGATTAATATATTAATATATTATTCATATTAAACAGATGTTCCCCTCTCTGGTGGAGGTTTTCATGCATGCCAGATCCACCACACCAGCATCTACGGAAATTCAAACACAATCTGCTTCTTCCTCTGGTCGCTGAATCGGTGGAGGCTGATGTCTGTGGATCTCACTCTGCTTCATCTATCCTTTCTTCCTTTCCTCAATCTTTCCTTTGGTCTCGTGAGGTCTCCCGAATTTGTTGAAATTTAGATGTTTCTGGGGTTGGTAAAAGATTCTGGTTGGTAACCCGCTGGGTAGTAGGCGATGTCTGGTCGGTGCTGGATTTCACTTTCCTTTCTTTCTTTGATCCTTCCTCAGGTCTCTTGACAACCTCACGACTAGCTGGATTCCTAAGTACAGACGCTCCCCAACTTACGAACGAGTTACGTTCCGAGCGATCGTTCGTAGTCGTAAGTTGCTTCAGTGCTATATTTTGTATTATAATTTATGTTTAAAGCCTATATAAGTATATTGAAGGTTTATATAAGTATGTTTGAGGCTTGTACAAGTAACCTGCATTGGTTTGTACTGAAAAAAACTTTTAATAAAATGGAGAGAATACGTACAGTACTGTATGTTAGAGAGAGAGCGAGAGACACTTAATGGAAGAACACTTAGAAAGAAGTTGAGGGTCGAGGAGAAGAAGATGAGGGTTGATGAGTATCTTCCTTGGAGGATTTACTAGAAACTGGCCGAAAGAAGCGATCCAACGACGATTGCACAGTTTCCTTCTTTTTTTCATCATAAATGATGCGGTAGCACTGTATGGCATCATTCAATTGATTTGCAACCTTTGTGCAACGTTCAATATTTGGGTCTTGCTGCTCGAAGAGTGCGATGGCTTTATCTATGAGCGAAAACACTCGGAAAAAGGCGCGCAATACAAAATCTAACTTACAGCATCTCTTTCCGGACATTTTCCGACACACGCGCAGACATGTTCATATGTACCGTTGTTCGTAACTCGAATGTTCGTGGGGGAGCGTCTGTATTCGGTTTAGGTGAATGGTATGGGATCTTTAATAGGTTTTGGGTGAATTAATGTGTACACACTCGCACATGCACATTCATAAAAAAAAAGACAAAGAGAAAAAAAAAGAGCGCAATGCTGATGACATGTCGAATCGGTAAAATTACTGAATGAACAATACTGAGCTTTCTCTAAAAAAGAAATACAATTATATATATATTAAACAGATGTTTATCTGCTGTCAAAGGCATGATGTTTAATTTAAAAACAAACCTTTAAAATTGGCTCTGTAAAATCTTCTGGGTCAAAAATGATGGATCTGGAACAGACCTTGAATGAGCCTCGGATTTTTCTGGTAGGGAAATAGTTGACACATTTTAGTTTTTATGCACTGAAAGAGACAGCAAAAGCATAATGCAAAAAACAAAAAAACATTAATTATGAATGAGGACGTCTCACTTAGACTTCTAAAGATTTATTTTTAACTCTTTGACTGGCAAAAACGTTAAATAACGTTTAGTAAAATCCTATGGAGGAGTGCCAAAGACGTTAAAATATGTTTGTTTCAAAACAGAGGTGAAACTAACCATTTTCTATTGTTGATTACTGAAAAACGGAATAAGGTAGAAAGAAAACTTTTTTTCTGATGAAAGATGAGAGTCCAATCTTTCATTTGGTAGTATGTTTGTTTCAATAGTCCAAACACATAATTTTCTGTGGACCTTGAAAGATCAGTCAAAATGCTTAAATCGGCTGGCACCCACGGCATCCCTTTTCTGAAAACGTCTGGCAGTCAAAGAGCTAAAGATTTGTGGGCGTGTGTGTGTGTTTGTGTGTCCTTTTTCCCATCAGTGTTTTTTACCCTATCATTTCCTTCTGCTCCTCACTTTCTATACAACTTCTGTGTTGTGTTTGGCATTAAAAGTTCATCAAATACTGTAGATATCAGATTTGACCTGGATTATGTTTGAACAGCTGCTTAGCCGGATTAAAACAATATAATGTAACAGCACCAAAATGGCACCAGTGCTAGTGATAGTATAGTTACCTCTTCTTAGCTGAGCTTCTTGTCACATTGTATGCAGTGTGCTGTTCAAAATAATACTCTTCCAAATCCAACAACAAGAGAGAAAATCTAGAAAAGGAAAAGAAAAAAACTTTTTTCAGGTTTCGGGCAAAACGTTTAATGATCTTACTGTAAATGAGTCATCTTATGTACATTCTACAGTTTTACCGCTCCGCTTTGCCAGAACATGCACGGTCAGGATAATTACAGAAGAGCAATTCAATATCAGTCGTTGTATTCATTGCCAAAAGTTGGGTGGCCTGTCATACTGGATGTTCAGGTTTGATAGCTTTAAACCTTTATTCTAAAGTTAAATGAAACATTGACGCAACTTTAACCGAAACTTTTTCTTAGTTGAGTCAAGCATTTTTTCCCCCCCTGTTATGACCTCCTATGTCAGGAAACAAATGATTCCATTAATTTATTATGCATTCGCATGGGATATTGTAGCAGTTTTAGTCAATCATGAACATACTTATAATTTGGATTGAATATCCATGAAACTAAATGTAATTAATTAGACTCAGAATCAGAATCTTTGTCATTGCAAAAACTAGGAATGGGTCAGTACATATACCAGGCCTTATTTATAGAGCCTTTTTAGTCAAAGCGTTGTACAGATCAGCAGAAAACAAGTAAAAATACAGCACATGAACAACATTTAATTTCAATTAAAATTTAAAAGCAGTTAAGACAAATAAAACGAAACATTATTAAAACAGAACACCAACTATGAGATAAAATTAACGTAAAAAAAAACGGGTCTTTAATTTAGCTTTAAAAATATTAGCCTGGCAAGCCACGCCCATTTTGTGACTGTAAGAAAGACAGGCTGCTCCCTTCAGATCGCAGATTGAATAGACAACTGCCATTTATTTAATGCAATTTTAAAGGCAGATGCTATATTGGGATATATACTGGACTTTCATTAAAGAGTTCTAATATTCTTTTTTTGGGGGGGGGGGGGGGGTTACGCATCAAAAGTACTAGTGGTATCAGTGACTAATCGGGAGATGAGAACTCGTACTGTTATCAGTCTGATAAAAAGTGGTGCCGAAAATCCCGAGCAAAAATATTCACATGGAATGTAGGAAGTAGCAGTTTGTTTGCTTTTTTTTTTTTTTTTATGTAATGCTAAATTATTTGCACATCATTGGACTAAATGTTTGATTAAGAATTTTTTATGTTGAAACGTATCCTTGTTAAATTTACGCTAGGCGCCTCCGGTAATCTAATACATGTCACAATCTAATAATGCAACCCAAAGTACTTGATCCAAGTGGGATATTCTTTCTTTTGTTTTGAATTCATTTTTGTGTTTGTAGCAATGGTGTAGAACTGCATTGCATTAATGTACTCTTCAAAACGTCAGCCGCATTGCCTTGTTATACTGCATTGCAATAATGTTCTGCCGGAATAAACCTGCCATTTAAATTTGTATTACAACAAAATTCATTCATTGTTGCATGGCCACATTACATAGACCAGGTGTATGTTGTCCTAGTGTCAACATCCTGTAGCAAAGTAAAGACTTGTGCTAGTTCATGCTTGTCATAGCAAACACTACATTTCCCACAATGCCCCACTGTCTTCTTCCAAAAACACTCCAGTCTATATCCACAGTTGCGCTCCTGCATACACGTTCATGTTAGCGCCATAAGAAGGTTCAGCATCTCTCATTAGCTAATTGGCCCGGTATGACTTTGTTCTAATGGCAATTGAAACGCACATTCGAAAAGCCCACTCACTTACTGCAGCACACACAGTGACACGCCGCGACGCTAAAACAGCAGGACTACTGACCTTTCCTTAGTTCGCTCTTTAGTCTTCAAAAAGGCCATGACTGCCCACCATCCTTGTGTGGGGTCCAAAGCAGCTCGGTCACACGCCTGTCAACAGGGAAACTTCCTCCACACCACGTGACCCTACATATACGATCTGTGGGTAATACAGAGCATCCAATCACATACTACTTCGAAATAATAAAAAAAAAATAGCAATAAAGCCAAAGAAGTACACGGACAATGAAATATGCAACATAATTGTATTGTTTTACAATTAGGTGCCACAGCGGTGACAGGAATTCAGCCGTACAGTATCGCATGTCATGCATACCAGCAAGTAATCGTCACTGAAGAGGCGATCTTAGTTTGGCGACGTTTTGACGTGTCAGTGTACGCTGACTATAGACATAAGTTTCCGATTGGGAAATTTCAGGCCAGGACTTTGAAAACAGGCAAAAAATATTCGGATATTAGTGTTGGCGCTAAAGAAGTCATGCTGCGTTTTAGCAGATCGAAATGCAGTGTAAAAGAAATTTCAGCGGCCTCGCCTTTAGCTTCTTTTTTATTGTGTCGTATTTCACAAATAAGGTGAGTGCCTCACAAAAAAAACACGTTTTTAGAAGTAATTGTTACTTTTTGATATCAGATCGAAATTGAATCATAAACGGTTTGTCTGTTTTGAGCTACATTTAGTTTAGTTAACTTTGTCGTTCATGGGTTTTCAACGGGTTGATTAAAATCAGGCAATTTCTACTTCCTCGTACACATCCACCTACTGTACCTGTACCTGTACCCATTGTCAAGAGTTTGGGCTTTATTTTTAATTTTTTTAATTTTTTCAAGAATAGTACAGCATATAATCATTTCTTGTATATGGTTGTAGATAAATATCACAAGATTAAATTAAATTAGTATAATTAATTGGATATCGGCATTTAAAAAAAACTGTATCAGATTAGATCGTTCTACATCCAAAATATCAGATATTTAATTTTAAATTCTCAATAATTATTTTTTCATATCAGTAATTATTATTATTATTTATTTATTTATTTATTTCATATGCAGTACATACTCATGTTTGAGGTTGAATTTATGTAAACCAAATGTTTGGAATAAATGGGTCTTATATTTTCTCATAACTACTGTTGCTGACTATTCTTTGTTTGAATAGTATCACTCGATCAAGTCTCTTTTATTATAATTATTTGTTTGAGCATGTACTGACTTGTGATGGCATGGGTCTCGTTTTCAGTTTGTCTTGACTGTAATGAACTTCACCTATCCAACCTTATTTCAAGGGTGAGTATAGTATATTTAATGGTCTTGATGTAAAATCCAAGTTTTATTGTATAAAAAAGCGCTGATGACTTCTTTCCGTGTCTCTATCAAAGATGGCAGACATTTATCGGGGCACTCCTGCTGCTGCTTTCTGGCAAGCTGGGATGGGTGGAAATGAGCCGCATCTCCGGGTACACAACCTTATAGTCATTCACTTTCGATGGCCATCATGTTTGATCCATTTCAATACTGCCTTTCAGATCAGCTGCCTTCGCCTGGTTCCCGGGCTCCCTCCTGTTTGTAGGAAACATTTATGCAGGCTCAAGAGCGCTATCGCGTCTCGTGAGTCACATTTTTGGCTTTTCGCTGCGTCTACTAATGCACGGTACCTAATTAATGGATTTAATAACGCCGCATTACTTCCCCTTACAGGAGATTCCTTTCTTCTTCACTCTACAGAACTCCTCTCACGTTGTTAGTTACGTCATCATGAAGGCTGTTCATAGAAAGGTGAGAAGAGTATGTGCTGCAGTTAAATACTACTTGTGCTTTATGGAAAACAAGTCTAACATACTTCTCAAAGATATCGTACAGCCTTGTTTTTTGCTCCGGGGCTTCTTCTACAGTTAAGTGTAATTTAGTGTCAAACTAAATTGTGGTGCAGGAATACAGGGAACGTTCAGAACTCAATTGATTCCGCTATAGAGAAGCTTTAATATTAATGTAGTGTGATTATTATTTTGAAAATATTATACTGTAGAGTGTAGAATATAGAACAAGATTAAATATATACTGTTCACTTTGGGTTGTTGTTTTTTGGCCTTCCAAAACTCATTGACATCATTCATATTGTGAATGTCATTTCTCTCTCTAATCACAGAAAATTGAGTGGCTGAAATTTATCAGGTGTGTGACTTATTTTGTATCCCCCCCCCCCCTCCTTTCATTTATTGTACTAATAATGAAATGTGGGGTCAGGAGCTTTTTATCTACATGAAAATAACAACATTATCTGCTTGTTCCTCTGTTAGTGTTTGTCTCATGCTAATTTCAGCAATCAACCTCCCTGCTTATGATCCCCAGGTTACTATTTATTTGTTATTATTTTCTTGTTTGCGTACCGCATTTATGATTATTTGTCACTTAATTGACGAGATTGTCTTATTTTGTAGTTTGACTTCACCGGTTACATGTGGGCCATCGCACATCTCGTTTGTGTTGGTAAGTCTTTCATTTTATGTTTTCAAGCATCACTTTTTGTGCAAAATGTGACATCACTTTTAATGTTTATTTTATTTGCAATTTCAGGGGCTTACAGGGTGTTTCAAGTTCACTACAAATCCAGTAATTTGAGGTGAGGATGAGCATATTTGATTGCAGTACAAGCAATATTAAAATTCTAATATTATTTTTCTTGCAACATTTGTGGTGTAGCGACATTGAGCAGCAATGTGTTAACTACCTGTTCAGGTAAGAACAAACCGTACAGAATAATGATATAATCATTTTGAGACTAAACAGAGCTTTTTTGTAATAGCGTTCTGCTTCTGGCAATGGCAGCTCACCCATCAGGTGAGAAAGATTTTTGTCGTCAGTCCCTGTGTTTTACAGTGGCAATTTGAAATGCTACAGTTTGCCCTCTGACCTTCGTTCCTCAACAGGTGACCTCACAAGTGCCTTGGAGTTCCCCTCACTTCAGTCCTACTCCTTCCGCGGGGGCTGCTGTGCAAGGTGATTGAATCGAACCCACTAACCACTACGTATTTTCAGAGAGAGAGAGAGAGAGAGAGAGAGAGAGAGAGAGAGAGAGAGAGAGAGAGAGAGAGAGAAAGAAAGAGAGAAAGAGAGAGAGAGAGAGAGAAGAGAGAAAGAGAAAGAGAATATGAATTGCGTTTGGATTGTCATTTCAGTGCCTTGCTGGGCTTTTTGCTGCTTTTGGCCACAGTCAAACTAAAAAGTGGACTGTCCCTCCAACACTGTGCAATGTGGATTTTTATGTCCAAGGTAAATACAAAAACACAACAATTTGTGAATCAAGTATTCACTTGCACTAAGAGACAAATGTTATACACAAAATAGTTTTGCAAAATAATAAATATTTTTTATATTAGGTTACTGCCATGTTCCTGTCACCTCTTATTTTCTATATGGACATGAACACCCCATCTATAATTTGGTAAGTGGCAAGTTTAGAGAAATCTTTTTAATGGATATTTTAAAAAAACAACACTATTGCAGTGATTCCCAACCTTTACTGAGCCAAGATACCTGCATACTGTATTTTACAGAGAAAAATATCCCAAACCTCTAAATACAAATTTCATAAAATGTATAATCTTGTCCCTGTTCACTCAAAGTCTATGAATGGAAAGAGCCAAATACACCTTTATCATTTTTCTGACATTAGTCAGACAGTTGAACAAAGATATACTGTATTTGTAGCAGACAATTTTTGAACAAATTGAGTAAATTGGAGCATTTCCGCAATTTCATGGCACACTGGTTGGGAATCACTTTTTTAAATGTTGAAGCTTTTTTTTTTTACTATTTTCATGTCATTTATTGTTGTGGTTGCAGTATGGCAGTCAGTCATGTGAGCGAAGCTTTGCTGGTGTATTATGAGAGAGAAACGTAGTAATATCAGCACTTCTGGATGGACCAAAAACCTGCACTTCCTGAACAAATGTTCTTCATATATTCTATATTTTAATACTTGCACTTCTTTATTGTTGCTTTGATAAGCTACAGACCAAATAAAATATTTGTTTACATACTGAATTGTCTCATTTCTACCCTTATTTTAGAGGTATGTGATGAAAACCATGTTATCAATAACTACACCCAAAATAAAAATGTGAGGCTGAAGGGAAAAAAAAAATTAATCAGCAGTCACAACATTTCACTTTTTATTTGGCATGTCCCCCAGTTTACAACCAAAGTAATATTTATTGTGCTTTTTTTTCTTCCAATGTTACACAAACAATAGCCCTTATACCAAAAACAAGATCACAAAAAATAAATAAAAAATAAACAGCGTACCTAAACAAACAAACAAAATTAAGCAGAGGAGAGATTTTATTATTGTTGCAATTTTGACATTACTTGTTTAGTGCCTAGCTCTCCTGCTGGCTACTCTTTGGGGAGAAGAGAGCAGTGAAAGGCTGTTTCCTCCTTAAACGTGATTGCGGGATCTTCTCCATCCTTATATAACCTATACAAGCAGACAGCAGGGTCCCCTTTTTCACATTTTGAAATGTTCATCATCAGCATAGAAGAAAGCAGTCAGATACCTCTTTCGATACACGTCTGCGTCGATGGGAATCCGACTTCCCAGAAGTTTTCCGGCGTGCTGGGAGGGATGAAGCGATGGCGGTGCCGAGAACAATCGGACAATTTCTTCTCTTTCTCCTCCTCTGGGAGATGTGTGTAATACTGCGAGAGGGAGAAAGTTGATCATGTGAAAGAATACGTTAAATCCTGTGTAGACGAGACGCAACAAAAGACTTACAACTTCACATTCTTTGCAGGTGGTGCCTTTCAGTTTTCGTCTCTCGTCTTTCTTGCGAACCACTGCCACGTGCGCAAACGTCGGGTGCCTAATCCAGAGGCAAATTTTTCATCAGTGTATGCTGTCGGCCACATATGTTTAATCCATAACGTTTGGATGATGGCAGATAAGATTAATAAACATCTTAGAACATCTCAATGTCTTGGTCGTTCAGCATGAAACAAAAATAGCTTACAGCATTTTGCGCACTTGTGGAGAGTTTTCTGGAGCCTCTTGTTCTAATTGGAGAGATGGGAAAGAAGCATAAAGTGATACAAATATATTATGAGCTACACTTGTATTGATTAATTGAACATTATGTTCATTATTGTGACTATAACTGCAATGATGAACACCCTGATTAATTAAAATAATAAAAAGTTTTTTTCTCTCGTATTATTAACGTATACTGTATGTACCATCTTCCTCCTCCTCCTCACAAAGATGACTGGCAACATGTGAGCAGTTGTAAGACATGTACTCGTCATTGGCGGTGACGTCAAACATTCGATCCAAGCTGTCGTTCGCCTTGTCACCAATTCCTTAGTAAGAAAACAAAAAAGTCATTCTTCAGCGTCTGGCTTTGACAAAATGTCAAAACAGGCCAGGAACGGGATTGGAGTCACCTGACACACTGTTTTCATCCGGATCTTTTTCGCCTCCACCGTGAAGTAAGCTGTGACTGACCCAAGTGGAGTCGCTATCAAGTAGTTCTTCACATTGCTGTTCTTTGTGCTTGTAAACATAGAAACAAGTCTTAAAAGATCATTATTAACTCATTTACTGCCATAAATTCATTTAAAAAAGGGCAAGAGGCGATTACATTTTTTTTTTAAATGTAATTAATCACATGACTTCACTAGTTAACTCACGATTAATCACAAATTTTATATGTTCTAAATGTACAATAAAAAATTCTAGGTTTTCATACTCTTCTTAACAAAAGTGGAAAAAAATGTTAAACGATTAGAAATAGTTCAAATGAATTTTTGATGTTTATAGCCGTCAACGGCAGTGAATGAATTAAAAAAAAAAAGAAAGAAAATATTATTAAAAATTCGGGCTGTCAGGCGATTAAAGTTTTTAATCGTAATTATTCGCATGACTTCACTAGTTAACTCGCGATTAATCACAAATTTTATGTATGATAAAAAAAAAAAATCTAGATTTTCAACAAAAGTGGGGAAAAAAATTTAAACTAATAGTAAAAATGATTTTTTGACGTTTATAGCCATCAATGGTAGTGAATGAGTTAAAATGTGTGAAATAATTTATAATATTTTACATGTAATAGCAGAAACACACATACTGCTATAATAATAATAATAATAATAATAAAGTACAGAGGATAGGGAGAGAACTCCCAAAATAAACACGAAAGGGTGACGTGGGTGGGCCTCATAGCATGTCCTGGAATTTTATTTGAGCGTTTATGGTTGATGCAGATTCGCGGGAGTTATGAAATAAATGACGCGATTGACGACGGCGCGGGAGGAATTCGAATCAAATGTAACGAGTCGACAGTAACATACTGTTAAGAAATATATTTGTAGACAATGAGGATGTGGAAAATTTTAACGGCTTTGTAACGGAATGGACGACGAATAATTACCCCAATCCCCGAGGTTATTATAAATGCGCTCCAATGTTGAAGGTAAATATAGATAGATTATAATAATAAAGGTTTGTGTGAACGTCACAGGTATAAGCTCTAAAATGTTTTGGAGCTTCAGGAGCTGAGATATCAGTTATTTTTAACCCATTCACTGCCATTGACGGCTATAGACGTCAAAAAATAATTTGAACTATTTCTATTAGTTTAACATTTTTTTCCACTTTCGTTAACAAGAGTATGAAAACCTAGAATTTGTTTTATTGTACATTTAGAACAGATATAAAATTTGTGATTAATCGTGAGTTAACTAGTGAAGTCATGCAATTAATTACGATTAGAATTTTTAATCGCCTGATGCCCCAAATTTTTAAAATAATTTTAATTAATTGCATTACTTCAATTGTTAACTCATGATTAATCATAAATTTCATATCTGTTCTAAATGTAAAATTAAATTAAAAAAAATCTAGTTTTTCATATTCTTGTTACCAAAAGTGTAAAAAATGTTACATTACTAGAAATAGTTTAAATGAATTTTTGACGTCTAAAGCCATCAATGGCAGTGAATGAGTTAATATTGTTGAATTTCCAGGAAAACTTCAGGTTTTCGGGGGTGACTCAAAAGTCACCAATAGGTTTTAGAGGCATGTATAGCCAGGCACTTTAGGCCTTAATGGGTTCATGAAAATTAAAAAATAAAGTAGATTGTGTTCAATTGAAAAAAAAAAATTGTGTTTTTATTCACCCAAATGAGATTTAATTTTAATACCGTCATACCGCAATATTTTTGGTCACAGTTATCATTCCGTCAAAATCTATTAAATTATAAATAAATAAAATATTGGCCCATTCCTAGGGTCAAGCCCACCTCAAAAAAGGAAGTTTCAGTCTTTTTGTCAAAGTTGCTCATTGAGTGGAATTACACTTAAGCCTAGATTCCCAGCAAGAGAATTCTGACACTCAGGGCCCAGATGTTCCAGAGGCTAACCACGGTTTACGAATAGGTCATGTGACTGTACCGTACCTCATCTGCTCCTCGCTCACTGTCATACATGGAGAGGGCGAGCGCAGGGTCAATACTCCACATGTTCTCCACTCTGTTATTCCTCTCTACTGAAAGAACAGAAATTGTATGATCAGAGTATGCTCAGTCCTAACGATGTGCATAGTGGGCACAATAGTCATAAACAGGAAAGCAAGCTTACCATCCTCTGGATGAGCTGGTTTGTGTGGAGCGTTCTGGACCTGAAGGAGGTTTCGTCTGTGGTGCGCTTGTTCTTTAGGTCTCATGTTTGGCTTCTTGAATGCTGGACTTTCACAGTCAACAATGTGGGTTTGAACCTGTCAAGAGATTTTAAAAATCTGATTTAAATCCTATCTATCTTGCAATCTAATGAAAAATACTAAGCAAACCTTGCGGGTTTGGTTCATTGCCTCCACTTGGGCATCCAATTTCTTCTTATTTACATGCTCGCATTTTTTGCCTTCCTCAAGCCCCTTCGGTTCACCAGCTTCCTTTATTGTTTTTTCTTTGCCAACAGAGTCAGTATCAGTCATCTTTTCACCACGAGGGAGAAGAGATGGGGACTTTTTTGTGGTAGAGTCCGGACTGCGTTTGGGTGTGGACGGCGAGGGGGTAAGATGCGGCCTTCCACAAGAGGACACAAATTTGAAAGTAAAGGTTGTTAAAATAATTCTGAATTTATTCTCTTCTTGTTTGGTATAATAGGATTTTATGGTCCTTACTTGAGACGAACATCAGACAATTGGGGCGATTTTGAGCTGTATCGCTTTCCTGCAGCTGCGGTTTTCTGAGAAGATAAAATATAAAAATCAGAGGACGTTTCGAGTCAAAGAAATGGATTTGAATACATACTATGAAGGCTGGGGCATAAACAACCTACCATGTGACATGTGTTGACAAGTTCAAGGCCGCATGTTTCTGCTATGACTCCTCCATTCTCCTCCTCGCCTGATAATAGACAGACACCAATTTTAATATAAATCCACAAATCAAAATTAGCAGGCAAACCATTTGACAACAGTTCCTTGGGAGCAACTAATATCTAACGCATTGAATTAACAAATCTTTTTATTATGGCTGCACCTAATGAAAATGTAAAAAAATAAAATAAAAAAATGCTTTTCCCCAAAGCAAAATGAAAACCCAAGGGGAGTTCCCATTTTGTGTCCTTTAACCCAGAGGTCCCCAACCCTGGTCCTCAGGGACCGGTATCCAGCCTGTTTGCCATGCCTCCCACAGCCAACAGGTGATTCATATCATCAGCTAATCAGCAATCTCTGGAGAAGGCAGATAACGATCTCCACCTGTGTTGGCTGTGGGAGGCATGGAAAACAGGCGGTATACCGGTCCCTGAGGACCAGGGTTGGGGACCTCTGCTTTAACCCATTTAGGCCTTAAGTGCCTGGCAAAACATGCCTCTCAAACCTAAGGGTGACTTTTCAGCCACCACCGAAAACCTTTTCCTGGAAATTCAACAATATTAAAAATGATTGATACCTCAGCTCCTAAAGCAGATAAAAAAAAAAACATAATTCCGAAAACTTTTTAGAGTTTACACAAACCTAAGTTGATTATATATATATATATATATATATATATATATATATATATATATAAAATTTAAGCAACAAAAAAAAATGTCGCATCTGCAGGTGTATAACTCCAAATATATTTTCCTTCAACACTGGAGAAGCAGTTGTAATAACCTCGAGTGGTAATTATGCGTCTTCCATTCAGTTACAAAGCCGTCACAATTTTCAAACTTATTTCCTAACAATATGTCACTGTCGACTCGGTACACTGATTTGAATTCCTCCCGCGCCGTCGTCAATCGCGTCATTTATTTCATAACTCCCGCAAAGCTGCATCAACCATAATCGCTCGACTCAAATTCCAGGACATGCTACGAGGCCCACGTCACCTTTTCGTGTATATTCTGATTCATTTAATCGGCTAAGAGACCAAGATTTAAAGGGAAAAGCGCGGACATGCGCTCCTGGCCTTAATGGGTTAACTTATAAGATTTGAATTGGAATGCCAGCAGATTGTTTAAGAGACTGGCAACAAAATCATATAAAAAGTTGCTACAAGTATAAAAAGTGAATAAAATAAAAAAATCATAAAAAGCTATGGTCATCCCAGAAATAATTTCATTACTCTATCTTACCAAAATACTACTTCAAATCTTACCTAAGATCTGGTGCGTTTCCATTTCACATGTGTTCGGAACAAGCACTTGTGTTCTTTTAGCGATTTTTGTAGCATCACTTGCTTTATCTAAAAAGAAGCACACAAATTCCAAGACATCACCTTAATTTTACTACAGTCATTTCTGGACTATAAGCCGCTACTTTTTTTTTTTTTTTAAACTTGCATTCGACCTTGCGGCTAATACAAAGGTGCGGCTTATCCATCAGATCACAAGGGGGCGCACTATAAAGGAAGCGCTAGAGCATCAGGCAGAGCAAAACAAACCAAGTGAGCCCAAATACAGTAGGCGAGACAGCACAAGAGCGAGACAATTTGCGCCCTCATTATGGAAAAGAAAGTAGCATGAACATTAAAACACCTGCAGCTTTATAGTCGGGTGCGGCTTAAATGTGTAACAAAATCAAGTATTCCCCAAATTTAGCTAGCGCGGCTTATAGTCAGGTACGCCCTATAGTCCAGAAATTACTATACCTCTCTTATTCAGAGTAAATAAAAAAAAATTAAAAATACATTTTCAAGTGACCTTTGAAGAGTGATCTGTTGAACTTGTGTGAGGGCCCCTCTGCATAGTGAACATGTTTGCTGTCGTCCTTGTGTTTGCGTTTCTTCAATTTGTTGGCTGCAGGAAGTGAGCTAGCCAGGACTGGGGAGTCTGGGATGACGCCATCTTCCTGTTCTTGGGAAAGGGCCACCTGCAGTTCGGAGCTAATAATAACAACAACAATATCACACACATTACAGTGCTCAACGAGAGAATTAAAAGTTGGAGTTGACAACAAAAACACCCTTCACTAAACAAACAAAAGCAGAACATAAAACAAGTATGTGTGCAATTATTTTTAAGAAATATAAATCTTCATACAAAAATTATCTTCACTAACAAAATGATTAAAAGCCTAAGAAACCTGGCCGAGACGCACTTACCATGTCTTTAATATTTTCAGCCCACTGTGCAGTTTGTGGTTTTCATTCTCCAGGCACTTTATTTGATACTCTGTTGATGGGGGGGATAGCATTGTCAACTATGAGATGAGACAGTTGTTGACATTGCTCTATAAAAAAAATATTTTTTATTCCGTTTGGTGAAAACAAATGTCTGTTTTTGTATTGGCATGATTTATTGCATTAGTAAAATATGGTTCCTCTGATATAAACCAAGAACGAGTAAGAAGATATACACACATACAGTATATACTAGGGGTGTGCCCAAAAATATATATTTTTAGTATGCTTCAGAATCGATTTTAAATGTCCCAAAATCGATTTTATATTATTGTATACGGTCTTCCCTTTGTTTGTGTATGCCTTTATTGTGAGCGCTGTTCATGTTGTACTCGATTGGGCCACATAGGGGCAGTGTGGTTCCACACGGTCTGATACACTGTTAAGTTGTAGCCACATTAGAGAGTAGAAGGAAAACGTCACGATCAAGTTATTCCAATAAAAGTTTTATTTATTTTTTTGCAGCGTGGAGCCTTTCTTTTGAGTGATAAAAGTGCCCCGAGTAGCGCACTAATTAACATTCACGAGTCAGACTGGAGTAGATCATTACGATTCCTTGAACATCTATAAATTGAAGCAAAAATCATTGTCAATCAAATAATTTTGAATCCAAAATCGTTCTTAACGAAAATCGATTCGGAATCGAATCGCACACCCACAAATCAGAATCGAATCGAATTGTGAGACATTCAAAGATTCCCACCTCGAGTATATACACTGTACAAACACTCACTCAGTTTGTCGATGGCCCGCTCACTATGATCTTGGCAATTTTTCAATTTTCCTTCCAAGACTGCACATTGATCACATTCTTTTGTACGCAGCCTGAAAGCAGTATAAAAGGTCACAGTAAGTGACATTTCTGCATGTATTATTCTCTATTTTTTAAATTTCATCCTGACAAAAAGCATACATAGTGGTAACATTTGAGGCGTACGTTTCCTTACAACAGGACAATTAAAGTTAGCGGCCTTTGGAGTTACCTGTCCTCCAAGAGACTATTGGCATCCTGGAGAGTTTTGGTTTGGTCTTTCAGTTCTTGGTTATGACTATAAAACTGTTGAAGTCTCTCTGCATCTCTGTGAGGAACAAAACAGTCAGTTGGACTTGATTAAATCTAAATTAAAATGAAATATCACCTTAATGTGGAAAATAGAGCAACTTCATAAGTTAGTTCTTTAAAGTTAGGGTAAAATAGGTAAAATACTATACTCACAGACGGCGTTCTCTTTTCAACTTGCACACTTTTTCCTCAAGTTCTAAAAGCAGAAACATACGCATGTACTGTAGTCTAAAACCAAAAACATGAAAACTACAATGGACATCATCCATTTCATTTCAGTTCCAAAGTACAATCTCGCAATACATCTCCATTTCCATTAAGGTCAGAACCAAGATTTATTTATTTATTTATTTTTACATTGCAAATAACTGTGTGTTTACCTTCAAGTTCTTTTTGGTGGCATTCCCTTAGTTGTATCCATAAAGTGTTAAAGGGGTCAACTAGTTTGAGTGTACCTGCAGGGCTGCTCATCCTCAGTTCACTGCAAGCTCAGACAACATTAGTCCTGTGTGCCAAAAAGATTTTCGACTCAGTGGCAGCATATAATACTTGATTGGCAGTGTCATTTTTGGGGTGTGAAGTAACAAAGTACAAAATTCATTATTGTACCTTTATACTTTGCGATAGCTGTACTTTACTTGAGTGTTTGTTTTCCTGATGAGCATTTACTTTTGTGCCCAACATTTCGAAACAGATGATGCATCTGTACTTTCTATTCCTTGTTTAGCTGGTTAATTTTATTTAACCTCCACAGATGATCAGACGACATAATTTAAAAGGACAACAGTGATATTGACCGAGATCTTGGGGTTTTATGGGGCGAAAAACAACAACAATCAGGCTGCTTTAACAATAATGTAACAGATTGAGAAGAAAAATGTTCCCCAGTCATAAAGAGAAATGTCTGCTTCAAGAATGTGTGGAAAAAATAGTTTAAATTGGGAACCTCACTATCATATTTTCCCGACTGACAGGGGAACACACGTAACATGGCTTGAGTATCTCCTACCTTTGTCGTCCTGTTTACAATAATGACAAGCAAGACACGACACGACACGGCAAACCAATTACAACGAGAACGCCAAAGTTGCTGTATGCTAATACTTACGCTAATGAAACGAAGAAGGTCGTGGTTGCAGTGAACTCAGCATTTCAAACGTATGAAAATGCTCAGGATAGGAATGTTGCTAGTGAAAAGTTCCAAATTCGCGCGTTTAAATGCATGCCGGGGAAATTGTCGTCCTTCTTTTGCTTTGTGTTTAACAGCAAACTGTAACAGCGCACTACCGCCACCTATGAGTGTGCAACGGTACTGTTTTGCATTAAAATAGCCTGATTCACATCAGATTAAAAATATAATTTTCATATCTTTTGACATCGTTCTATGTTCCTTTACATCGCAATACTTTTGCTTTTATAATTGTTACCATGCATGCATTTCAATAAATTTTAATATTTCCCATACATTTGATATCATGTAATTTTTATCCACATTTTTTTTATTCCTTCCTCAACTATTGTCCTTTATATAATTCTCCATCAGTTTCACTATCCTGACTTCCTCCTCTTTTTAATCTTCATCATTTTTTTTCAGGACAAAACAGCACAATGCAATGCTAGATGTCATTGGAAATTTAAACCAAACATTTGATACAAGTAGACACATTTACAATGTGCAGCAAAATATGTTGTCATCAAGGACTGTACAATGGCAAACAAGTTTATTCTTATATTCCTTTTTATTTTTGCTCTTTTCTTTAATATACAAAACAAGAACCAAAATAAAAATAACATACAAAACAGATTATTGAACTCAGGTGACATTGTAAAGCAAGTCGGGACAGTGGTTTCGAGGAGTCAGCTGATGCTACAACTGTAAGCAATGTCAAAAACAGCTCAGATTTACTTAGTGCTTCTTATCAGTAGTGCTATTCACGAAGGATAGTAACAGGTCTCTTCAACTTTAGTCGTTAGCAGTGTAGTGTTTAGTACACTCAAGAACAAAATAAATGAGACACTTCAATGACCTGTATGACACTTTTTTTTTATAGTCTCCAATTTAAACACTCAGGCGCACACGCAATGGTTCCTGCGAGTTCACTCTATAAATGGCGGTCCTGGATTCAATAAATCAATTATTTTCCCCACTAACAATATTACCCAAAAGGGCTTCAAGCACAAACCACAAAGCTGCTTCAGCCTCATCGTTAAGTCAGAAATCTTCTCATTTGGATATTTTGCGGACTTTGACGACTTTCAACGATCGAGTCGGAACGGCACTTGTCCACAGCCATGAAGTGCCGCTCTTTTCTTAAAATACGCTAACGGTAAAACACAATGCATGTAACTGCATCACCAAAAGAAATCAAATCATATCAACAAGCTCCACTTAAACACAAAGTTGTATATAATAGAACAGTTGGTTCTGCGCATGATGGTGCTGTATTACTATTTTTTTTTTTTTTGCATGAACACTTTTCACCTTTTTTTTTTCACATTTAAAATGGGGTGACTGGCATTGGAGATTTATTACTTTTAACGTCCTTTGGATGTGTTCCTTTTGAAGGAGTTTGCATCGGTCACAGCAGGTCGATTGAGCTAGCATTACTTGACATATCAACATACAGAACATGCATTCAACATCAGACGTGTCTCCAAATCAGTGTGTGTGTGGAAGGGGGGGGGGGACTACTCCAAACTCCAATTTCACCACAAGCTAGTTAAAAACTCTAAAATTTGCATGGCAGCCCGCATAAGTAATTGCACGGAGGCTGAGGCCGTTGGATGTGAGATATGCAACAGGCTTGTAGGGGTGCGGCGTGGAATGAAGCCTAATTCCATTACGACGTGGGGATGGACGCCTCCTACCCCCTCCCTATCCTAATGGACCTAATATGGTTTCAGATTCACATTATAATGGAAGAAGACAAACTGGTTGCAGATGCTGGCAGAGTTGGTCCACCACTGCTAGCAAAAAACACTGGAGTGGAGTGTGAATGCATATCTACCACCTCACCTGCAGACACACACACACACACACACGCAGATAGTGAAAAAAAACGTAGTAGTGGGCGTGGCAAGCTTTTCATGCGTCATACTCACTCTGCTTCGACTTCACCACTGAGGGGGCACGTAGCTGTAGCTGTGCGTGCCGGCGGGTCGATATGTGGGCATGGTGACGGTGTGCGGCGCCAGAGCGGCGGGCGCTGGTGACTGAGTCGACAGCAAGGTTCCTGACGTGAAGAGTGAACACAATTGACATCTTTGTGAATTCGAAAAGCAGCTATGCGAAATACAACACTAAACATATCCCAGATGACATGTTATTCCCTTAGCGCTGTAATTAATTGTTATTAAGATGTTTTATTAGTTTTTGTGGAAGTCAACTCAAATATTTACTTTACAATAACGTGTTGCATGCACCCAAACTCGAAACATGGAATTCTGATTAATATTTTGTGGAATACGAGTTAAGCAGCAAAATCCAACTGTTTTCCATGTCAGAGGCGACGGCCATTTTGCCACCGACTGATAGTGACACACTGATCTGTATATATTACTGGATAGCTGATAGGCCAAGACTTTTGGAGCCGCCATATTACTCATTTCTTGGCATACGTTCGTACACATTTACAGTATCAAAATTGGAGAACATTTGAGACCGTACTTAGTAGAAACAGCATGATTTATGTTTTACATTTGTTAAACATAAAACAAGAGGTCTTCAGACATACAACTTGCCTTAAATACATGTATAAATTATATTCTTAATGATGTTTAGATGAGGAAACTTGTATATTTTTTTAATCAAGGAATTATAACTAATTCAACAAACGATGCCTCTGCCAAATCTATTATTGGGATCGAAGAGCTGTATATGTCTAATCTGTACGTATACATATAGTTTAGACAGTAGTCTGCTCACAAGATGGGAGGAGTAAGATGGCAGCCCTGTGGCTTCAACGGTTTGCACACGCGTGTATGGTTTATCGACTAACTAGAAATATATACAGATCAGTGTAGTGACATCATAGTTGCTCAGGGCTCAACTAACGACCAATCACAGCAAACCTTTAGAAACCAGGTGACCCGTGATTGGTTGTTACCTGAGCCCTGAGCAACTGTGATGTCACTTTCAAAATCGACAGCAAGTGGCAAAATGGCCGCCCCGAGATGGATTAAAAACGGGTGGATTTTGCTTCTTCTTATTCCACAAAGGCAATATTAACTCATTCACTGCCATTGACGTCTATAAACGTAAAAAAAAAAATCATTTTAACTATTTCTATTAGTTTAAAAAATTGTTCCCACTTTTGTTGACAAGAGGATGAAAACCCAGATTTTTTTAAAATAATCTTTACTTTTTTTTTTAAAGAAACGATTATTAAAAATTAGGGGCGTCAGGCGATTATTTTTTTTTTAAATTGTAATAAACGCACGACTTCAATAGTTAACTAACGATTAATCATAAATTTTCTATCTGTTCTAAATGTACAATACATTTTTTTTTAGGTTTTCATACTCTTAACAAAAGTGGGAAAAAATGTTAAACTAATAGAAATACTTCAAAGGAATTTTTGACGTCTATAGCCGTCAGTGAATGAGTTAATCAGAATGCTGTGTTTAGACAAGTGGAGTTTAGAATAAATCTTTGCGTTGACTTCACATTTAAATTGATTTTTACAAGATAAACATGATATTATTCAGTGTTCCCTCGCTATAATGAGGTTCACTTTCATGGCATGCTTTTTTTTCTTTTTACAGTGAGTGTACCTTTTTTTTCATGAAGGTTTTCACATTGTGAGTGTTTAAACAAGAGAGAAATGTGAGAAAATGTAAATGTTTCTATGAGAAAATTGTATAAAGTGTGCAGTGAGGGGTTTACAGCCTTAAAACATTTCTAATGTAAAATATTAAAGCTGACTACTTTGCAGATTTTACTTATTGCAGGTATTTTTGGGAACATAACCCCAGCAATACGACGGAACACTGTACAGTACATTAAAATAGAAATTAGCGAGGTTCGATACCAGTACTAGCACCCAACTCTTGAGTAGCCACAGATACCACTAGTACTTTTGATACATAAAATTTCCCCAAAAATTAAACAATGACAAATAATTTTGAAAGAAGTCCCATAGATCCCAATATAGCATTTTCCTTAAAATTTTAATGAAATTAATGGCAACTATCTAGTCTTCTAATTTATAGTTCCTGATTGTAAAACTGTCACAAGAGGGCGGCCGATACGATACCTTGAAATAAGTATTGATCCAATACAATACCTTTTATCGGTATTCGCCCATCCCTAAAAGTTACCCACCAGCTGACATGGCCATCGTGGTGCCGGCCACCATGCCCATGGCAACCCCATTGTTGCGGGGAGGAGGGATGGATGGGGCATACATGGCCGCGGGCATCCCGTTGGGCTGGACCACCGTTGTGTGATGGATCACGTGAGGTGGTGCCGCGTACAGTGGCTGCGTGAAGTAAGTTCCTTGCTGTTGTGAAGGAATCAGCGCCTGCATCACCAAGCAGAACGTTTTAAGAGATAGGGATTTCTGTGTTTTATAAACTCGGCAAGACGACAAAGTACCATATACCTGTGCGTAAGGGTTATGTTGAGGGTAGGTGCTCCTGACTGGGTATACAGCAGCTGGGTATGGGTTCGGGGAAGAGGAGTATGGTGGGACAGTCCCAGTATTGGGGGAACAGGACATTTTAAATGGAGCACCGGGGGCGTAACCTGGATTACAGAAGAGAAAACAAAATACGCTCTAATAGATAGATAGCCAGCTAGCTAGTTACTAATAGATAGATAGATAGATAGATAGATAGATAGATACTAATAGCTAGCTGGCTAGATAGCCAGCTAGCTAGATACTAATAGCTAGCTGGCTAGCTAGCTAGATACTAATAGCTAGCTGGCTAGATACTAATAGCTAGCTAGCTAGATACTAATAGCTAGCTAGCTAGATACTAATAGCTAGCTAGCTAGATACTAATAGCTAGCTAGCTAGATACTAATAGCTAGCTAGCTAGCGAGCTAGATATAGATAGAGATAGCTAGCTGGATATAGATAGAGATAGAGATAGGTAGATATAGATATAGATAGATACCAGTCGAGAAGGCTGGATTTGCTCCTTGGTACACATTTGGAGTGTATGCTGGGGCAGCTGCGGCGTAACCGACAGGGAAGCCAGCTATGATGACCAACAATAAATAACATTAAATAATTGCATAATGTCATTATTTACAACATTGGATTAAATTACCCACCTGGGTAGCCTATACCCTTGGAATTGGTGAAGGGGACCCCTGTTGGTGCAGGGCTGTACACTGGATTCATTATGGCCACCAAATTCTGCAATAAAACAAAATAAATAAAATTCACTAATTATATATTACACATACGCGCACACTGGTATGTGTATAATTTTTACATTCTTGATTTTCCTGATATGTTTTATCATCACAATTTATAACGACAGGGAACTTCCAATGCATCAGAAGATCAGAGGGTTCTCAATGTTAAAAAAAATAAATAATAACTAATATGTCAAGTGTGCCCCCTAACGGTGGCTGTTGCGCATTGCACAACGGCTGAGGCGATGACGGGCGACCGGGGCTCAAAATGACTACACACACGTTACGCAGTTGTGGAAATCAAAATGTGCACTCTCGATGTCTGTGGAAATAAAGCGGCAGAATGCGACGTTTTGTGTCAAATATCAAATATTTTTTTCTTAAACCGAACACGCATTTTATATCGCAGTTTGTAGCAATAAATAAACTGAGGAGAGCGAATACGATTAAAATGATAAGAAGTTGATTGCAGGCGGGCTGTTGGCAAATTTGACTTCAAAGGCAATTAGAAATTACACTTTGATGTACGTTAGTGGCGTCATTAGAATCGTTGCTGGCTGTGCACCCTGCCGACGTGAAGATGCTGTGGAGGAATTTTGGCAAGGTGTGCGAAGGTGAAACCCATCGACGCTTTGTTATCATTAGCTAGCTTAAACGCGTGAGCCGAACTAGCGGTTCAACCTCAATTCGCCAAATGAGCTTTGCACTGACAACATAAAACCTGCATACTGCGTTATTTTGCAGGTAATCGGCATGCAAATCACCTGTCTTGACCTTGCAAAAACAACAACCACCACCCCTGGAGTGAGTGCACAGCAACCAGGAGGAGGCAGTTTACCGCCAGGCCGCAACACAGGAGGCAGCCAGCCGGACAGCTGCGTTCTGCACCACTGCTTGTCCCAACATGGCACACAACACAGCGCTAACCACAAAATGCTCAAATCAACTACAATAACTTACTAGTAGATGTTATTGCCGTCTGCAAATACGCTTATTTGAATCCCGATGGCAAATAAAATGAAGCAGGCTGGTGTTTTGCTCCCAGATGCTGAACTCTTTTGAGTGCCTCGCGTCACTTCCGTATAGTGTCACGTGATTAGGGGTGATAACGTCTTCTGATGAGGATGACGAAAATGATGATGATGATGATGATGATTATTTATTAAACTGCAACCTAGTGACAACGCAAAATTTGGTTAACATTTCAACAAAGAACAATATGAAGAAGAAAAAAATAATAGTAGGCCTACTTCCAGTTATTCACAGGACAGGTTGCAAATTCATTCCGGATCTGTTTCAGAATTCGGTGTTTATGAAATTTTTGTGTCCTTTTATTCTTAAAAAACAACAACACATTTTATAAATTATTTTCTATACATGTGTTCATGATACATGACGGCATTGTGCTAAATATGATTATTGTTTTAGTTATTCTAATCTTTCACATTAATTGTACTTTAAAAAAAAAAGATTACGACACTTGACTTACAACTGCAACGAATGCCACTGGGTGTGTTGTGACGTCATCTGAGAAAAAAAAAATATTGAATTGTGACGGCGATTTAGCATTGTTTATCCGCTTAAACGTAATTAAATAAACATCTACGACACTTAAAACAAAACTAGAAGGCTTTATATAAATGATTTTTTATTTATTTTTATTAAACTGCAACCTAGTGACAACGCAAAATTTGGTTAACATTTTAACAAAGAACAATATGAAAAAAAATCATAGTAGGATTACTTCCAGTTATTCACAGTACAGCTTGCAAATTCATTCCGGATCTGTTTCAGAATTCGGTGTTTATGAAATGTTTGTGTCCTTTTATTTTTAGAGAAAAAAAAAACATTGTATAAATTATTTTCTATACATATGTTCATGATACATGACGGCATTGTGATAAATATGATTATTGTTTTAGTTCTACTAATATTTCACATAAATTGTACTTTAAAAAAAAAAAGATTACGACACTTGACTTACAACTTCAACGAATGCCACTGGGTGTGTTGTGACGTCATCTGAGGTCCTAGCCTGGGATAAAAATATATTGAATCGTGACGGTGATTTAGCATTGTTTATCCGCTTAAACATAATTAAATAAACATCTACGACACTTAAAACTAAAATAGAAGGCTTTATATACATAGAATATCTGGTATCATTTTATTTATGATTATTATTTTTCTGTTCTTCAAGGACCTTGCGCATCATTTCCCGTCAGCGGTCGAACTGGAATGGGATCCATACTGTTGTGGTTCCAGTAGCAACTGTGTATGTGTCAATAGCTAAAATGTCGGAATTAAACTAATAATTGCGAGGGTCATTCTGTGGCGTTAGACAGTTTTCACGCGTTTGCAAACGGTGGGACTATTATGTCGGGCGCGGCCGGTGGAGGCTCCTCTTGTCTAGGCGCAGGAGCAGGAGCTAGTTGCAGCTCCGCCGGCCCTCTCTACACTGCGGCATCCGGGGGAGGAGCAGGGGTGGCCGGGAGGCTGCCTGCTCGGGTCCTGGAACATATTTTCTCCTATTTAGAGCTCGCCGATTTGACTCGATGCGGGTTGGTGTGCTGGCATTGGAACAATATTCTGGCGGATGAAAACAGCGAGGTGTGGCGCAGCGTGGGTGCTCGAACACTAAATGACGAAGCTCTGCGGTCAGACATCCTGTGCAACCTCCCATCATACAAGGGCAAGGTGTGTTTACAGTTTGGATCCCATTGGGAGGCATGTGGATCATCACCAAGGAAAAACACTTTTACCTGTTAGTTGTTAGCTTGCGTGCCTTGGCACTTCTGAGGTTCAGGCTTTGAGAAGTGTAAAATAGAAATGATTCCAAATCTAATCTAGCAATCTGTCTCCAGATCAAATCCTTCCAACATGCTCTAAGCTCCCATGACTGCTCCCGCAACGTGTACGTGAAGAAGAACGGATTCACCCTGCACCGCAACCCCATCGCCCAGAGCACGGATGGAGCACGGGGCAAGATCGGCTTTTCGGAAGGTCGCCACGCCTGGGAGATCTGGTGGGAAGGCCCTCTTGGCACAGTGGCGGTGATCGGCATTGCCACCAAGCGGGCATCTTTGCAGTGCCAAGGCTATGTGGCCCTTCTGGGAAGCGATGACCAGAGCTGGGGCTGGAACCTGGTCGACAACAACCTGCTGCACAACGGGGAGGTGAACGGGAATTTCCCACAGTGTAATAATGCCCCCAAATATCAGGTAGGACCCATAGCAGTTTCCTCTCTGTTAACTTCCTCATACACTTTTTGGACTGTTAATAAAGTGAAAATATTGCTAAACACCATAACATAATTTGATGCTGTTGTTGTGTTTTTGCAGATTGGGGAGAGAATACGAGTGATTCTTGACATGGATGACAAGACGTTAGCCTTCGAGAGGGGTTTTGAGTTTCTGGGAGTTGCATTCCGGGGACTGCCCAAAGCCTGCCTGTTCCCGGCCGTCTCCGCGGTGTACGGCAACACCGAGGTCACGATGGTGTACTTGGGGAAGCCGCTGGATGGCTAAGTGCTGCATATAACTAAACGTTGTGAAGGCCAAACCGGTATGCTTCACCTAAGCAGCCCTTCACCTTCATAACAAGGACTGTTGGCACATGTACATCTGAACAGCTCATGAATCCTGAGTCCAAATTTTGACTGTGAAAAGGACTGTGTTTATTTATGTGTCAGTGTGGAAGTTTAACACTTTGACAGTTTAGATACCAGACCACTTTTTATATGCATGACATCAAAATTCAATCCAAACTTTTCTCCAGATTCAGTGCTGAACACGTACTACAGATTTGACTTCTGCTTGAAGGTCCAGATGAACTAGACTGGGGAAAACACTACAGTATGTGGCTAATATAATAAAGCTTGTTGTCCTATGACTTCAGGAAACAGCCCATTGTGTACTAATTAGGGGTGTCAAAATTAGTGTTTTAATTGTGAGTCAATTTAAAGTTCCTTTTAACACCCCAAATTTTTTTAATGCACGATTAATGACCCTGGGGAATTCCAGTCGCAACGCGGCAGACACGCCCCCGCCAAAATTTAGCAGTAATAACTTTAATAATAATGCATATATTTGTGGAGGCTGAGGTTATGTTGTATTTTACAATTTTAGCTCATTCACTGCCATTGACGTCAAAAATTCATTTGAACTATTTCTATTTTTAAAATGTTTCCACTTTTGTTAACAAGAGTATGAAAACCTAGAAATGTTTTTATTGTACATTTAGAACAGATATAAAATGTATGATTAATTGTGAATTAACTATTGAAGTCATGCAATTAATTACAATTTAAAAAAATGTAATCGCCTGACGCGATTAAAAAAAAGAAGAAAAGATTATTAAAAAAAATGAGTAGCGTCAGGCGATTGAAATTTTTCATCGTAATTAATTGCATGACTTCACAAGTTAACTCACGATTAATCACACATTTTATATCTGTTCTAAATGTACAAAAAAAAATCGAGGTTTTCATACTCTTGTTAAAAAAAGTGGAAAAAAATGTTAAACTAATAGAAATAGTCAAAATGAATATTTGACGTCTATAAACGTTAATGGCAGTGAATGAGTTAAAAATGTGCAAAATTTCACAAGTTACTTCATGTTAAAGATTAGATAGCTCTTAATATGAAAAGAAAAATGCACTGCGCTGTCACCAATTATGCAATCTAGTGGCGGAAAAATGACCAACACAAATCAATATCACATTTATTTTTTACAGTACATCTTTTCAATTTCAAATCAATTTTATGAATTATTATGAAATCACTCTATAAATGACTAAAAGATGCAGCCATATTTCTATTAGTTTGACATTTTTTTCCACTTTATGCTAACAAGAGTATGAAAACTTACATTTAAAATGGATTATAACATTTGCGATTAATCGTGAGTTAACTTTTGAGGTCATGCGATTCATTACGATACAAAAATGTAATTGTCTGACACCCCTCGTACTAATGCATTATCTCCCGTGTTAATTCTGATTTGTGTTTATGTCACATCAACACAACCTGACTTAGTAGTTGTCGTGCATGAGAAGTGCTGTATGGACCATTATGATCAACCGTTTTTAAGTCCGCACATCCAATAATGGTGGACATTGTATGTCACATCAGTGTCTGTTTTAATGTGTTTTATTACACTATACTATTTATTTCTGATTATATATGGTACTATTAGCTTCTGTACGGTTTAAAATTTGGAGAATAAAATCATGGTGTCACTCTAAATGGTTTGTTGATGCATTTTGTAGTGGTACAATAACTACTTGTTTACATTTTCTCTAAAGTATTTGTTTGCTTTCAGGCTCTCTTAATTGTGTCTGCTGAATGAATGATTTTCTAGTGATTTCTCATTTTAGAATGTTTCCACAAGAGGTCAGTGCTGCTATCTATGCAAGCTAAAACTCTTCCAATGAATTTTATACGAATTGAAAGAGAAGTACAGACTCTGAAATGTGCTAATTAAGTACAAAAGTAAATGTGACTTCTTTTTTTTTTTTTTAACTATCACTGTACATACAATACACTTTTAGGCTGGTACAAAATATACCACACACACAATCCGCCATTAAACGAAACTTAAAAAATAAAAAACACCTGGATAAACATTTATCTTGCTTTTCCAGATCACTCCATTACAGCCACAATAATGAAGAAAAATGTGTTTTTCTGCACGAAAATACCCCACAACCCCCTTCTACATCAACTAGTATTCCTCCTCCTCAGTTCACCAAAATAGAGCGCAGATTTACATAATTGTGCCGTTCCTCATCACAGTCGTAATCCCCAAAGCTACGCACACAATAATGCTTAAGAATCATTTAGTCAACACACCATTAGACATGCTCTGATTACACTTTCTACTATGAACTGCATTTCTCCAACTGCCTTTCTCATGTTCCTACCAAACTAATTAAATTCCCATTAATATAAACAATTAAAAGAAATTATAGAAATGTAGCACATTACGATGATTACTATACATAAATCATTTGGACAGCAGCTACTCGGTAGTACACAGACAACTCCATGAGGTACACCTGCATCAAAACAAGAGCTGTATTTAAAAAAGAAAAAAAAGAATCAAAAGACCTTGGGTGTTTCTATCCCATTTTTGTGGGTGCTCAAGTCCCCCTAAAATTTAAAGGGACAGTGTATAAGATTTAGTGTCATCTAGTATGAACTAATAATTAATTCATTTTAAAAACATATAATATGCACCAACAAAAAAAAATGTTCGACCACATCAAAATAGTGCCGCGCCTTACAGGAGGCTGACATGTTTCGCTGGCATTTTTCTGTTACGGATACCCAAATTAGACTAACTTCATGAACGTAGTTAGCCTCTGGTGGTGCTTGTAGCTTGTGCCAGACCAAATGATCGAACCGCCATTTATCTTCCACAGCTGGGGCCTGCAAGTGGTCATCGCTCAGTCCCATTAATTCTTTCTCTGCTTTGCTAGCCTCTCCCGCTAGCCGCTCTTGTTAGCCGTTCCAGGGAGTTCTTGCTAGCTACTCTTGCTTGCCACTAGCTCCTGCTTGCTCACTCCAAATAGTAATTGGTTGTAATTGGTAGTAGGTTTGCAAAGTACGGTCTCTCTGAGGCAGCGTACTGTGCGTGCTTCAAAATCAATGTATTCTATTGGTTCACCAGTAAATGGCACTAAATCCTACACACTGTCCCTTTAAGAGATTTAATATTTAATGTACAAAAATGTCCTGAGCTAGAGAAGTCTAACATGCAGCAATACTTTGTTAAAACGTAGTATTTTAACAACATAATTGCAGCAACACCATTTTCTCGTTCATAAATGTGGGAATGAAATTGCAGTAGAATGTAAAAGAAAGTTTACCCAATGTATATTTAGTACTGATTTAGCCTCACATAATTTCATTTTGTGCAATGGTTAGTACATCTACATACATTTTAATTACAGAATTTGATTTCATCGTGGTCATATGTAGCTACAAAATAGTCTTAGTCCTTTATGACATTATACATCTGTATTAACGACAAATTCCATCAACCTAATTCGTTTTGGATAGTTTTGCATGGCAGTACCCTAAATTAAGATGAAGATGACAGTACACAAATTTGACCACATAAAATGTCAACTGAGATGTTATTAGCCATTAGCGTCAAGGAATCATGTGCAACATGATTGCTATTGCCACACTTAAAAGTATGACCTCTGCCCCAGCCGAGCACTTCACTTCCTTATTCCTTGTTCCCTATTTTTGCCTGTGGGGTGGATACCAAGGATAAACAGTTTGTGTCCAAATATGACCAGTGACAACACAATTAAAGCCAAATAAATAATAGCGGATATTTATTGTCCATACGTCAAGGCCTAATAGCATTGAAAGTATTCAATCAATAATATCCTATAATACAATACTAACTGTACCGCCAGCTGTTGTAGCAGCAGGCCTCAAACCAAGCAGGAAGGGTGTGTACGTTGACTGGTTTCCTGGCTGATCAGAGCAGGCCAAGTGCGTGTCAAAAGAGTGTCAAGGGTGTGTTCTGCCAGGGTTCACGTTTCTAATATGTGAGACGTAACGCTTGGGGTCTGGTGAGGAGTAAGAAAAAAAAAAATAAAATTAAGCAGCACTTGCCTTCTTGTGGCCCCTTGAGCTTGAGAACCTCTCTGATTGCAGCTTGTCCATGTGACTTGGTTTCCGTTGCAGGCTTCCGTGAATAGTAAAACAGAAGGTGTCATTGCTTCTGTCAAGAGGACGGCACATGAAGATCACACATGAGAACGCGCACTACGGCGGAGAGCGAGGCAGCGATATGGTCAGGGGAGCAGGCATCAGTGGCTTGGGGGATCCACACCTAACCACCACTGTAAGTTCATGCATTATGCACGATTAATGTTGGAAAACTAACAGATACTGTCTAAGAAGCAAATCAGAAGGATTCTTTTTAATGTTTATCCTTTGGCGCAATGCAAATTGTTGACCTAACCCCTCTTTAAACGCAAGTTTATTTTTCCGAAATTTCCACATTGTAGAGACCCAAAAAGTGAAATTGTTCAATTTTGTCATGATTATTATTAAGTAGACAGCACAGTACATAATTTATTATTACTGGCAATCAAAAGACAAAAAAATGTCTTTGGTTTGAAAATAAGGCAAAATATAATAAATAAATATGTACATTTGATTAATTATTTTTTTCATGTCACATTAAATTGAGCATTATGTGATGAGTGTAATGTAGCTTAAAAAAAAGTAAAATTACATTTAAAAAAAATGGGTGGGGGTGGCGGAGGAATCTGTCTTTCTGTAAAATGCCTCTTTTTCTTTTCCATGATCTTCTGAGCAGTGAGGATGTTAAAATGTCAGTTCACGGCCCTTCAGCCATCCTCTTTTGCTCATTGCTATCCATGTGGACCATCCTCGCACCAGCCTCAAGTCATCCACAACACACTCCGTGCAAAATGGTAAGTTCTCTCCTTTCATACGAGCTGACTTTCCATATTATCCTCAATTGTCCGTTGATCGCTTGATACATAAAACAAATGTACTAGAAATCCATAAAACTATGTTCAGTTTTTCTTTGTTTTTGTGTGTTCTTATGATGCAGACTCACGTGTTCACAAGCTTCTCAAGGTGCAGTTAAATAGTTGACGCACCATTCAAGAAATATGTATGTACAGTATACTGAATATAAAATAGAAAAAAAAGCACATTTTAATATGTAAAGACACATACACATGTGCCAGTACTGTGCCAAAAACTTCCAAAAAGACTGCTCAACAAATAAGAAATTCAAAGCACATTCATTTTTTTCGAAAAATTGAGTCAACTTCCAAAAAGTAAGAGCCGGATGACAGTCAGAATTAGTTTCACACAGGCTACATTTTCAGATACAGTAAAGTAAGGAGCATTAAATTGCATCAAAGATTATGCCTTTGTAGTAGCATTCTACTTGGTGTAAGGAAAATATACCATTATAGATCATACCACAATTTTTCACTTTAAAAAAATACAAATCTATCCATCCATTCTCTGTACCACTAATTCTCACTAAGTCGCAGGTGTGCTGGAGCATATCCCACCTGACTTTGTGCGAGGGTCAGGGTACACCCTGAAGTGGTTGCTATTGAGCAGCCATATTTACATTCACACCATATGGACAATTAGAGTTCAATTAACCTACCATGCATTTTTGGAATGTGGTAGGAAGTGCAGGCACGGGGAGACAAGACAAGACAACCCAAAAATAAATACAAGGTCATAAATGACCACAATGCATCCCAAAATATTCTCTAATTGTTTATAAAACGGCATACAGTACCAGTCAAAGTTCTTCTTATTCAATAGCTGGTACTTTAGTTACCATATGAATATGATACTGCAAACTGTTCAACAACAACAACAAAATGGTTCAAATATCAACAATTCAAATGAAATTGGCAACTGCATTTTCAATTTCAATAAATCAGGAAAAAAATGAAAAATTGCTGAAATCTTAAGTCCGACAAAGTTCGAAATTGATTAATAACTTTAAGATGAGTTCTGCACACACACAAAAACACATCAGTCGTTGCAAATATGGTAAACAGAGATGACTATGAATCCAATGTAGGCCTATCCACTGTCTTGATGGTAAATCACCTTTAAAGCCTTTTAAGCACTTCTGCTTGCTCCACTATTCTTAAGAGTAGTAACAGAAATTAAAACTAAGGGTTACATACGCCCACACATGAATACAGCAGCAATTAAACTTTTATTAAAGCCAGAAAAAGACCCCACCCTTCCATCAAGTTACCGTCCGATTTCACTAATTAATACTGATATTAAAATTATCACTAAGGCTTTCACATCTAGACTAGAAACAGTAATCTCGACAATTATTCATAGCGACCAAACAGGCTTTATTAAAGATCGGCACTCTACTAATAATATTAGGAGACTCTTTAACCTTATTAGCATGTCACAGCGGCATGATAAAAAGGCAGTTATTATATCATTGGATGCAGAAAAAGCTTTCGACAAAGTTAACTGGTCCTTCCTCTTTGCTGTTTTAAATAAATTTGGCTTTGGGAAATCATTTATCCACTGGGTGTCAGTATTATATGATTCTCCAAAAGCTACAGTTACTACTAATGGGATTATATCTCAGAGCTTTACTTTACAGAGAGGCACAAGACAGGGATGCCCACTATCCCCTTTATTATTTGCAATATTTATTGAGCCACTTGCATTAGCCATACGCCAGGAAAGAAGGATTCAAGGAATTCACTCTGGGGTAACAGAACATAAAATTAATCTATATGCCGATGACATCTTACTTTATTTAGAAAAGCCGGCTACTTCGCTAGGGGAAATATTTAATTTAATAACTAAATTCTCACAGTTATCAGATTATTCTATTAACTGGACAAAATCAACACTTCTACCTATTACAGAAAATTCATGGAACCCTGCAAGCCAGGACCCACATTACTCATTTCCTATAGGTAATTTAAAATACTTAGGCATAAAAATCTCACCTAAATTAACTGATTTAATTCATTTAAACTTTTCTCCACTTCCGGATAACATTTATAGTGACTTGGAGCGCTGGAATAATCTTCCTATTTCTCTAATAGGACGAATAGCCACCATTAAAATGAAAGTTTTACCTAAAATAAACTATTTTTTCTCAATGATTCCATTTAAACCTACGGCTAAATGGTTCCAGTTGTTGGACTTAGCCGTAACAAAATTTTACTGGAATAAAAAAAAAGCAAAGATTAGTCTATCTACTCTTCAGAAAAGCAAATCCAAAGGTGGTCTAGAGGCACCAAATTTTATGTACTACTATATAGCTAACCAGCTACAATATATCGTTCTATGGGCACAACCCAACAGAGACACTAACTGTTGGTTGGAACTAGAACAGAAGGATTGTAATAACCTCAGACTTCGAGATTTACTCTTTATTACAACATCAATTAAGCGCCATAATTGTTTTAAAAACCCAATGATTTCCGCCACCGTGACTGCCTGGTGGAAGGCACTAGAATTGACAAAAGCCCAAGTGGAGCCCTGTGGACTTTCTCCCCTATGGCATAACCCCGACTTTCAACTTAACAACCAACCGTTTCATTTAGCTGTGTGGGAGCAGAAAGGAATTACACATCTCCACCATCTCTTCTCAGATAATATGTTTATATCATATACATCCTTGCTCCAAAAATACAATATAAAAAACGGAAATTTTTTACATTATCTACAAGTTAAAAATATGATAAAGAAAAAAATTCCAACACTTCGGGGTACGCTCCAACCGCCTGTTTTAGCTAAAGATATTAACAAGCTTTCTCCGACAACAACAAAAAAACTTTCAAAAATATATAAGTTACTTTCATATACTGATAAAATATCTTTACCCATCTCGAAATGGGAGACAGACTTGTCTATAGCACCGGAACCTGACTTTTGGATTCAAGTTTGTGAAAACGCATTTAAAATGACAAAACACACAAATTTACAACTTATCCAATATAAAGTTATTCACAGAACATACATTACTCAATATATGATGAAGAAAATGGGACTCTCAGACTCCGACATTTGTCTCCAATGCTTACAAAACACTACAGACACTTATGTTCATGCTTTATGGTTATGTACTCCGGTTATGTATTTCTGGACTAAAGTCTTAGAAAAACTTTCCGCTATTTTGGACTGTAGGATACCTTTATCTCCAAACTTGTGTTTGCTAGGTGACCTAACAACAACTGACTTACCACATAAACAATTTCAATCTACACTTGTAGCCCTTACTATCGCTAAAAAAACAATTCTTGTTAACTGGAAAAATAAACAAACTCTGAATATCGACCAATGGTCTAACCTCCTCATAAATCACATTTTAATGGAAAAAATATCTGCCTCAAATAAAAACCAAATATCAAAATTTATAGAAACATGGTCTACGTATATAGAATTTTTTAACCTAATTCCGGTTACTTAATTCTGTCTGTTAGCGAGAGCCACTACATCGTGATAACTTACATTGATGTTTCTGCATCTGGCAATTTATTATTATATTATATTATTAGTATGGGATTTTTTTTTAATGGGCTTTAGGTGAACTGATGAATACACACACGCTCGCACACACACACACACACACACACGCACATACACATACTCACCCACATACAAAAAAAAGGGTATATATATATATATATATATATATATATATATATATATATATATATATATATATGTGTATATGTGTATATATATGTATGTATGTATGTATGTATTTAAAAAAAAAAAAAAAAAAAACATTTATTAAATTTTTTTTAATTGATTTGTTGAATTTTTTTTAATAAAAAAAAAAAAAAAAAAAGGAGAGCAATGATGATGTCAAATCGAATGAACAATACTGAGCTCTCCTGTAAAAAAATAAATAAAAATAAAATAAAATAAAAAAATAAAAAAAAAAGTAAATCACCTTTAAAGGTTAAGTCGACACAAAAATGTTCTTTACAATATGTTATATGCAGCCCCGCTAGTCTAAATACGGTATTTTGACTAATATTACGTTGATAGAATACGAGTTAAGCAGCAAAATCCACCTGTTTTTATCCACCTTAAAGGGCGGCCATTTTGCCACTTGCTTGTCGACTTGAGAATGATATCACAGTTGCTCAGGGATCAGGAAACAACCTATCACGGCTTAGCTTCTCAAAACAAGTGAGCCGTGATTCTCAGTCCTTCACTTCATTGTCAGTCGACAAGTAAGTGGCAAAATGGCCGCCCTCTGAGATAGATAAAAACGGGTGGATTTTGCTACTTAAATTATATTCCACAAATACAATATTAATCAGAATGTTTAGGCTAGTTGGGGAACATACAGCATATTGTTAAGATAATTTTTGGGTTGACTTCCGCTTTAAGGGAACTCGTTTGTTATTTGCCAGAAAAAATCCATGTTTGACCTTAAAGCCACCAGAGATCCAAAATGTGTGTTCTCTCTCCTTGTCTACAGACCCAAAGAACAGCTCTGTGCAACAATAGCAACCTGACGTCAGTACCTGCGGGACTACCAGGCAGTACCGAGGAACTTCAGCTCAATCACAACCTTATCAAGACACTACAGGACAACTCTCTTCAATATTCCTCACTCGCTACCCTCAGTTTAGCCTGCAACCACGTGGAGGTGTTACATCCAAACACTTTTCAGTACTCCAAATTGTTAAAAAGTCTCAATTTAGCAAATAATAATCTGTATATTAGTTACCCAGAAAGCGGAAATGCCTTAAAGACGCTGTCTAGGATCAAATTTTTAGATCTATCAGAGAATAGGCTGGATGAAGAAATGGCTGCTATCCTTGTTCAAAATCTATCATCCCTGGAGTATCTTAATCTTTCGGGGAATTTCTTACGCCGTCTGGATGAGACCTCATTCAGGGATCTTCACCAGGTCAAAGAGCTCAATTTGCAGAGGAACCTCCTGTTTGAGATCGACAACGCCTTTGAGGGCACTCCCAGATTACAGCGACTCAACTTGGCCTTCAATTATCTCCCTTGCCTGACCGACTTCCACATGACCCAGCTGGTGGTCCTAAACGCCAGCCACAACTTCATCGAGTGGTTCATCTCCAGGCAGGACGTCAACGTCACTTTCCAAATAGAGACACTTGATCTATCCGATAACAAACTGCTATTCTTTCCATTCTTACCTAGCGTCAGCCGCTTACGGAATCTGTACCTGTCCCACAACGTTGTGAAATTCTACGAGCACCTGGCGGACAATGCCACATTCTCCAACGTGACCGCCACCGTCAAGTTCTACAATGTGATGAGGAACACTAACAACATCACGGCTAAGCTATGGGATGACAGCCTTCACGGCGACATCTCCTCAGTGGAGATTTTAGACCTTCGGGCAAATCAGTTGCAGTACTTCCCGCTGGGGTTCATCAACAAAATGTCATCCTTGTCTCGGCTACGAATGTGCACCAACTGTCTGGAAAGTTTGAATCTGAATTCGGAGCAATTCTCTGCTAGCTTGTCCGAGTTGGACGTTAGCAACAACAGACTGAGAGAGATTGTAGCGGATGACGTTACGCTGAGAACTCTTAGCAATTTGACATACGTTAACCTTAGCCTCAATGATCTTGACTGCTTATCCTTGGGACTGTTGTTTAACTTGCCAAGCGTTAGGTCAGTGGACCTTAGTTACAACAACATCGGCACATGCTTTCCTGAGGAAGTTGAGCCCAGTGCAGGTGTAGCCTGGAACACCACAGTGTCCTTAAGGCAGCTTTTCCTAAAGGGATGCCGCATAGAAAAAATTCCGCCTTCCGCATTCTCCGGACTGTCTCTCACACATTTAGAACTATCCGACAACCCTGGATTAAGAGGGCAACAATCAATAAAAAGTCTGAGCACAACGTTACATCACTTAGGTTTGGGAAACACACACGTTGGGGACTTAGACTTTGCAGAGTTTCTGAATTTGAAGTCCCTGAATATTTCATGCAACTCCCTCGCACATCTTCCAGCTTCAGTCTCAAGTCTTGACTTAAAGCAGCTTGATCTAAGGGACAACAAGCTGTCCACGATTCCCTCAGCTCAGGCTAACACATTAGCCTCGAAACTTCACACTGTTTTCCTCACAGGAAATCCATTCAACTGCTGCCAAACGGAATGGTTTAGGACATTTACGACAACAAAGACAATGCATATGGTCGGAGAAGCGGACATGGAATGTACAGATCTCTTCCAAACACACAACATCCGGCATTACCAGTCATTTTTGTGCTACAAAGAAAGTGGAGAACACCTTTTTTGGTACATTCTCCTTTTTGTACCTCTTTGCATTTCTTTGGTGGGCATTTCAATCATTTTATTTCTCACTCTGAAGCCCAAAGTGATACATAAATCAATCAAAAAGAAATATTTAAAGCCTACGTCCTATTAATGCCTTATAAGGTTTCAGTAAAGCAAGCCATTATAATAATAAATTGCAACGTTACATGATCTCACAAATAAAGTTTTTGTTGTTGTTCTTATTTGTTAAACTGTCTTTGATAATCCAATCACTTGTAGGTAAATTGTGAGTCCTGCATGGTATATAATCAATAACAAATTCCAAGAACAAAATGTACGGTTTATTTGAAACGGGTGATTTCTCAGTGCAAACCATCAGAAAGATTTTAAAATGTTAGTTCTTCAATCTTCAATTCAGTAAGATTAACGGTGATATCAGTGAAATAAGCACTTCTGAAGCATCTAATCAGTGAAACCACTTGTGGTGCATAAAGTCACTTGGGGGCGTATTTGCATGTTATCTCATGATTCCTAGGCTACGTGTGATACGCCAACCAGCGCTAGCGATAACATTTCAACCATCGTACAGAAGGTCTCATTTCCCATTGAATGCACCGTTGAGTGTGGTTCGAAGCCACAACCTCCTGGTACCTCGATGCAAAACTGCGGCTGTGCCCATGCATGTGCGAACGTGTGCTTGGTGGTGTGCTTCATGTGTGAACATAAGCAGAAGTGGTGTGGTGCAAGCTGTTGCTATAAGCAGCGGAGGAAACAAGAAATTTCCTGTTTTGCTCAAATGTGTAGCAACTGCCCAGTTCCGTATCTCAAAGAGGAGGAGGGTTTCCTTCCTATCGGATGAAGGGCGAATGTAACATCGACACGAATGTGTCGCCGCACTTTGAAGAGCACTTTTGGACGATGATCCTTGTGCATGCTACTGTGGAGATGTGCAGACTATGCATCGACAATTGTAAAAAAGCACAAAAGGCATTCTGTAAGCGTGTGAATTATTAATGAGTGAAGTCGCAGAGGAGCAGGAAGGTTGCTAATATCTGCAGTTGCAGCAGAGTGCATGAGGCCTAACCAGAAGGTAACCAAAATACCGCTGTGGTGATGCTTAAGGTCATGGCGGTTGAAGATGTATAAATAGAAGCCTTGTATAACTAAATCACATTTTTTTTAGTCAAAACAAATGTTTTTTGAGGAGTAAAGGGTTCAGTCAAAGCCCTCCTGTAACTTGAAATAAGTTATATATTCTTGAGTATGTATGTTGTGTCTGCCTTGTCTTCATTTGATTCACAGGTAAGGTTTTGCCTATCACCCAAAAAAATAAATAAATAAAAAGTGGCCATTATCATTTAACTTTTGGAGAAAGTATTTTCTCTCTCTCTATTTGTTAAGCCTCGGTAGATTCAGAAAACTATTTATTCCCGAGGTGCAATTAAGAAAGCAGAGAGTGATATATAACGAAACACTTTCTGAATTTAGACAGATTCGATGAAAAGGCTTCTTAACCCGTTTATTTTGTTCACCAGTAAACCTTATTTTTATGTTTTGAATGAGTGTGGGGAGGATAAAAATCATTTTCTTTTTCAAAAAGAAAAAAGAAGGGTTCGACTGTGCATGGGAAACTGGTTAGTTCAATACCTCCAACAAGCTTAAGAACCACTGGACTAGTGGTTAGCAAAATTCCAGCAGGTAAATGTTTTAAAAAATAAAATAAAAAAGAAGCCAATCAAATAATAAGTATAGTAAGTAGTCAAGCTATATGGTTAATGAGTTTATCCCCGCGGTTATTCCCTAATTAATTTGTGCATTTTGACACGGTTGACAAGACATTTCCATACAAATATATTTGAGAGGTTTGTGTTTTGGATTCCATCCAACTGGTAATGACTGGAAATTACTTTTCTGATTTCTCAACAATGCCAGAAATGCAACCCTCATGTAATTATCACTTTAAAAAATACTTTTCGTAGAAAGAGGAAACGCCTGGTGTGAAGTTGCTGAATGTGCATTAGCATGTTGGTTGATTGTGAAAACAATGAAATGTTCAATTTATGCGATTAAAAAAATAAATAAAAAATTTAAATCACTGAGTTAGCCAATAAAAATGAAAGAACAAGGTGATGATTATTATTGCGGATTTTACAGATATGACATTTAACACTGTAATGCGCAATGAACACTTTGCACTAAAGTATTGGGACACACGATGTCCAGTAGACCTTTTGCTTGTTTTAAAATGGCACACGTTCATATACAGTATGTGTTTGTGTGATTTCAGTTTGAAGTGGCTTACAACTGAAGTGAGAGGGATCTCAAATATTCTAGTTGCCTCATTTAGATACATCAGGGAATCAATATATTGGTCACAATTGTCTGTACAAGGCAGTAGTTATCTACAAATGCAAATAGTCTTGGTCAGGTGTTAGCTAGACCGCATACATTGGTGAACCTTATCTTCACTCTTTTAGCATAGGTGATGACCAAAAACACAACCAAGTAGTTTCATATGATATGCTCACTGAATATGAATGAGTGCAAACGTGTCTTTTTTCTTATCTTTTTTTTTTAGTCCCGGCCGGGTGCCTTTGGCCTTTTTATTTTGCTAAATCTGCCTCCAATGTAACAGGTCTTTCAAAGTAGGTCAGTGTTCTGAATGGTTATCTGGGCGCATGAGTGTTTTCATACTCACTAATGTGATGTGGGCACGGAATGCATGAAGCTCCAGTGGCAGTAGTGGGAGGCACACATTAGGATGCTGGCACACGAGAGGATATGCCTCACGTCGCATCTCCTCACACAGCTTCCCCTGTAAACACACGCTTGGTAAAGATGAATCAATATTCTCTTAAAGAGGAATTAAGACAATCTAAAAATGTTAATCCCAATCATTTGTTTTGTGTGCCCCCACTAGTCTAAACACGGCATTCTGATTAATATTGCGCTTGTGGAATTTTATTTAAGCAGCAAAATCAACCCACATTTATCCCTGTCAGGGGGTGGCAATTTTGCCACTTGCTGTCAACTGAAAATAACATCAGTTTCTCACAGCTCAGCTTCAGAAAGCAGGTGAGCCGTGATTGGTTGTTACCTGAGAAAATGTGATGTCATTTTCAGGTAGCAGTAAGTGGCAAAATGGCCGCCCCCTGAAGTGGGGGGAAAAAACTGGTTGATATTAATACCTTCAGTGCTTACACTAGAAGGGCTGTATAGAACACATTATTGTTATCATTTTGCCTTGACTTCTTACAATCCAGGAGACATTTAAAAATAAATAAATAAACTGAAATTCAGAAAAAAAATCTAATTTGATTGGAAAGCTAATGCTAATAGGTAAAAATAGAAACCCGTCTCAGTATGTTCAATTTATACTCCAGTGAAACTAGTGTCTGCTATTAAAAACAAAAACAAACTTATAGTTAAGAAATAACTTCCTGATCTCACTTTCAAGTGTACTGAGTAGACTGTTGCAATCAAGCAGACAGTCCTGTTGTGCCACCTGCTGGCTCATTTTGCTCACGTCAGTGTGATAAAAAACAAAACAAACTATCATTAGTAAGCGTTATTAAAAATCCCACGAATTAATAAAAACGAACGTATGTAACATGTTTTTATTGTTTTAATGTATACACTTTATACATCTTATCAAAAAGCATGGGTATCATGGTAGACTTAAAGCTTCCACACTGTAAATGCAACATTTTTTTATGATGAGATGCAATTCCGTTTTGGGGGAGGGCCACACTCATATCAGATATCAAAGATGTCAAATTAATCATATACTAAAAGTAATCATTTGCTAACTACACACACAGCATTAACTTAAATCTCACAATGTAGCCTTGGGCTGACAATTTCTTACAGAGATGTGAAAAGTTGAGTTTTCCAATTAGCAATAAATATCAAGTAACAGAAATCACGAAGAAAAAGCAAAGCAAATTGTCCATCTCAATACTGATAGTATTGTTGCAAGACAAAAACTGTGGTTGAAAAATAGTTGCCATTCAACATAGCATTTTGTGTGAAATACAATAATTTAATTCACACTAATTCCATCAGGCATTTGAATGTTAACTCCTCACATACCACGTCAAACTTCACAAACTGTTTTCCCATTCATTTCAGGACCATGCACCACTGTACATTATCATTATTAGGGATATTCAATCTCACTTTTTTCAGACCGATACCAGAACGAGTACTCAACTCTTTAGTAATCGATACCAACATCAAGTGATGACTGATACAACTAATAATTTTGATACATAAAATTTCTCATAAAAACAATGAAAGATCATTTTGGAGACTCAAATACCCTTAATAGCATTTTTGCTTGAAAAGGCTTGAAATTAGTGGCAGTTTTCTATTCCTGTAATTTCTACTTCCTGATTGTAAAATGGCCACAAGAGGGCTGCCGATGGCGGTGTTGGCTGCCATCGCGAGTACCAAAACCTTAAAACAAGGCCGGGTTTGCCTGATAGCTGTTTTCGGTACTAGCCCATACCGATCCATTATGGTCAAACCTATTCATATTTAGGTTATCCATAACTGCACCAAGAGATATTCAAACCAGCTTCAACCTTCACTTCAAAGCTGAAGTTAAAATACCACTGATTGTCACACCCACCTAAGTGGCCGCGCTCTGGAATCATTTGGTGATTGAACCCCCAAATTCCAACCCTTTTAATGCTGAGTTGAGTGTTAAGCAGGGCGGCAATAGGTCCAAAGTGTATAAAAAAAAAATATATATTTTTTAAAGGGATGCCAATGTACCCCTTGGCATCATTTGAGGGAAGTAGAAAGACCCTAAACGTACACAATTAGGCCACAATCGGAGATGTGTATATAAAGATATTTATAAAATGTAAATGTAAACAAAAAGAAACGCATGGAAAACTTTGGGAGATGTTCTGGCACATAAAGCATTGCTTAACATTGAAGAGAGGCAACTTTTAGTTTTTTTGAAATGCAAGGCAGGTGTGCACAAAAACAGCTTAATTTCGCCTCCCTTCAAATATATATATATATATATATATATATATATATATATATATATATATATATAAAACAATAAAATAACATTTGAAGAGGAAGTGACTCCAAACATGGCAACAAAAGCTCACAACTAAAGAAGCTAGTCACATGTTTCAGTTAAGTAGCTCCAGGTAGGTGATTGGCACTTTGCCCTTCTGGCTGCCTCGTTCTCCCATCAGCCAGTCGGAATCCATGCCCGCTACGTTGCTGACTGTGATAACCTGCAAACACGCAGTGTTTCTTGTGTTACGGAAGCCATGTCAAGTGCAGTACTACATTCGTTTCTCACAAACAAACATGCACGTTTATTATAATGCAGTCTGTTAGATGTTAGCTAAATAGGCATATCGTTGAATGAAGGCGTCTTAAATCAGCTGAAACAGATGAAATGGGACAATTGACAACAAAATTACGGGGAAAAGTTTTGGAGTAACACCTAAATTATTTTTATTGAGTCAAGTTAGTACATACTGCAGTTAATAAATGATTATTTTATCTGTTACAGATGATGAAAATAAAATCCAAATCTTCAAGGGCATAAGCAAGTCATTCAGGTCCAGAGGTAGAAAAAATCAAAAGCTCAATTCACCCCCCACCCAATCACCTAAAACTATGTTTTTACATCCTTGGTAGGCTGCTACGTCAGCACTCCCAAATATGGGCACGCTGGAAATGGGTCATATCCCGCTGCCGAGCAAAACATTCACACCGAGTGAGTGCAGTGTGAAAAGGGCTTAAGAGGTCTTCTTCTGACAGATACTAGTGAAGTGACTTGTTAATTTAGCAGATTTGGCGGCAATCAGACCTGGCTGTGACTAATCTTTCGAAACACTGGTCAATCAAATTTATATTTCACTTCACTCCAGTGGAGGCAGAAGGAAAAAAAACCCGGTGACTGCTCCTAAACTGAAAACCTCCTAATCAATGAACCACTAAACTGTGAAAAGCTACAAGAGTGACTCACCTCATCAGCCAGCAAGGAAAGCTCATTGCTGCTCGCGGCGTCGTAGTCGTAAAGGACCCTCGCCTTGCGGCTGCCGTTGGAGCTACGCAATTCGCTGAACCCGCCTGATGTGGCTGAGACGCCACGGCTGGAAGAGGTGGGCAAACATGCCGACATTGGTATGGTGGGCACAGAGATGCTGGCCCCTTCTGTTACTGATGACTGGTTGTTATTGGAGAACGAGGAAGGAAAACTAGTGGGAGAGAGAACAAAGATGAATGAGACGATAAAAAGCATTCAATGGTAGATTGCTGAGTGCTATTTTACCTTCCCAGCTGCTTTTGCAGATCCACCATATACTGGTAACATTGCGCATAGTATATAGTCTGAGCCTCCACAAAATCATTCAAGCAGCGTAGGTGGTGTGCCTGATCCCACACACACACATAAAAAAGAAATGTGTCACGACAATGAACGAGTTAGCCGACTCGTGTTTAATTCAGGAAACAGTAACTATTTGGCAACTGTAATACAGGAAATGTATTCCCGCCACTTTAAAAGGTTTTCTTGGCAATTACGCATCTTAATTACTATTATTTTCATAAAGTAAACGTGTCGCGTGACTGAGATTGAGGTGACACGTTGTGTTCGGGCAAGCCAGGATACACACATGGGTGCTGCTGACGCCTTCCAGCAGGAGTCGGGTGATCTCAGCCTGACGGTCAAATTCACTCTGAGTCATCCTTAACTCCTGTTCTGCCTGTGGGGGAGATTAAAAGGGATTTTTAGATACACACATGGGATACAACACACAAGACAAGTGTTACAGTATGTGGTCCCTTAAATGGCACTACAGACCTAAGGACACATTTGGAACAAGAAACAAAACAAGCCTGCTTCAAAAAAAAAAAAAAAGACAGACTGAGACTTAAAAGGCATAACATCACTCACAAAATATTGGAATTGTAATGAAAAAAAGTTAACTAAGAATTTGATGTAATATAAAGTACGCAAAGCATACTTTTTTTTTTTTTTTTTTTAATTCTTAGCATACTAAATCAAAAGGAAACAAGCTCTAGACCTACTTTACAATAAATTGCCGAGTCTATCAATATGTTGTGTTGGTGAGAGTGACAATGGCTTCACTGTCAGGAGCAAAGGACTGTAATTTAATTTATATTCTTATCAGTCTTACATACACACGCCGAAGTTTGACTGCAGTGTGTGCGTGTGTGTCAATGTATTTTTTTAAAGGTCAAACATGATCCAACATTCCACTTACCTCTGTCACTTCCTCTGCTCACATCTGCTGCTTTTATTCATTCAATTTAAAAACAGTGACAGCAGTTAGAGCTACAGCTGCTGTGTAACTACTAGTCATACATTTGACTTTTTTGTGTGTGCGCGCATTTGCTTTTGTGTGACAAACACAACACATTATAGTCACCTTGCTATACAAACCAATTATTTATTTTTGCATGGAGCACAGATTGCATGGGATGAGGCCAGTTTTACTGACTGTGGGCGGATCTCATTTCTTTTAATTTCAATACTCACTCCTTGATGGGTCTAGACGTCTACTATAATATAAATGTAATAATATGTAAATAATAAACTTACATATTTCACTGAGTCAGTTTTATTTTGGGCAGTATTTAACATTACATAACTGATCGATAATTGCACTGGTTCATGGTTATTAATCACCGGAAATATTTTTCCATTAGGATGTAATTTTGCATTTAAAAACACATTTGGCCACGTCACGAGATGAAGGCTTTGATGGTTCTATTGGTGGGTGGAGCTAACATTTAACTAATGGAGCGAGGGTTGATGTCAGAGGAGGTTTCAAATTAAGAAATTAGATTAAGCCTGCATGTACAAAACTGAAAGTGAATGACTTTCATTATTTTAATATTGTAGTATGACCAATGACAGAAAAGGCTACAAAATAGATTGAATAATATTATATAGAGTGCAACACTTTGCGCATACTGTATTTGGTTTTGCTCAAGTCTAAAAAATATGAATGATGTTTGAAGGACAACGATGAAGACGATGGACAAGCGAACACTGGCAAAGCGGATATTCTTGCAAATGAACAAACAGCCAGAAAAGAGAAGTCTAAATGTGTCGAATTTACTCATTGACGTTCATGTGACATTCATACTACCTTACAGGCCCCGGTAGGTTTCCTTTCTTGAAGAGGATATTGCCTCACATTTTTAGGGAATAAACATTTGACAGTTGATCAACCTTTAAAGATTTAAAAGACCGCTGGTTAAAAGTGATATTTAGCTAAATGTACGTACGGCAGCTTTAGCATCAGCCATGCGGGCCTTCTTGAGTCTTGTTTTGGCTGCATCTAGATCCAAACGCTTGACCTGCAACAGCTTCCGTTCTTTCTGGAAACAAATGATGAACATAAACATACTTGTTCTCATTTCCAGGTACATTTTAAACAATGCTGTTTATTCTACCACATTTAGTTTTTCCATTTATTTACTTAAGCTGAAATCTAGAAACCAGCAGTCACAAGATAAACCGTCTGCCACAAAGAAACAGTCAAAGACACAGTTAACTGTTAACCACAAAGAAACAGTTCATCACTTAAGATTCTCCACCAAAGCTGTATCAAAAATTCTTGACTTTTGATCATATATTAATGGCATTAATTTATATACACAGCAGGCTGTAAATTGAACTTCCTCTTGAGGGATTATAATACATATATTTAGTAAATTAATTTCAATAATAAGCTTTTTCGTAGTAATTTGCGCTAGTCCCCCCCCCCCTCCAAAAAAAGAACAAAAACAAATTTCAAATTGGAGCAAAGTACACTGCGCGGCAGCTGAGCCTCAAGAAACACATTCATGCATCTTAAAACTTCCATGTCCAATGAACTGATCATGATTCAATGACAGTTTTCCCCAGTACAATCAACTGATATGAAAATATAAATTAATCTGTTCCTGCTGCCCCCCCCCCCCCCCCGAAAAAAACAAGTTTTTGTTTTAAATTTTAAAAAGCTAATTATTGTAAAATATGTATATTGTATAAAAAAATTAAAACAGAATATAGGGAAATAAAACTGTTTTATAATGTGTAATAAAGCCAAAAGTCATTATCATGCACTGTAGTATTGACGTGTGTCTTTCAAATGTTTGGCTCACAAAGCAAAAACTTCTAAGTTGGAGCACTCTTAACTAGTCAAGATACCGCTGTATGTTTGCAGCTTTCAACATGACTGAGATTGTAAAAATAATTTGATGTAATTTCACATTATAAAGTAGTTTGTCAACTGAAAAAAAGTTTCGAAAAATGTAAACATTTGCAGGAACAAAAAATAAAGCAAATAGATACTGACCTATTTAGCCACTGAGGTACAATTTACTGACTACAGATAAACTATTATACAACCATGAGCATTAGATTACTTGTCATTGCATGAAAAGCATAGAGAACTGAGCCAATGCCATCCATCAGTCACTACCAGCTCACCAGGATTGTTTTGAAGTCCCCCTCCAGAAAGTTCCTGAATGGGGTCAGGAAATTGATGGCAGAACTTTGAATTAACTCTCGCTCTGCGCCGCCAATCTGCTTCTGGGTCTCGCCACATTTTATCAAAGCATTTCCTACAATAGTGAGCGGAACAAACAATGCATCGCTCCCATTATTGCACTGGACAGGAGATGGTACGATCTAGAAACTAGCACTGTAACTCAGTCCTGCTGACTGGATAGTACAGAGCATACACTGTATGTACTGAAAATATACACAGTTGATAGTCACCATACGCAGTCCCAGGACCACACTCATTTCCTGAGTCAATCATGGATTGGCCCAACACTTCATGGTTGTTCATTCGCGTCGGGGCCTTTTTTTCCAGTTTCTCATACACAAATTCCTCCAGTCGGACATCTGGAAATTACAAGGGAAACTCAATTACAAAAGTCATGAGACAACAGTGAGGGGGCCATGTACATAAGGACTGTAAAAGTCAACACATTGAACACAAGAAAGCTCCAGACACTAAAAAATGCAACTATTTGAAAACAAAAATACAAATCCAGTTGACCATTTGTCGTGTTTTCCTGTAAAGTGATGCGAATTAAGGAGGGTGCACAGCTGGGTTGACGGAGGTCACAAAACAGTAGGATGTCAAACGCCATCTTGGAGATGCTACGTCCTTTCAAATGTAAAATTCCTCATATTGTATACGTAATCTTAGTCTGAGTCTGCACATAACAGAATGTATTACTTAGCCTATTTAATTAGGAGTAAAGAGTATGTTCTTACTTGGGTTGGGCTGTAATAAGACTTCGGTCTGCTTCATAATCTTTTCTGCCCATTGCTTGGTGGCCTCAGCTCTTACCAAAAGATTCTCCAAATGGGCATCCAACTCTGTCTTCTCAGCCTGACCAAACTTCTCTTCTGTGAACTTTTGAAAGAGCCAAACACACATTCAACTAGATATCAAATGTAACGTTCAGCGTACTTTTTTGGGGGGCTTGAATGTCGCCTCATATTATCAGCTAAAGAGGAGCATTATCTTTTTAGCGGCCTGTTTTGATGGTTATGTTAACCAACTAACGTACCAACGGACACACGGACATTGCCTTGTTTCATGACTTAGCATAGTAGTGTTGAGACACACATCTCGATGTTTACCAAAATATTGTTTGTATCAACACTGTCAAAGCTGAGGTTGCGAGATTTTCGAAAAGTATCTTTGGCGGTAAGCTAGCAGCTAATTAGCAATAACTTCCACCAGCAAAACGTTTACTTACTTGTACAGCACGGCTCAGAAAAGTACCGGCGTCTGCAGCAAGCCGCTTGACATTAAAATCCATGACAATGTGGATAATTGAATCTTGATACTACGGTAGGCTTATTTCAAAGCAGTCCAACTTCCATCTCTTGAAACCGTCACTGAAGCAAGTTTTTGTCGAAAGTTCCACCCAGCTGTTGAATGTAACAAAGATGATATAACGACGAGAGCGTTCCCTCTCCATACAAAGAAATATGACAGTTGGACTGATACTGCGCATGCGGTCTTTAGGCGACTCGTGTCGAACAGCTGAGTGTTATGGTGGCGTTATTCGCTTGTTTCACACTCTAAGCTTTGAAAAGACTTTCTTCTCTTTTTTTCTTTCATTGTTTTTACGTAATAAAGGAGAACGTTGGGCCGATTACCTTAGATTGGAAAATGAAAATGTCCTTTAAAAAAAAAGAAGAAAAAAATATATATAAATATATATCTCAAATGGTAATTTAGCAGTACGTTTTAAAATGAGATAATTGCCCGATGTAAACGCACAAAATCCTCCACAGTAAATCTAAAATAAAATGGAAGTTCGTAAAATACAGGAAGGCCTCCATTTGCAAATACAATGTACCCACACAATCCATATACATCCATGGATAACACCAGCCAATCACAGGGCGCAGATCGACATTCACCTTCCCGTTTATGGACAGTTTTGAGTCTTCAATTGCTCTAACATGTATTTTTTTTAATGCGAGAAGAAGAAAACCACACAAGGAAGGAAGAAAATGCGCACAGGCAGGTTGGACCTCAAGATTCAAATGCCGCACCATTTCTAGCCCATTTTGGGGGGTGTTCAAGCACCCCTAAATTAAATCCCAGCCCTACTAAAATTTAAGTCATTATTTAATGTACAGTATGTCCTTTTAAATAATAATAATAATATTAATTCAGTCACTGCCATTGACGGCTATAGGCGTAAAAAAATCATTTTAACTATTTATATTATTATTTTTAATTTTTTTCCCACTTTTGTTAACAAGAGTATGAAAACCTAGAAAAAATATATTGTACATATAGAACAGATATAACATTTGTGATTAATCATGAGGTAACCTTTTGGTTTAAAAAAAAAAAAGATTATTAAACAAATGTCTAGGTTTTCATACTCTTATTAACAAAAGTGGGAAAAAAATGTTAAACTAATAGAAATAGTTCAAATAAATTTTTGACGTTTATAGGCGTCAATGGCAGTGAATGAGTTAACATACATTAGGCCTACTTCATTAACATGTAATATTTTAACAACAAAATTACAGCAACACTATGCTCCTCTTGTGTAGAAGTGGGAATTAAATTGCATGAGAATGTAAACAAACATTCAGTTTTTCTTGCCTGGTCAAGAGGTCAGCACACCTAAACTTCCCCCCTCACCCCTGTTTCGAACCTCAAAACTGCGAGGCAGACCTGCTAACCATTATTCCACCATGCTGCTCTCACATCATCATTACATGGCCATGAACTTTTGACCTCTCGGCCATGGCCATCAGCCCACATTGCCCCCCCCCACCCCACCCTCAAAATATTGTATGCTGATGCTAACCATAAACATAATAGTATTTTAATGACTTCTGCATTAACTCCAGGTGGTGGAGTCACTAGAGAGTGGTAGGAGGAGGCTCATCTGTCTCATGTCAGTGGACAGGACGTGGGTGTTTTTTGTTGTCAAGGCCTGACTCCAAAATTTACAATTGCAACAACATTCAAATGTGGTGTAATAACTAAGCCTCAAGATCTTTCTCTGCACATTGTCAATGTCAAATTTAAGCGACAGGATGGATTTGTTTTTGAATTTCCAAACAAATTGACACGGGAAGGGTGGCAATATTTTCAGTTTAAAATTTATTTGATGACCCTCCATTCATTTCTTAGAAAATCCCCCTTGGGGAATTGGACTCTGGCAGATTGGGAGGGGAAAACAACTCTTCAGGTCTGGATATAATTATGCCAGACATGTACGACGACCTGCTGTGTTGGAGGAAGTCAGGCACAGGGAGAAATCAAATGACTTCCCTGTGTTTGTTACCTATGCACTCTTAGCCGTGACCTATTTACCCAGTTAAACAATGTTGTGGAAGTTTATTCATCATCAGGTTCATTCATGTGTTATTCTTAGGCAACACATTTGGTCATGTCAGATATGAACATTTATAAGGATTATTTTCTGACTATCTTGCCTATTTATTATCATCCAGGAGCATGTTTGACTCTCACTGTAGTCCATACTGTGTATTACATGTAGTTTCTCATTCAATAGTCTAAACTAGTGACCGTCCTGTAGACATAAAAACTGCACTTAATACAAAAACAACCATTGCTTTGAAAAGAAAGGCTCAGACTGATTCTGTTAAAGAAAAAAACAAACAAACCAGTTGTTATACATAACATACACAATGTACTGTAAAAGTTAAAGATGTTGGCTATCCCAAGTTCAAATCTGTTGTCGTGAGTGCTTAAAATGAATGAATATAGAAGTCAGCACTTTTAGGAACGCAGAACAGCTCCTTTGAGGGAAGCATTATTTTCAGTCTCGAGTTGTTCCAGTAGTAAATCTGCTCTTTCGCTTCTCAATAACCAAACATGCTCAATGGAGTGGGAAGACGAAAACCAAATACATTCTTCACTTCAGCAAAAATCTTCATTTTTCCAGACCTTGTGAAACCTCAGCTATCCATCTTGCACTTTGGAACTTCAATTAAAACATCATGCACAAGCAAGTAACACTATCCTTTATTAGCAACTGATGGTTTTTAACAGCAAGCTCATGTTCTTACCCAACTCAAGCGCTTGGCATAGACTCCCCTCTTCTTACATAATGCAACTTTGACACAACAAACGGATTCAAGTCTCGTTCAGTACTCCAAGACTTTTTAAACGAGACTGTCATGAACTGTCATTTCAAAGCACATCTGCAACTTAAGGAAAGTGAATAGCATTGAAAGGCACTAAGCTCACCAATATCAGGGGGGATAATACGAGGCAAGATCAATGATTAACTGCAATTTAGGCAGATTTTTTGAACATATTTTCAACAAGCTCCAGCAGCCGAGGATATCTGAATGTTCGCTTTTTCCAAGACTCAGGGATTCCTTGGAGGCCAGTCTGCAAAGATACATTTAAAAACAAGATTGACTGACACATATTGAACAAAAGTTCAATCAGGCTCAAACTCATATCAGTGCATAATATTTTATTATTATTATTATTATTATTATTATTTTTACACATTATGAGTACACCAGAACTTCAAACATTTAAATTTTTGTTTGGAGTTTGGATCCCCTTTATTGGTTAAAATAGAATTCTCTATATGACAATATGAATTAAATCAAAAGACTCAAGTTTGTCTTGTTTATATATATATTATATATACAGTATATATATACATATATATATATATATATAAACAAAACAGCGAAATGCCAAGGACAAAGAAGGCAAAAATGCTGCTTGTCTTCCATTGTTGCCCTCTGTTTACCGTGTGTCCTTTTCTTTGCTACATTTATTGGCAAGTTACACTGTGTCATGCTGCGATGATGTCATTGTAACTGACGCAGCTATCACTATCCCGCCTACACACCCCCACAATGGAAACACGAGCCAGATCAGCGTTTACTGTTCTGAATCATACTATGGGGAACTGAATTAAAGTGAGACTCATGCAGCTCAAGATTAGGTGTACTGGGTCCGAATTGAATGTTTCAAGATACTACCCACCTATATGTAATAGATCCTTTATGTGAGATGCATGCGAAAGCCTTGACAGCTTTCTGTGTTTTGGCGACTTTCCCAGATACAAAGAGAACATTAATGCCTTTTTAAAGCAGCCATTTTTCTTGCCTTTCTGACAGTGTTTCCTCAGTGGAGTAGTTTGATACGTTGCCATTTTAAACTGTGCTGCAGATCGTAAAAGCGTGACAATTGATGTAACATGCATGCACATATTCACAATGGGGAAGTAACAATGGTATCACAGTTAAGATAAGACTCTCCAGACTGAACAGCCATTATATTTGCAGAATACTGTTTTTAATTGGATGTGTTATGCGCCCAGGAAGAAACATTTGCATTTTGTTAGGGAGGTGAGAAATTTAATTTTTGGCCTTGACAATGGTCTGTGCACTATAGTTTTAGTATAATCTTGCCAGCACACAAAAATAGAATGTTTTGATACTTGTGTTAACAGTCTTTTGAATTATTTTGTTACATATGATTTAATCAAAAAATAAGTCATTGTCCCTAATTTCTGTTGGTTTACGATATAAACCCCTATTAGACCAACTATCATAAAAACAAGGAAACGTTAATAGCATCATCAAGTGCTTGAATGTGAACTTTTGAGCCAGTTTACCAGGCTTCTCTCAGAAACAAACAACCCAAATGTTTTTTTGTTCAATAAAACAAACAAACAAACAATATGCCATACTCAAGAAATAATGATATGCTTTACTTTTTTTTTTTTTTTAAGTGACAGTGTATATGATTTTACGGCCATGTAGCGGTGAACTAATGGAATGCAACAATTTTGAACAACGCTCACCACAGTGCCTCAAAATACTACCAATTATTATTTGGTGTGAACGAGCAAGCGAGCAGGAGCTAGAGGGAGCAGCGAGCGAGAGCAGCTAGCAAGAACTAGCCGGAGCGGCTAACCAGAGTGGCTAGTGGGAGAAGCTAGTAAAAGCTAGCGAGATCAAAGCAAAGGGAGACAAGCAGCGAGAGCCCGACTGACGGGACTCAGCAACGACCACCTGCAGGCCCAGCTGAGGAAGGTAAGCGGTGATTGACCTATTTGACACTAGCTGCAAGCACCACCAGAGGCTAACTACGTTCACGTAGTTCTTCTCATTTGGGTATCTTACCCATGTAATATAATTAACGATTACCAGACCTAAGAGTATATAAAAAAATGTATATTGATGTTATAGCATTTTTAAAAAAAAACCATATTATTAATATTAATTGTGGGTTATTAAAATGAATGAATTATTAGTTCACCACTAGATGACACTAAGTCCTACACATTCAAATTATATTTTTGCATTAAAAAATATTTTTGTTTTGAGGTTTCACATACTGGTAGGCCTATATCAACAATTAGAGATACATGAAAGTAATTTTGGTAATTAATTACTAATATTGTTCGTATAGGGCATCTGTGCCAAATGTGACACAGGTAATAAACTTGCCAATAAACTTGCTAAGCATTGCATATTAGTAAAGATATTCTGAACATGATGAAACTCAACTAAATGTCAAATGTGGAAGTCAACCTTAAACATTTGTTGTTAAATGTGACTCTAGTCACATATTAGTCTAAACATGACATTCTGAATAATATCACATTTTTGGAACATGAGCTGTGAAGCAAAATCCAGCCGTTTTCTCCATCTCAGGGGGCGGCCATTTTGCCACTTGCTGTCGTTCAGGCAACAACCAATCCGATCTCTCTCACTTATTTTCTGAAGCGCTGTGATTGGTTGTTACCTGAGACCTGAGCAACATTGATGTCATCTTCAGTGACAGCAAAAAGGCCGCCTCCTGAGATGAAGAAAAACGGCTGGATTTTGCTGCTAATTCCACTAATGCAATATTAACCAAAATACCATAATTAGACTAGTAGGGAGGCATAGAACATATTATAGTCAAAAATGTTTTTTGGGGGGGGTTGACTTTGCCTTCCCTTCATTTGTAAATTGGTCCGTTTCCCCCCCATTGCTGTACCTGTGCCCCGAAGCAAGCCCCAATGAAGGCGGCTCGGCTGGAGGTGCATCCCCCGCAGCGCATGGTGTCCCTGACAGCTTCATCCAATTTGCTGGACGTGAGGACTCCATGTAGTGCTCCTTGGAATGCACCAGGCAAAGCTGGACAGAACCGTCATTTAGTTGCACATTACGTTGCACATCATGACTACCCTCCTAGGCCAAAACTGTTCACATGAGTATTTATTGTCTGCACCTTTTTTAGCCTTATAAAAGTTGAGGCACTTAACACGGTAGGAAGGGGAAAATAAAAAAGCTAGTTGAAAGGAGATCATTAGTGTAATGATGAAAGGCTAGAACAGAGGGGGAAAGAGTTTTGCCATGTCATCAGACTATCTGACTACCTTACCTCATGTGTTTGTGAAGAGAGTGGGTATGAGCTGCTGGGATGTCTTGGCTAGGTTGTTCTTCACCTGGTGAATGTGTGCTTACGTGGAGATATGAAAAAAACAAGTTAGGCTTGTAACTATATTAAATATTGTGAATGATTTTAATGATCTCAGTATTTCTTTCTGAAATATCTTTCTCACTGTCACCTTACATCATACATAACTCTATAAATGACTAAAAATAATACAAAAACATTTGGAACTGAAGAAGGAGAGGTAATTGATTCAGACTTGCACATTCCATTGGCCTAGTGTGGGTGTACACAACAAACACACAGGAATCTTACCAATAACTTCATTATCAAGCTCTTGTGGGTTCTGTCTTTGTGGATCATTCAACTGAGCCAAAACGACTTCCAGAGCTTTGGAACTTGGACCATTCAGAATAAAATGTTCCAAAAACCTGACCACATTCATAAAACAGACAAAACGGTTGAGGATTACAATTTTCCCTCCAATGAGAAACCAAATGTTAAGAATGGGATGTCTTCGATGTATTTCCTTACCTAGCTGCAGCCAATGTCACAGCCACACACATATCATTATTTTGGGTCACCCTGATCACTGTCTCCACTTTCTCCAGCATTTCAGGTTGGCCAGCATATAAAGCCACCACTGGAGCCAGCTTGGTGACGCTGTCCATCTGGCAGTCCTCGTCACAGCCTCAAACACACGTGCAAACATTTCATTTATTATTATTATTATTATTATTATTATTATTATTATTATTATTATTATTATTATTATTATTATTCACCAGTTTCTTTTTTGCCAGCATCCACATTTCTGAAGAACGCTTTCAGACTCGCATTCAGCCAAGGACCATCGATTGGAAGGACAGCTTTGGGACCTGGAAAATGTAATCATTTGTCACATTCATTCATTTTTTGTTGTTGCTGACAGGTTTAAAAACTATGACGAACCCATTAAATGGTTTATGTCTCACTTCACAGATGTGACTACTTATTAAAAACAAGAAGTAACAGAAACGGGATGAGGATGATCAAACTGTGAAATTGTACTGTACCTCCTTTCTTGCGGTAGGGGTCATTGAGTGGCAGGTCGTACACTGTCCCCGCGCCAAAGAATTTGTAGATACGTTGAGTCAAATCCTCCACATTTACACCTGTCAGGCATCAGGCGATTACAATTTTTAATTGTAATTAATCGCATTACTTCAATAGTTCGCTCATGATTAATCACAAATTTTATATCTGGTCTAAATGTACAATATTTTTTTCTTACTCTTGTTAACAAAAGTGGAAAAAAATGTTAAACTAATAGAAATAGTTCAAATGAATTTTTGACGTCTATAGCCGTCAATGGCAGTGAATGAGTTAATTAATTTAAATTAATTAATTATTTTATTTTATGTTATGAATTCCTTTTTATTAATTTAAGGTCATTTTGATCAATTTACTAAGGTCAATAATGGACGTTTAAACTGCCAAGATTTCATATAACAATTTTTCCACAATATCCAATCTTTTTTTTTTTTCATTTTAATTGGGTCATGGGTCACCTGGAACCTAACCCAGCTGATCTTGAGCGAGAGGCGGGGTACACTCATAGACTGTTGGGAAGTCAATCGCATGGCACATATAGATAAACAGCTATTCACTCACTTTTATAGCTATTGGCCATTTTAATTGTGTTCAGTTATCCTAAAACATATATTTTTGGAATTTTTAAGTTAACCGGAGTAACCACAGGAAACCCATAAAAAAAAAAATATTAAAAAAAATATTACTTAAAAAAATATTATTATTATTATTATTATTATTATTATCTTCTCCTTTCACACTGGCTCACAATGGTGATGACGCATTTAAGTCTTTACAAAATCTCTTTTACAATATATGACACATTGTCCCGCCTGACTCAGTTGTGTACCTCCACACTGACTCAACGATTCCAACAGGACGTAAGCTTGGTCGGCATAGCACGTCTGCTCGCCCGTCTTCCTGCGGTAGAAAGGATTTGCAGAGTCGGCACGAAACTCTGGTGTGGGTTCCAGGTCAGCGAGAACTTCTTTGAGTCTGTCTGGATTGTAAATCCAGTGCATGGGCTGGGCTGCATTGGAGAACACACACATACAGTACATGCACAGACAAGAAAACAAGAGTATATAAAAGTCTACAGAAAATTGGAACCCGTCACAAGCTGTTTGTTACTTATTTAAGACACTCAGGCTCCTAACATGCAGTCAAAATGTCTCAAGAGATACGCCTCTTTTTTTTATCAGCTTGAACAGATGCCTCACATGCATGTACTCTTGATAAAGGTCTGTTTTTTATGACATACGCGACAAAATAAAACAAAAACCCATTAATTACGTTATTTACAGTTCCTATTAATTAAAATATATAATTTATTTTCACTCGTTTTTATCTTGTGCAAAAATTTCAATGTCAAACTGCATTTGGCTATTTGATAAATTAATTTTACAACAGAGCTGGTTAGAAAAACAGTTGTACAACAATTACCATGACATTTCTGCTTTTAGTAATAACAAGCAGTAATTCCATGTTAGCCTAATTACCATGTCTTATCTTACCTGCTGCATCTGCAACTGCTGCCCCTATAATGGCCCCATTGGCTCTGTCTTGCACACTCAAGGCCATCTGCTTCCAACAGAGTTGAAAAATAAGCAACTGAAGTGAAATACTGGTATTAAAACACATAAATGAATGACAATCTGTTGGAGTTAAAATGACCCTCTACGAAGAATTATGATCATTAACATTTATTTCAAAAGAAAACATGACTATCAATATGCATGACCACTAAGAGGAGTAAAAATGTGATGCGTCATTCTAAAAGATAAATGCACTCATGTTTATTCTTACCTTGGAGTCTCTGTGTGACCTTGTTGTAAGCCACTTGACGTGTTTTGAAATATCGTCTGTTCCGCCCCCTCAAAATTAGGGGGCGGGTACCACCGGCCCCTGACAACAAACTCCAATGGCAAAACAGAGGATGTGTTAAGTTTAGCTTACGTTAGTCAAATATATCTTAGTAATGTTTTCATGTCATCGATTTTTTAAATCCTTCAGATAGAAAGTAACTAATGATGACATCGCTTTCATAGGGCAGGAGGGTGACTAGACCAATCTTTTTATTTTTTTATTTTATTTTTTTTATTTTTTTTTCTGGAGAGCTCAGTATTGTTCATTCGGTAATTTTACCGATTTGACATGTCATCATCATTGCTGTCTTTTTTTTTTTTGTATGTGGGTGAGTATGTGTGGTGTGCGTGTGCGTGTGTGTGTGCGTGACTAGGCCAATCTGATGCGTCATGTTCACTCTCTCTATACACCTTTCACTCCATTGCCTCCATCCTGATGCTTTCCCAGCTGACCCCCATTGGTGATTCCACTCAGATGAGACCCTGCATGGCATGGCCTGGCTCCATTTGTCCCAGATCTCCCTTGGGGATCCCAGGCCATTAATTTCTCTTATGGCCCTTTCAACAAACAAAATAGACTCACCCAATCAATTCCGGTTAACAACAATGAACACAAGCTCAAATACACGGTCACTGAAAACCTGTCAGTTGTTTTCTATTAGTAGTAGCTTTCAATACTAGTATATACAAAGACACTATTTTCATTTTTAAAAATTACATTTACTATAAATTGCTGTTTAAATACACAGTATTTTAAACTAAACAACCAACAGGAAATGGAGAGAGGGCGATAGCTTGCGCCTCAATGCCGGGAATATATAAATAGATCCTCCACTGTCTCCAGATCAAGTCACACAAAGAACAGGCTGGACATCTATCAATGACAACCAGGAGGTGTGACCACGTGCATGGGGGGGATGGAGACATTTTGGAGCAACGGGCATCTGTCTGGACGGTGGGAGAGGGGCTGTAAAGTACTCACATTTAGCCAAATACTTTGAACTTTGTTATCATAGTGATGCTAGCCAAGTGTCACAAACTGCATTACTAGTTATTTTCTTTTACAATGACTAATTTTACTTTGTATTATTAAAGTGATTTAATACATGACTGCTCATAAAGTTACCTTTTTTTCATGAGATGATCTTGACAATGACAATGACAGATTAGGTGTTCATTTTCTCAAATGGGATTCATTTAAATAGAAATAAACAGAATTGTGTTTAAAAATAAGATGATTCCAACTTTATGAGCAATGTTAACAATTTTCATACATATATACCGCTGTTTGGGTTTATCTATCTACTGTCTCTATACTTAACAGTGCAATTAATAATACAAAATAATAGGGTGAAATAATTTGAAATCATTGATGCATAATTCTTAGAGTCTAGGTCACTAAAATTGATACAAACAAATTTACTGCACACACATATTTGTATCTTATAAACATCTTGAATCCATATATTTTGTATGAACAGCACAAATGATTATACATGATATAACACGTGGCGGGAGATTAGCCATGGACGGCGCTACGCTGGATAGCCCAAAAAAATTCCCAAAAAAAAAATAGAGAGCAAAAAAAATGACTGGAAGTTATTAATAGGCAAAAAAAATACAGGCAAAACAAAGAAGTGCTGCCTAGGAATAACAAAAACAAAGAGGCGCCACCATGTGGCGCGGTGCCATACTACGGATTATTACAATGACTGGTTATAATCAAACTGCATTTGATTGTCTCATGTTGTCTTTACTTTCTCTTTCTAGTCTGCAACACCAGTTGCCATCCTCCTGGATTATAACCATATTATTGAATTTTACTTTCACTTATTTCACTAAAGCCTAATAAAAAACAAAGACCAAGGTTAAATTGCACTTGGAACACTGTGTTATACCTTTCTCCCCCCGTCCTGTATTAATCCAATGAATGCTGATAATTCTCCTTCTGGATGGCTCCTCTTCCATTGTGGTAGAGGAAACTGTAACAGGAGAACGGTGTTAAGCAGTACATCAGCATCCGGTCGCCTGTCACCTCTCCTGTCATCTGCGCTATGCCAGCCATGGCATCCCATGGAAAATAGCACCGACTTGTCTCGAACAGTCCTTAATTTAAACAGTTAAAGCACTGAGTTTTATCAAAGTTTCTGCATACATATAAAGGCAAGTCTTATGTGAGTGCAAGGAAATGGTTCTAGCTCATGTGTTTACAACAACATAATCTGTAGGCTCATCTGCACATGCATTGTTTCCACAAGCCTGTGTGCTCAGCTGCTGTTTATAAATGCGTTTCGGGGGATTCATTGTCACACATTCTGCACGGTGCACTTTTGATCACAGTTTCTTTTTTTAAGTGCTTTTCTTTCTGCAAAGTTGAAGTAACACAGTTTTAGTTTTCTTCTCTTGCTTTCATTTTTTAATGGAATACTGTAAGCAACCACTTATAGCTCAGTTAACGGGATTAATGTAACCTTGGTGCATAGCCTACACATATGTAGCAAGTGTATGGCCAGAAGTATGTACTGTATTGGGTTTTTTTGGTAACAAATTTAAAATGCTCCAGTTGTAATTTATCTGTTTTGCATTGTTTTACTTTCAAGATATTCGAGCACCCGATTGCTCTTTTCTTTTGTGTGAATACAAAGAAGGATCAATACAATCTCACTTGGACTGCTTGTGTGCTTCTCCTCTTAACAGGAAGGGGACATCCTTCACATTCTATGTTCTGAAGTCAACAGTTTCATGTGCGTTTACAATCAGGGCATGCAATACAATGGGGTCTAATTTTAAATTTTAATTAGATTTACTTATCTAGATTCAGAGGCTCATCAAAATAATAATAATAAAGCACCATACAATGAACTATTCTCTATATAGTAAATGTGGAGCAGAGCAATATCTGCATCTTTTATTGCCATTAATAGCCTATTCATTAAATAAAATACTTATTACACATTTACATTTCAAATTTCTGGTAGAATCATAGGTCTCTCAAACAGTATATCCAGGTTTAACCCATTTTCAATCATATATCAGGATCTACTGAAGGGGTTCTTCCCAAACCACGACATGTCACTGTATCAGTTTAATCAACGTTAATAGGCATGATAATGAGCTTGGTAGTGGACAAATTCTGAATGACCTTCTTGTCGTCGTACGATGATGTAAACAGGAACCGCTGTGTTCGCTCACGGAGGAAACAATAGTGTCGTCAGACTGTTAATTGACACTGGTAGGGTGTAGTAGATGGCGAAGGAGGCCTAAAAGGGGTTCATTGTCAAAAGACATAATGCATATGGGGGCAGTGACAATTTGTGAGATGGTGTATTTAATCAGGAAAGAAAGAAATAGAAAGCAGCCATTCAGAATCTATACTCATTATAATACTTTGGCATAAATGGCTAATAAGCTAGAAAATATGTGTCCAGAAAATTGTAGTGATCATGAGCACATTGAGAAAGTGAAAAAATATTGCTGAATAAATAGAAAGTTACAGTATATGGTTGCAAATCAATGATTTTGTGAGAGTTTTTGCTCTATGCTAACTGTGTTAGCACATGTGTTAACTGGTTAAGAACAAACTTAATTGACAATTCCAAACCCCAATGCAATGCAAAGCAAATCTAAGAAGATGAATGGTTTGTATTTGTTTTGCCTGTGATTAGTGTACCGTGTAGGCAGATTGAAACAACATTTCATGACATTTTGAATTTAAAATAATCAACACAAATCAAATTATTACGATCCAAAGTCCAATGCTTTTTCAATGAGAGGAGAGCCTCATTTCACCGAGTATGACCACTATTTAGACACGTGACATAAGCTTGGAATTGTCAATACAAAAATAATAATAATAATAATAATAATAACAAAGCTGAGTGGCTTCAAGGAACACACTTACTGAAAACAAAGCAAATAAAAAAGTAAAAAATGACACAATATGCCAATTCTGCTGAGTCATGTAGACCCCTCAAAATGAATACATATAGGTTGGTCATTGAACAAGTGTGTGAGGGAAACATTTTTTAAGGGGGTGCTGGACCAATTTGGGATTTTAACTCACATCGAACCATCACTTTTAGCAGACAGGAAAATTCCCCCCAATTTTCGAATGACCCACTGACACAAGAGAAATCTACTTATACAGTAACTGACCAATAAATAAGTATTTGTATTTTGTGGATATTGTTTTTTTGTGTGCTGATATTGGGTACAAATATTGGGGGAAGGATAAAATACAAGGGTAATACTACAGGAAGAAGTCACAGTTTTGTCTTCTGCAAAGTAAAGCAGTGTGAAGCGGAAGAGGATGAGGGGGAGGGAAGAGAGAGAGAGAGAGAGAGAGAGAGAGAGAGAGAGAGAGAGAAAGAGAGAGAGAGAGAGAGAGCGAGAGAGAGAGCGAGAGTGGGCGCACTCCATCCAGTCATACGAGCACACAAGGCTGTCATCCTCACACCGACTGCAGCCCGTCGATCTGCGACTGTGGTCCTGCTCCATTTTCAGCGGATTGCAACATGGACACGCTCTAAAGCGCACTACCCAAGCTAGCCCACTTGTCAAATACCCGAAAATTCGTCCTACTATCGGCTCAAGTGAGAGTAGTAATGATGGAGTATTGGAGGCAATGTGCGCTGTGGTTGATCAACTGCAAGGTGCTTCCAGCAAACCATCGGGTTACGTGGGAGACTGCGCAGGTATTCGACTTGGCCCAAACCCTCCGGGATGGAGTGCTTCTTTGCCACCTCCTCAACAACCTCAGACCCCACTCTATCAACCTAAAGGAGATCAACCTGCGACCTCAAATGTCACAGGTAAGATAAGAGAATATCGCGTCCGCTACGCTGTCAAACTGCATCGTGACGCCAACGCCAGACTTCTTTAACATTGACGCCACTTTAAGAGTTCCTTGACCACTTAGCGAACAAACACACGTAAAACAACAAATTCATCAATCCACATATATATATAATAGAGAGTAGTTAAGTACGGCATGATATAATTAACGATTTGGACATTTGCTTCAAGAAAATCTTTACTTTGGCTCTAATTTGGGTGCATTACCGACTCTATATGTTCCACGAAATAACAGATAATCCCATAATAGTCAATATTTTACCCTCCAAAAGAGCGACAGGTTGCTGTATGAGCGCCAAGTGCAGTGGGCTATACAATCCGTTTGCCATTAGATTATTATTATTATTATTTTTTTAAAGATACACATTTGTTAGGACAGGAGTAAACTTTAAATCTGATATTAAGTGAATCAAATTTGCTGCCAAAGTTGGGCGAGATGTCAAAGGCATTAACGATTTGGGTTCATTTGGTCACTTTATATTTCTGTTTGGTAATCTTTGAGCAATCATATTAAAATGTTAGTGTATGGGTGATAAGGCAAAGTGTGAATGTATTATTTTTTCTATATAAAATTCAAAGTGACAGTTAATAAGGATTTAAAGGAAAGAAAGTTTAGATTTTTCAATGTTCATTCATTTTAAAAATTCACTATTAATTTCAATAATATGCAAAAAAATATGTTCTATCACAACAATGTATTAAAAAAAATATATATATATACAGTATAATGTTAGGGTTATCGCTAGTAATTGTATTACATGGGTCAGCTGACATTCGTTTCATCGCCATCTTTCTGCTACGGATACCCGAAGGGGACAAGACAAGCTAGTTATAGGTGGTAGTCAAAATGCACATGTTTCCAACTTAGGTCATTGCATTCTATTAGTTCACCAATAAATGGCAAAAGTTGCTACACTTTAAGCAAGGCTAACAATGTGTATTTTTTTTTGGCTAGTTTAGTTATAATGAAGAAAACGAGCTCTTGATGTAGTTCTAGTTCGTGATTTAAGCACTGTGAAAGCCACAACAACTTGGAGTTCTAGTAAATCAGTGTCACTGTTAGATATGTCCATAGTTGAAACAATAGAGAGTTGTGGCCACATGGTTTGTATTTGTCAGATAGCATCTGCTTCAATAGCTGGACAGCGGGCCAGATTAATATTGAGTGTTGGATTCGGTGACCACATAGCGACTGTGAAACTCACCTACTAAGCCTGCAGTGGTACTTTAGTTAGACAGTAACAGCCATTTGAAATAGAAAATATAATTTGTATTGATGTCATGCCATGGATGGCGAGTGGTATTAGGCTTGTTTCCTGGAAAAAGCTCTCTAAACACAATGCCACAGTGGCCGGGTCAATATAATACGCAGTTAGGTCTCTCACAATCGAACAGGGTATCCGCTTGTCAGCTCCAGCAGGTCAAGTGGACAATTTAAATAAGCATTTCCAATTGTAATGACATCAAAGGCGATGGAAACAGCGACTGAAGGATCTTTTCACCCAGACAAAACTTGATTGAGGTTGTAAGTGGAGAAATATTTACTGCGAGATGTTAAGCCTGCAGCTATTAGTAGCGACATAGGTAGACATTAATGTAAGTGAGTAATAGTGTTTTATGTTGGTCATGACATAATGCTGCAAAAGAACTGTAATGTTGTATTTATGCAGAGTGCATGACCTGACTATGATTGGGTTATTTATAGGCAGAGTTTGCTTTATGCATGGTTGAATGGCTTACTCACACTGGGAGCCAGTAGTGGTGCTACATGCAGAGCGACATTAGTGTGGTAACATGGCTGGAAATGACATAGCGCATTTGTTATTTCATGTATGTTTCCTTAAAGTGGAATTTAACCTTAAACATTTCTTGACAATAATATGTTATATGTGACCTCACTAGTCTAAACATGACATTCTGATTAGTATTACATTTTTGGAATATGAGTTATGAAGCAAAATCCAGCGTTTTTTATCTATCTCAGGGGGCGGCCATTTTGGCACTTGCTGTCGCCTGAAGATGACATCAAGGTTGCTCAGGGCTCAGGCAATGACCAATCAGAGCTTACTTGTTTTCTGAAGCTGCGCTGTGATTGGTTGTTACCTGAGACCTGAGCAACATTGAAGTCATCTTGAGTTGATAGTAAGTGGCAAAATGGCCGCCAATTGAGATGGATTAAAAAACAGCTGGATTTTGCTGCTTAACTCATATTCCACAAACACAATATTAATCGGAATGCCATGTTTAGACTAGAAGCGGCACACACTTGTACAACATACTATTGTAAAGAACATTTTTGAGATGACTTCCCTTTGAATGAGTTTTTACAAGTTTAGGTGTGAATGTGCGTGTGGAAGGAGACAAATAATTAAAAAAAAGATTGTTTTGTACAGTGTCTTGAGTCGATTACTACGCAATATTAACCTGAATACCATATTTAGACTAGTAGGGTTGCATAGAACATATTATTGTAAAAAAAAAAAAAAGAAGGGGGTGGGGGGCAGGGTTGACTTCACCTTTAAGACTTTAATACTAATATATTAGGCTAGAGTACAATTCATGCACACATTGTCACTGTAATATTCTGAGTACTGACTTTGGTCATCAGTACTTAGTTGAAAATCTGTGTCATTTCCTTCTCCTCTCTAAGCTACGTTTACATAATTGAGGGTGGAGCTGAATTCTCTTTTTTTGCGGCGCATAATTCATGAGGGCCCCTGGCAGCTATTTTGTCATTGGCCAATAACAACACACTGCAGCCTGGGACCCATGGGACCTTCAAGATGGAAAGACAAAGGCAGTGATGGGACCGGCCTACAAAGAGAGTCTGGGTCCCCCTATAGACTCATATTTCCAATGATGCTCAAGAACCCCGAAGGGGCTCGCCACAACTGTGCTTGTGTTGGCTGCGTAATTAAAGCATCAGAACAGAAGCTCTTGAGTTTGCCATCGGGATAAGTTGCTTCTCATTCTGCAACATTTGCTACAACAATAAAGAGTCAGCAGGCAGCTTGTTTGCAAAGAGCCGTTAGATTATGAAATGAAGTAGCTTGGATGTTTTTTCCGCTCAGGAAATTAGTTGCTTTACGTTGTGGTGAAGGTACAGCTGAATTGATGAGCCACATGTTGTGTATGTGAATGCAAGGATGTATAAAATCATGTTGTTTACAAGGTACGTCATAAACATTTACAACAAAGTCTATCAAATTTGCAGTTAAGGCCTCCAGAATAAAAATCACACTCTTTGATCATTGTTTTACAAGGCTGTATATATTCAATTATAATGTCTAGACAACCACTGTAACTGCCACATTTGACTTTTAACATAAATAGTTAACAGTTCAAATTCATCTTAGGTTATGAACCAACTGAAAGTCTCAACTTGGAAGTTGTCCCCGATTCCTGTGCTTGGGAGGTTGCTGTTATCTTCTCGTCCCAAAAAAAAACACACACACGAGATTATAGAACATTGTCGCAACTATTACAACAGAACACATCTCCCACACAGACCAGCGGCAGCACAGAAAATCAGGAAACAGAATAGAGGAAGGAAATGAAACTAAACATGCCCTCAATAAAGCTCAGCCCAAAGCAGCGACATGTCAGACACAATGAAGAGAAAAACCGCCTCTCTTCACACTGAGAGAGGAAAAAAAAAACTATTGTACTTTGCCTGTGCAGAGCCGCCTTCTAAGGTTTGATCTTCATTTTTGGAAAGTGAAAGCGAAAAGAAAACGGCACCCCAGCTAGAGTGTGGTCTAATTCTAACACGCATCAAACACAGTCGCAAAAGTACACAGAGAGGTGTATTATATTACAATATCAACACATTCATACCCAATAAAGAGATGGCATGATGACTTCATTTAAAGCCGTGTGAATTATCAGATGTGTTAGCCTTCACACATGATCTCAGCGTGCTACAATGCAAAATACTGTAGCTTCACATTACTTTTGTACACTTTGAGAACACCACTATACATAATAAATGGAATCTATGTATATTTAATCAAGCCAACACCAAAATTCAGTGATGCCAAAGACTTCGAAAACTTCTCACAGTGAACACTGGCTTCAAAGCCTGCCGTGCTCGCAAGTCACTTTCACAGACAAACGTTAGAAAATGAGCGGCAGATGTTTGATGATAATGACTGTTTCCATTCCTTTGTGTTCTTATAGAGATGTCAGGTCATACGGGGTCGGGAAAACTAGTAAGACATTTTCAGCTATGTTGCTAATTTGGATAGCAATGTAGGAGGTAAAAAGTTAGAGTTTCATGTAAAGTAGAGTGGATTCTCAGGTCAAACACATTTTCATAGGAATGGAAAAAAGTCTATAACCAAAACTGTACATGCGGTTTTTCTGATAAGCTAACAGCTACGATAAGCTAACAGCTGTGATGATAAAGATGTTAAAAAAAGAAGTCAGCTTTGAGTTGAATGACAAATGACGGAGCTTAATAGATGGTGTAAGGACTAATGAGTCACAGATGCTTCTTCAAAAAGTAGCAAATGTTAAAAAAAAAAAAGTTATAGATGACACATACCTGTTATGGATGACACAAACCAGTGTTGTGTTTACGGGGTGTGCGCACAACTTCATATTGGTGTTTAGTTCTTTGTTAAAACTTATGGGTCTCATGTTGTTTGTCCACTGACGACTTATTGAAAACAACTGTGATGTTGACGGCTCAGGTAATGACCAATCATGGCTCACCTGTTTTCTGAAGCTGAACCGTGATTGGTCGTTAACTGAGCCCTGAGTATCTCTGATGTCATTTTCAGTTGACAGCAATTGGCAAAATGGCCGCCTCCTGAGATGGATAAAAACGGGTGGATTTTGCAGCTGTAAATGTCATGTATAGACTAGTGGGGGCACATACTTGTGCAACATATTATTAGAAGATTTTTGAGACTTCCATTTGAATGAGTTTTTGCAAGTTTAGCATTAAGTTTGAAGGGTAAATGGCTAGAAAATAAATAAATAAACACACATGCTAACATTAGCATAAACACCTGCATGTTGCAGACTCTTGCCAGTAGTTGTAGGTCTAAATGTGAATGTGGAAGGAGTAACATAAGGATTTCCACTTATTGTGGTTGGATCTGGAATGTATGCCACATAATAAACAGGAGTATTATATATATATATATATATTTATAATTCATGAGTTTGCATAGTAAGAAAGGTGCCATGTATTAAAACAAAACTACATTGCATGTTTTAAATAGTCACCAATACAATGGAGGACAGCTGTCAGTTAAAATTGCACATGATGTGATGTAAAAAAAAAGAAGAAGAAGAAGAAAAAGAAAAAGCAGCTTTTGTTTTGGATATTATGTGATGAATGTCTGTCAGCTGAGCGTCTCAGTAACCATTCAGATAACAATGAAAAGCAACGTTTCGGATGAAACCATAGTTTAGCAGTGTTTTTAATTTAATGACAAAACACACAGCACAATTGTGACCAATAAAGTGCAACAGGCAGTAGTTAGTCAGACTTTAAGTATCATAAAATTGTTAAACGTAACACATTAAATTAATTATTTATTAGGTTGTAAATTGCGAAAGCAATCAACTAGCATACATTATCATCGTCCCATCTTTCGAACCATGTGCATCTCCATAACCTTTTCATTTGGAGTAATGTTGCACATACTTGTATTGTTAACAAGACACTGTATAGTAAACCATATTGTTCTGCAGTGGTAGAGTTTTAGCACGTAGCAGATTTTGACTCAGAAGTGTTGCACCAGAATGCAAATAGCGCGTTACTGCAGCCATGCATGCCATGTCAACTCAAGGCATGGCGGTTTACTATTCCAGTGCAGCTTAGTTCAGTCACACTGGTTTGGTTTCTTCCACAGTGTCACCTCAATGTCATGCATGTACATGTGCTGCTCTATGCACAGAGACTTGCATGTAGTTATTGGCCAAGACAAGATTATGTAGAATTGTACTGGTGCACGTATGCTGCACATGCACACAGCGTACTGATCGGAACTTCCATTCCATCACCAAGGCAACAATACTAACCCATGGTCAAGCTCTAAAGATTACTATAGTGCACAGTGGAATATAGAAAATGACTGGGAATTTTATTAGGAGAAATTTAGGTGATGAGTGTGCCTGCAATGAATATTATGTTACACAGAACGAAAGGTTGAATTTGATTATTAACCATTCAAGACAATCAATACTGGCCAACCTATCATAATCATAAATGCTATTTTTTTATGTCAAAATTATCCAGTGATAATACTGTATCAGTTTGCACCCCCCCTCCTCTTTTTCTTTGCTCAAAGTAAATGTTAAGATGACATTCAGAAGGCAAACATCTTGATGAAACCAAACCTATATTCATGCTCATGTGGCTGTAACAGTCAGGTTCACTCTGCTGGAAAACTGCAGCCTAGTCAGGTGCACGTTGCTGATACCAACACACTAGGCTAGTGCTAGAAAAGCATTTATACAACCAAAGCCTGGTGCATTTCAGCAGATTATTGACTCCATGGGGGCCAGTTGGGACATTTATGTACAAAGCGAAGTGATGGATGATTGTTGTCAATACTCCAAGTGGGAATTCCCTTATTTGTGTAATGAGGACTGATAGGGGCGAAGTAAGACTTCCTGCACGGAATAGAAGTTGTACTGATGACTTCTGATACTCAATGCTCACTTCATTGAATACCTTTAATTAAATCTCTAACCATATATTTTTTTTATCCAGAAAAAAAAAGAAAGAAAAAAAAAGGGAAAAAAATCTCTAACCATATTGAATACAATACAAAAATCCAGCCTATAGAACTGAAATTAACAATCTTGGTGATTGTTTGCAGCGGTGTAGGCGAATCACCTCGAATGACATGATCTGTGTTCTTGTGGCAAACAGGATTCATATCACACGGCAGCCGTAATTCAATTAGCTCTACTCGCGGGGGATGGGGTTCAGGCATTGTGTATATGTGAGGGGTCACTGGGGTTAAAACTAGGATTTCATGGAAAATAGCTTTGGGAACATTTATTGGCAATGTGGGGGAGGTAGCATGCTGGGAAGAGTGTGCGTGTGTGTGTGTGTGTGTGGGGAGGGGGGCTTTGGGGGGATTGGGGGTTCTTGTCTCCTTGTCTTTACATTTAGAAAACTGGGAAGCACACTCACACGCACGCACACACGCACATATACTCACCCACATACAAAATAAAAAAATATTTAAAAAAAAACATAAAAAAAAATATATTAATTTTTTTTATAAAGAAATATATTTAAAAAATATGTTAAAAAATATATATAAAAAAAATTATAAAAAAAAAGAAGAAAAAAAAAAGATAGAGCAATGATGATGACATGATGAATGAACAATACTGAGCTATCCAGAAAAAAAAGAAAAAGAAAAGTGGGAAGCATGGAGAATTGTATATTATTGAAATTACAGCTGGAGCATTTGACATACTGTATATGTAGAACAGTTTGATGCTTGCTGATGTAAAGGAGTAAAAAAAAAAGACACGTGACTTTTTTCTACATATGTGTTGTATGGAAGTGCGATGACAAGCAGAGAGTGGATGAGAGATGAAAAAAGGCTTTCAGTTCGTACTATTGATTTAACAATTGGATGGCTTACATTTTGGAGGCGGTAATGTCCCTCCGCAGAAAAAAAAAAAAACGTAGTTGAAGTGCCTCAATCCAAAACTGCATTAACAAATCGATAATGCTACGGATTTGAAATCCCCATTTTGGATCACAAAGAATCGCGTTATTTAGTGACACTCTGCAATTGAGTGGTGATCAGTCCAGTGTATCCAACCTGTCACCGAAGTCAACTTGAATAGGCTCCAGTTCACCTTGACCAAGATAAGCGGTACAAAATGGTTGGATGGAAAAAGCATGTGGCTTAGTAACGCCAGGCACTTAAACGGGATGGAAAAAAACTAAAGTCCCTCAAAGGAAATGTGATAAGATGTGATATGGAGGTGGACTCCGTTTGTGTTCAGTGTCGTGAAACTGGCTGGAAAAAAACGGTCTAGAAAGACTACAGTCAGTAAACGAAGTTGTGATGTTTTGATTTGGTCAGTTCATCAACTCCATCCATTGCTGCTGTATGGAAAGTGACCATAGACGCACAAAGTCAAATGTAATGTCAGACCAACAATGCAGACTGTAATAGCTTCTTTTTTTTTCTTTTTTTTACATCAGCGTCTTCTTTTGTGCTGCTCCTCTCATTTCCTGGTTAGACAGCAGACAAGGGCTGGCTTCAACTATCTGACGAATATCAGATATGATATGACATCTTAAAAAAAAAAGAAGCTTGACAGAAGATCATAGGATGTCAGCTGCTCCAGACAATTTCTTTCCACAGATAAAAATATCCTTTGACACTAAGAAGAAATTGAATAGATTGACATACTGACATTTGCTTGTGTGAAAAAAAAGAAAAAAGAACAACATCCATATCTTTTCATCACATATTCATATTTTGCTTAATAATAAGTCAAAAGGCGCCAGATAGAATACCAGCACATTTTAATATTATATATTGCAACTACAACCTAAAATACATTTAATGAAGTGTCTGCAGAGTCTATATTGAGGCAGCTACTAAATTACAACCTTACCTCCGCAATCTGTCTGATGACCATTTATTGACATTCGTCAAGGTTCGTGCAAAGCCAGACGAGCCTTTTAGCTGTGCAGCGTGCAAGCGAGCGTACACAAACTGGATTTCATTACGCTCTACAATACGCACAGCGACCATAAAAAGGCTTCAGCTTGTTGCTATGGAGCTTGGACTTGTATGAAGGAATACATAAGCAGAAACTGGATGCGTATTGAAGACACAAAGCACCGCCTGACGGATATCAAAAAGAGCAGCAGTACGATGACTTGACTCTCAGGCCTCATTTTTGTTTGATATTCCAGATGGTTGATCTATGATTAAATGTAGTGGTGGGATTTAAAGCTCTTTACTCACTATTTTTTATAAACTTTATATTTTTTTGTGTGACTTCTTATTCTCCCAGTGGGGATATCTGGAGATGTCAGCATAAAATGCAGAAATACTGACATGTCTCCATTGTGTTTTGTGACAGCAATTTAGTCACATGACTGATTTTTGGGGTTGCACCTGCATGATATGTATCTCATCCGTTCAACTGAATATGCATCTGGTGACTGCTTACTATATAACATACTTTCTTATAGTGATCTCCACTCTAAAAAATGTGTTGTCTCTATCACTCACCAGGTCCATCATCCACTTCAACTAATCAACTCCTTAAATAGCAGATTCCCTTATTCCATTCTACCCATTCTACTGTATAGCACTTTTGTTCATTCGGATTACAGTTGAGATGGTGCCACGCCATCTGATTTTGGGTGTGAGGTGGTGTATACCATCAAATGGTAACCATTCACACTCCCTTCCACACCTTTGGACAATTTAGAGCTGGTGTCTGTCAAACATGTATAATCAACTGAGACTGTAATAGTGTGCCAAAAATCATTGTTTCGTATGTACTTTTAAGTTCATGGTACCCATATTTGCTAAGTCATGCAAAACAAACTGATTATGTTTTATGTAAAAAGCAACAGATTTAATAACGCTTAATAAATCCCTGGAGAACCCACGGGGTCAAATTTGGCCCCTATAAATTCTGCTACTCAAATAACAAAGACCTTTTTATTTTTTATTTTTTATTTTTTATTTTTTATTTTTTATTTTTTATTTTTTATTTTATTTTTATTTTTATTTTTATTTTTATTTTTATTTTTTACAAATTTAACTTAAAAATTCCAGAGTGCCACTTCTGACCCCTGCATGGGGCCATCTAGTGGATGAATATTGCACTTACATGAGCCAGAGTGGTGGTGACAAGATGGCTGGCAACATGCTGTTTTGTTGAGCTGAAAATCAATCCAAACAAAACCATCTTCTCAGCAGACCATCAGATGGTAAAATTTTGTTTTTTTTGTTAATTTATTTCATATCATGTTGCAGAATGCCTAGGAGTATGTTTTATATATATATATTTTGATAAATTAGCAACTCTGAGCTAGTTAAAAAAAAAGGGTTAAAATTGAAAAAACATATATTTTGGCGTTCAGTGAACTTATAGCAGTCATTTAATGTATAATTCATAATTTTCCAAAGAAGAAAAGGGTTCTTGGGTTCTCCAGGGTTAAAATGAAATGTCACCATCTTAATTTTTTTCTTTTTAGGAAAGCGTACTTAGCAATAATTTGTTGTATTTTGGGGAAGTGAAAGATGCAAACAAGTGCAACAATAACAGTTTAAACTGTATGAATTATTGTTGTCTCCATCTCAATTTTATAGAGCACAACCAAAGCTATAATAAAATCTTACTATAGTACGCAAGATCAACATAAAAAAAAAACATACATTAGTAATAATAAATAACAACAATAAATAAACTCCGTACAGGAGGCCCAAAACAGAGAATCAAATCCAGAACCTCAAGTGCAAGGGAGACGTGATAAGTACCAGCCAACTCTTCTGCGCTCCCTTTTCCTAGCACAGAAAAATGCTAGCCTTCATGATAGCCACGTTTTCACACAGTGGTAGGCTAACAGTTAAGATTGATACAATATCCTCGGGTCTCCTGACGGCCTCACGACTCTGGCTGGAAGTGTTCGGTTTCGGTGAACGGTATGGGATTTTTTAATAGGTTTTAGGTGAACTAATGAATACACACACACGCATAAACACACACTCACACAAACAAAAATAAAATAAAAAATGTATATATATAAAAAAAGAGAGCAATGATGATGACATGTCAAATCGGTAAAATTACAAATGAACAATACTGAGCTCTCCAGAAAAAATAATAATAAAAAAAATAAAAAATAAAATAAAAAAATAAAATAAAAAAAGATTGGTACAATATACGCTACATGCAGAATGTCCAGTTCCATTCATATACTGTACAAGAATCGGAACAAATAAAGGCCAGCTCTCTAGACTTAACTAAAATGCTCCTGTCCACTATTTGAGGAAAACAGTAACTGACTGTAGGACTAAACGTCTTTCAAGATCAAAGAGCTCAAAAGCTCTTTGTTCAGTTCATTTTCACGCTTAGCTCACTTGCTACCTGATTGGATGGTGTGTTTGTTTTTTTCCCCTCATATCATACTTTTTTGTGTGTGCATTGATTAGAACGGATGTTCCCATCAAATTGGTAAGGATAAGCTCATTAATAATACTGTGCTTGCGTATGTTCATATTACTGTAAACAATGATGCCCTGTTTACTGATTTTTTCCCCAGATCACTATTTCTAATCGTATTTTCTGATTAACTTTTTAGAATTTACACTCATTGAAGCATACTGTCGTATTCATAGCCGCTCTGCTCAAGCGCACACCCTCTTCCTGATGAAAATGCAACATTGTGTATTTTTTTTGTGTGTGTGCACATTTTGTTGTGACACAAGCAGCATTTGCCGCATTGTTTTCTGTGTACTACTTTGTGCTGCTTCCATTTGTCTATTTTTGACAGTAAGATTTTGTTTTCGCTCATATTTGTTCTTCTCCGGCTCCCTGAACATGCAGTGTTAAGTTTGACAGATTGCTAGCAGTTGCTGCAAGCTGTTTATTTGCCGGAAATGTTCTTTCAATGTACAGTATTTTAAACACATCATCACTGTCATTACTAGCCAATAAGTCTGCTATGTTATCTTTTAGCATAACTGGATCAAAAATTATCTTTAGAGGTCATTTTCTGTCAATATATTTGTAATAAAAAATGATCATAAATTATAATTTGGTATTGCAGGTATTCCTTAAAAAAAAAAGAAAAAACGTTTTTGCCATCCTGACATATTTTTAACTTACCATGTACACGTTTTATAATATACAGTTTTTTGTATTACTACACCAAACTTCTACAAGTGGGTAAAACATGATCCACATACATTTCCCAAATCTAAATGAGAAAGATTGTTCTAGAACGGTGTGGTACGTTTACAAGTTTTCAACGTTGTGGAAGTATCCTGAATGCAACGTGTTTTTTTGCGCGGATAGACAGTTTTGAGCGTGCACGTCGTGTGATGTCCTTTGAGCTGTTTAATTACATCCTACTTGGAGTTTACGTTAAAACTAAATACACAACAAGAAGAATTACACTCATTGTGTATTTAAATAGAATAAGTTTCGTTTTAAAAACATCGCCAGTGTTAATGGTTAATGTAAATTAGCATCAACGGCATCATCAATTAGCGTCGACCTCCGGGATACTCTTTCAAATGACCAATATTCGAACACCAACGCTGTGGGGAACCGTCCAAAAAGGCGTGATGAAGTTGGATGCGCTGATGAGTTTTTCGCAAGTCGAAGACGTGATTGTTGTCACGTATACATTTTGACGACTTCTTTTCTTCATTTGAAAAGATGAAAAGTGTCTGCTACTGCCTAATAACATATGCCTAATAAAAATAACAGCCTATTTTCGCTGATATAAACGAAAAATAACTGACTGTCTCTCAGCAGCCACACATCATGCTATAATATAACCTATTCATGGCCAACCTACTGTAGTGTAATCACGGTAAAATATCAGTTGAAAGTAGGCAAATAATAATAATAATAATAATAATAATAATAATAATAATAATAGTAATGATAATAATAATAATAATAATAATAATAATAATAATAGTAATAGTAACAATAATAATAATAGTAATAAAAATAATAATAATAATAATAATAATAATAATAATAATAATAATAATAATAATAATAATAATAAAAGTACAAAGAGTCAAGATAAAAAAAAAGCATGATAAAGAAATAGGGGAGATGCTCAATTACTGTTTGAATGTGTCCAAAATGCAAATAAGCAAATGAGTGGATGTAGCAAAATGTCACGTGACATTTCATAAGGTCATATTATAAACAAAACTAAAAAAAAACCTCCCCCCACCCCCAAATATATATATATATATATATATATATATATATATATATATATATATATATATATATATATATATATATATATATATATATATATATATATATAACAAAACATAATACATAATATAATACTAATGGTTAGTTCAGTTCATTTTTGACCCAGTTATGGAAAAGTGTTCATGCTAACAATAAATGGAAAACACTAAAGGCATTGACAAAGGGACCTCCAAAAATCGACCTCCAGCATGATGGTGCGTGACGTCACAGGATGGACAGACTTTCAATTGCATACCCTCTTGATCTCAATACGAATGCTTTTTTTACGGCCTTTTAGCTAATCAAAAATAGCTTGTAACTGTCAAATCATTTTTTTCAGTCTTGGTAGTGATCTGCACTCTTGCTGCCTTACATTTGGTTTATTAGCTCTGCCTGTGGAAAGTTCTTCTTTGTCCGCAGATGGTTGAAGCCGGCCTGACACACTCTTGCTTCATATGTGATGTGTGAAGCTGCTTCCCTTAGATAATATACTGAATCCTGAGGGACTCTCCAGAGACTGCAGGGAGACAAGATGTGCTTGTCTGATAAAATAGACTGATGTGTACAAATGTACACATTCAATAATACACTTACTGCGCTCATTTGAAGCTAGCCTGCTGCTCTTACGCGACATCAGGAACTCATTGGCTCTGGGGCGTTTTTCTTTCCTGTGAAGATGTCTCTGAAAAGTAATTCAGTTGGAGTAGAAGAGTATTTCATATTTTATGCTCCATTCAGACAAATCAAATTATGCATTTTATATGAGTGAAAGGTGTGTTGTGAATAATAGAGTAGGTCTTGCAAGCTTTTCACCTTCAAGAGCTTTGTTTTCTGAGATGTCAATGAATAAATTTTCTCACAGTTTTATTTTATATATATTTATTTATTATATATCTGTTCGTTGTTTCTGGACAAATTCAGTTGAGACAGATGTAATGTTTTGAAGGTAAAGGAAATGGCGGGAAGCTGAACAATTCCAAATAATAGTGGTTTTCTAGAAGTCGCTGGAGTTCTGTTTACACCAAACAGTAAAAAAATTAAAAAAATAATCAGAATTTTTGGTAGCATACGAAAATAACTGATGGCTACCATGCAGCATTTTAGCACTCATCTATTTGCAGTAAACAGTTTATTTTCCATAATAGTCAAAATATTACAGCTACTGAACGTAGAATATTCAATTTCGAATTGCTACTGCCACCTGTTGACCAAAAATGAAACTGCACCTCTCTTCTTCACATACACACCGCACACATTACGTCACATCCGCAGACGGGCAGAATACATTTCAGTCATACATGGTCAAATAAAAAGGCCACTGTAAAGATATTTTTGGGGAAAAAAGTTCCATATAGCAGCTTTAAATGCAGCAAGCAACCACTACAGTCATTCTAAAGTAGCATTGCTAAAGACATCATACATATTGGTGCCTATTTATTTTAGTTTTGCAAAGTGCGTTACTTTAAGTGCAATGACTGTCATTGAAATTTGTTTGCGTTAACCTTGCTCTGCAAATACTTCCGTGAAGTTTTTAGTTTAGTACTGTACATTTAAACCACACTTCATTTGCATTCATGAAATCCAGTGACTCCTAACGCACAATACGGTTCACATCATTGATATATTCTATGTGGAATGCATATTTTGACGTGAGGTCATTTGGTTAAGCTAGTCCCATGAGTGTGGGCGGATAGTGATGACGCAAAAACATCACTTCCTGAAAAAAAGTTCTTTCATCAGCATGCTCCTCAGTCCCATCCTGTATCAATTACAGGAAGGAGAGCAGCCACAAGCCAGAGATACGTTGGCTAACTTCACTCTGGCGACACCTTCCCCTTCACTCCCCGGCCGCATTACTGCTTTCCTTATAAAGACGTATCGCCGTCTGAAAGGAAGGTTTCGGTAAATCTTACTTAATACCAGAACTTAACTTCACAGTTTTATCAATTTCATTCCAGGTTTTGGCAGTTAGCATTCCAATACAAGCTCACTGAGATTATTAGGCTCAAAATGAAGGTTATGCACCTACAGCCAGGGTTGGGAGGGCTACTTTTAAAATGTAATCCATTACAGTTACAAGTTACCTGCTAAAAAATGTAGTTAGTAACGTAACCCAAGTACCATAATATTAAATAATTATAACGGGATTACTTTTGGATTACTCCAATATTGAGTATGCTCATGAAGACAAAATAAAAATAAATATCACCACAATATATATTCTATACAGGGACCTGCAGCCTACAATTAGCAAAAATCCTAGTGTAATTAAAAGGCATGTAGGCTATTGATTGATTGATTGATTGAAGGCCATACGCTGTTTTCGAACTGTCACTAAAAGCAACCACACCTCACAGATTGATAGACAGACAGACAGACACACAGACAGATAGATAGACAGATAGAGATAGAAAGATAGATAGATACTTTTATTATTATAACTTTTATCCCAGTCACAAGTTTAGCCGTGTATATGTTGTGTATGATGTTAAAATAGTGAATTGGTAGGAGGAAGATTTGTTTGGAAGGTGTAACTCACATTATGGTTGTAGGCTAGCGGGCTAGCTAGCAAGAAGCTACAGAGCGTAGCATGCCGCTTGACTCTCAGCTCAAACTTTTGCTCCAAGTAAGTTTGCGCTCTCTTTCGCTCTGTACTTCTCTCTCTCTCTCTCTCTCTCTCTCTCTCTCGCACTCTGTCTCTCTCTCTCTCACCCTCTTTTGCTCTCTCTCATCATAGAAATTGTAATCCCTCGAAGTAATACCCATTTTTAATAAATGTACCTGTAAACTGATTACATGTTTTTTTCCTGTAACTGTAATGGAATACAGTTACATTTTTCAGTGATTTTTTTTCAATCTGATTACGTAACGGCGGTACATGTATTCCGTTACTCCCCGAGCCTGCCTACAATTTATGTAAATAGCTTCTAAAGAGAGAGAGAGAGAAAATAATTAATACAATTTCACAACTTAGTCACTGTAATTGCACTTGATTATGAACATTTGTAGAGAAACTCATACTGCGCTAGCATTTTCTGCTATGAATAAACTCGTCCCTTCCAACTCAAAACAAAGTTACTTTGTCTGCGTCTATTCAGCAACACGTAGCGCAGGTAAAATAAAACATTGAGAAATGGGTAGTATTTAGTGCAAATAACATTGCTTGTATGTACAGATGTTCAGTTTCCTCATACACTGATGATGTTTCTCTTCCCAACCTAGTTCCTGTGCCTGAAGAACATCAGGACTTTTCTGTCAGTCTGCCACGACATCTTTGGCATGAAGAAAAGTGATCTGTTTGAAGCCTTTGACCTTTTTGACGTCAGGGATTTTGGAAAGGTAAGGCACGCATGTTTAGTGACGTGGAAGCAGATGGTAGCTTGTTCAAATACTTGGGAGAAGTAACATGTACAGTATTTAGCTTCTGTCCGTGCTGTCCAAGGATTCTAAAGTATGCGGCCATTTTGCTTCTGCCTAGAAGTTACGAAACCTGTAAATCAAAAGACATAAAAAAAGAAGCTGTTGAACATTGCAATTAGTAGATCCCTTCCTGAGTAGTCACGATGCTTGTAAAGATAAAAAAAAAAAATGCTAATGCTAATGCTAATGC